>NC_133647.1:39717686-40317686 GCF_009905375.1 Apium graveolens
TATTAAGATTGGGGGTTATTAAGGGAAATGGAACTCGTGACGACCCGATCCCTGACCCCGGATCGGGGGTATTACAGAAATGTACAGAGCTAAGCATTATAAACCTCGGATGATGGGGACGTTAAGATAATAAGTTCACTAAGATAATAAGAACTCTTGCCAAGTTCAAGTCGGGCTACCCTAACGTAGTATGACAGTTAAACCCTTATGGAACCCTTAAAAATATCGTGATAGGAGCGTAGTTCGTTATCGTATATGTACGGGACTCCGAACCCTGAGGTTGGGAGCAACATCGCGATGATATTTTATTACTAATTGGAGGATCGGATTGTGGATCCGATGAAGTGTCCTAATGCAGGACCGGATGATGTTGATATGAGGATGTAGCGGTTGAGATGTGTCCTAGAAGGGATAGTTGCTGAGGAGGATCCCATGGAGGATCCTGACAAGAATGAATAAAGACCACTGAGGATTGATGACCATGGTTAGGGCAACTACCAGAGGTAGGATTGGCCGGTCACTACCGGAGGTTCGTTCAAGTTGTAAAGATAGTAGCCCCTTTAACGCGGCTTACTCGTAAGACTGAGAAGTTCGAATGGACAGAGAATGCGAGAACAGCTTTCAAGAACTGAAGCAGAGGTTGGTGATGGCCCCTATGCTGGCGTTGGCCGGATGGAAAAAGGAGATTTGTGATTTGTAAGTGACGCTTCGCATAAGGATTAGGGTGCTTCTTAAGCACAGCAAGATATCGCGTCTGCTCAAGACAATAAGGTAAGTATGAAATTCGATAGCCCCGTCCGACCATGGAGCTTAGGCTCGTGGCAATAGTTTTACCCTAAAGATTGGAGGCACTACGTGTATGGAGAGAAGTGCGAGGAATTACCTAAGCCATAAGTGCTCTAGTACATTCTTACTCGAAAGAGCTACATACCCAGAGGAGGCGGTTTAGAGCTAATCAAGAATTAGAATTGGGAGATTCTTTATCATTCGGGGAAAGGCCATATGGTGGCTGATGCCCTTAGTAAAAAAGGAGAGACTCAAGATGATAATGTCTTTTGGAGAGTTTATAAGAGATTTGAGAAAATGGAATAGTAGTGAAGGTAACCGGAGCCGGTACCGAAAAGCTGTTTGAGATAACAATACAGCCCGAATTATTGGAAAAGGATCATATTGTGCCAGAAAAAGTTAGGAATGAAGGCAGAGAGCCAACAAAATAGATAAGACGGTGTAATACCGAGAAAGATGAGAAGGGAATAATGGGTAGTCCTACAGAATTTGGGTTCCAAAATGTTCAAGATCTTAAAGATGAGATCTTAGATGAAAGCTAGTTTGAGGAATAAGATTTAGAGCAAACCCTGAACGTGATAGTCAGGGAGGGTCGCCATCAAGATAGAAGGAACCCATGACATAATGGAGTGGAAAATGAGGATTTTAAATTAAAAAGATGACCCCATTATGGGGAGTAGGATGAACATTTCATACTAAGGAAACAAAAAGTCGAGTAAGGAAAGGAGACCAGTAGGGTACCCCTATACGACAATTCATGGACCTGTCTAAAGAGAACTTAGACTATTATCCCCAACCACCACCCTGAGGAGACAGTACGGTGAGAAATTCCTTTCAGGACCTTTAAGTCGCTAAGCTCTCAGAGTTCCATGGAACAAGCTGACCCAGTCGAGGCAAGAGCCTGGCTAAAGGAAATACAGGAATCATTTGAGATTCTAAATGATTGACGAATCACAAAAGACTATTTTTGTCACTTACCCTCCTAAGAGAGAGGCCACCCGCTGGTGAAAGGCCAAGGAAGGCACGGAGCAAGGAGATTATAATAAACCGATTAAAGTTCAGCCAATTGTTTTCGGGAAAGTAATTCCCAAGGTTATGGAGAGAGTATAAAAGCTTTAAAGCCAGAACAAAGGCAGACGAGTATGATGAATTGTGAATTTAAGTTGTAAAAGTTGTCAAGATTCGTTCTAAGGGCACGAATCCAGAATGACGGAATGTTGAAATCAATGCTTATGTTGTGTTGGTTCATGAAATAATGATAAGAGAAAGGAAAATAAAAAAAAAGAAATTGAAGTGGAAAGGAATATAACGGCAATAGAGTTTGAGGTATGATAAGGGAGTTGGGTATGAGGAAACCCTAACGACTCGTAGCAATAGAAATAGAAAAGTATGCATTCGTCAGGATGAGGGTGATTCACCATAAGTTAAAATTGATGGTTGAGGGCATAAGAGATACATATTGTTTATCCCCTGTAAGTTGGGAGGATTCGAGGAAACCTTGAGATAATTCGAAGGATAAATAATGAGACGCGGATAGACTAAGGGGATAAGGAAGTAAGAAATTAGGAAAAATTGGATGAAGGAAGTGACCTTCAAGAAGGTGAAATGTAAGACCGGTGGCTTGATACCCAGAAAGGGAGACGCCAGGTATGAAAGATATCCCAACATTGAGGTGACTGTTGAGATAAACAACAAAAGTAAATAAGGAATTATTAAGAAGAAGTTCACGTTGAACACGACCAATATCTTCCAGAACATCCTTGTTATCGTTACCAATTAGGCAAGACAAGCGGATAACCGTTGTTATCTTTTGGAGGCCATATGGATTGACCTCAATTTGAATAAGGATGCTATTATGAAGTTAGGTATAGACTATCGAGGTGGGAATGATGAATATGATAATTTATCAAGGATATATGACTTGATTTATTCGTGGAAGGATGCAGGTACCTTTTTAAGGTGGAATTAACGATAGAACATTGGTAACTTAAAATGAATCCTAGGGGACTGCATAAAGGTTGGCATGTCACCCTTAATAGGGACAGTATGAGTTTTGACAGTATGATTGGGAAAGGGTTAAGGTAACAACAACCTTTAAGAATCAGTGGAGAAATTTTGCAGAAGTATATAGATAATGGTTCTACTATTAGTAAATGGTATTGTGATATGCCCTGTATCTAGGGAATACAGGAGGGACGATTGAAGGATAACCTTAGAGGTTTTATAAGGAAAAAGGTAATATTCAAAATTCTCAAGAATAGAAATATGGATAAAGGAAATATGACGTAATTATAATGTTGCCAAGTGAGGCACGTGCTAAACCACGAGAAAGTATGGATCGAACCAGTAATGGTCGAAATTGTTCAGGGCAATTAGGACTTAAGATAAAAGATGTTCTAATTATGATTGAGCGTCAGTCATGACAGTGATTAACCTCTAAAGACTGAGGCAACAACTTATGGAAAAATGGTGATTTTTTTTTACTTATCAGATGTTAAGGAAAACATCTTCACATAAGCTGTGATTGAAATGAGGTAGAAAATTTAGTTGAAGGTGGTTAAAAGACATTGATTATAAGGAACTATTACTATCAGGGAAGGCCAAAGAGGTGGCCAACACTTTAAAGGTAAGAGGATAATTATAGGCGCTTGTGCCAAAGGAATACAGTAATGATGGTTAAAACTGTGAAGGTTGTATTGTGGTTTGGAAGATTGACATTCCTTCTGATGACTGTGCAATACCCAACCGTAATAGTAGTTCGGTAAAGGTTTAATTCGTGTAATCGCCAGGAGCGGGCTATCTATCTTAGAAGGTACCATCTTGAGAATGAGCCAGGACTATATTTCAAAAAGGACTAAATAAACCTTTGAGTTAAGTCTTCTATTGAAGGTATATGATTAAGAATGGTATTAACCTGCTATCGTTGCTTTGAGCAAAACTCTTCTGCAAATTTTATCTGCTTCATGTCATGTATGTATGTCAGGATCAGGAGTGTTCTTCATGAATCAGGAATGGTGATTATGTTACCTCCTTAGAAGGATTTGATACGAGATGTATGGACTCTGTATGGTTAGCTATTAAGACTTTAGGGAAAATGAATGACTACAGTGGGTCAGTGGTGGACCATAGTAAGGCAGCAATGATTCTGCGAGTAGTGAGCTGATTACAACCATGAGAGTTGTATTGGAATGGGTGTTGAGATTGAGTACCACTAATCGGGTCGTGGTAGTGTATAAGTTATCATTGACAGACTAATTAAGTAGAGTATCTACCTAGTGAATAATTATTCTTTCTTACCAATAGAGAGTCGTATTATTATACGAGGAAGGTTGCGGTGCGAGCATAGAATCCTAGTAACGGTGATATATAGAATGAGATCCCAGATTCGATTTTCGATGTCAAGGGAGTTTCAAAGGTGATTATGTATAAGCTCGAGGAAGAGCATGGGTCCATAGAATGATGGACGGGATAGCGAAAATATTTAGGCACGTGAAATGCGATGCTATAATACTTGATGTTGATATAAATACCTATATGTTTTGTTCTTCTATGACAAACCTCTATAGTTCAGAGGTAGGTTCCAAGCCAGATATTTTGTGGCAGTATATTTTTTTTTCATATATACAATTCTCTTCAATTCGTTCTTTTCTCTTCTTTTCATTTCATGTAAGCTGAGAAGAACAACCCTTCCAGAAAGGGGAGGTATTGCCGAATGACTATCTATCTGTGTGATAGAAGCCTAGTAGGATACCAGCTATTGTTTAATTGCTTGTCAAGTACTAAAGGCTGGCCACCTTCTGTACTAACTAAGCGATATAACAAGTGTTCATGATCATAGTGATCTCTCAACAAATTCCTTTACTTCTATATGAAGGATTAAGCTTCCAAAGATAGAAGCAGCTGAAAAAGGAGTAATAAAATTGTGATAGTATTCAGGATGGGAACACATTCGTGATACTAAGGTTGACGTGGTTATTAAAAGGTTAAAGAATGCTAACGAGCAAAAGTATAACCAGTATAATATTAGGAACGGAAGGTGATAGCGATTACGAACTGGAAAAGAATGGGTATTGAGAAGCAAAAGCTATAATGATTAGAAACTATGATGAGAGTCTGTGTAATAGACTTGACAGAATTTGGAATGATCACTTAACGCAGATTAAGTTATCTCACGATAATCGATCGTATGTTAGTATCGAGGTATCGCCTTATGAGATCCTTGAGGGAAGACAATGTCGATCTCCCTTATGTTAGGATTAAGTTGTAGAGCGCAAGATGCTCGGACCCGCAGTTGTCCAAAGGACCAGGGATATAATAGATCTAATCAGAGAACGGCAGGTAGTAGCCCAAGATGGACATGATAAATATGTTGATTTGACATGAAAGGACAAAGAATAGGAAGTAGGGGACCTAGTGTTGTTATAGGTATTCCCTTGGAAAGGAAGGATGAGGTTCGGAAAGAAATGAAAGCTAAGTCCACGAATTGTTGGACCCTTGGATATATTAAGACATATTGGGAAGTTATCATATGAGCTAGCCCTAACCTCGAACATGTAACAAGTTCGTAACGTGTTTCACGTATCAATGTTAAGGAAGTGTAATTCAGATGCCAGATAAATAGGGGCATATGAGCGCATAGACATGCAACCCGACGTAACCTATATGGAGCAACCAGGAAGGGTTATAGAGTAAAAAGGAACAAGTGCTTAGGAGAAGGATTATCAAACTAGGCAGAGTTTGGTGGTAGAACCACAATATGGGAAAATTACTTGAGAGTTAGAAAGTGTAATGCTAAGAAAGTATCCCCATTTGTTTTCTATCTGATTCCGGGACGGAATCCTTTTAAGGAGGGGAGACTGTAATAACCCCAATTTTTGAGAAATTTTGAAACCCTTATGAATAGTGTTTTTGCTGAACGAGAAAACTTTTCATGCCACGCTATGTAGGGGTTCTGTTATTGATCTTATGGGATATTATTAGTACTCTATGAGGTATATAAGTGTATGTAAAGATCGTCAGAATCCGATTCCGAACACTTTGATTTTTCCCGGAAATCCACTAGATACGGAAAGAATTGAGAAAAAGGTAACAGGATAAAAAGGATTTAAATTAAAGGATTATAGGAGAGGATCATAAAAGGAATATAATATATTGAGAAAGGTTAAGGGAACCTAAGTAATAAGATCCCGGGTATGATCCCTCAAACGATAAACGAGAACGAAAGATAAGCGAACCGTAAAACAAATAAGTGACCAAGAGACAAGCTTGTACAAGAAGCCAGGGATTGTGACATCATCAAACCACAAGGTGTGGACAAGTGGGAGCATTATGACATGTGCAAGGTGACATAGGCATGACAAAAAAGGAAGGAATTGTTGGATGATTGTAAACCACACAAAGTTCAAGGTTAGAAGGGTAATTAACCAAAAACAAAACCAAAACAACCTAGCTAGCCAAAACAAATCAAAGCAAACACAAAATTTTTCATTCTTCAAACATTGCTCTCGGCTTTTCATCTTTTTCAAAGGAAGAAAAATCAAAAATCAAGTTCCAAGCATTGTTAAATCACAAGGTAATTATCTAAGCTTCCTTGTACATAGATATGGATATGCTATAAGTTTAAGCTCCTAATTCCTTCACAATCTCTTCCAATAAATCAAGGAAGAAGATGGTGAATAGTAACCTTCAAGAAATAACTTTAGTTTTCTTGAATTTTTATGAAAGATTAAGGTTATACAAGCAAGGATCAAGGTTCTTTAGGCATTCAAAGCTCTTGTGTTGTGTTAAAAAGCTTCAAGGAAGGTATAATCTCTTAACCAAGCTTTGTTATTGAATGTTAAGAGCATAATATGAGTATTGTAGTTCATGGGAGGCTTGATGGTTGTGTATGTAGAGATTAGTGAGTTTTGGGATGTTGTTGGATTGGTAAATGTTGTTGTTTTGATTAAAAGAACTTAAGTATGATTAAAGTTAAGCTTAGGCATAAGTATGAATGATTAAATTGAATTGGTTGGGGTTGTTATGATGTTATAAGGATGGATGTTAGTTGTATGTTGGATTTGAGGTTGATTTGGGATGGTTTTGAATGGTTTAAAATATTGGAAATCGTTGTAAACATAGCCGTCGTAACGTCCGATTTTCTTTAGACTGTTTTTGTGCATAACATTAGGACCCGAGAACCCCCTGCTAAATTATGACAATTGCCATGTCTAGATAGCTCATGTTACGAGCTTCGTTTTGATATGTAGTTCGTTCGATTCCGATGCACGGTTTAGGAGAAACGACCGTTTCAAGTAACGGCATTTCGTGAACGAAACTTTTCCCCTCGCCTTACTTTGAAACATAGGTTAAAGACCAAAAAGGGTTAATTAATGTATGAAACGTTTATGGTAAGTGTGTTAGGCAGTTGGTAAGACACTCGCGAAGGAATCACCTTAAAACTCGTAAAGGTTAAATTATTAAAAATGGTGGAGCCGAGGGTGCCCGGGTGACTTAAGCAAATCAGTAAGCGCAAAACGAGCGTTACAGTCTGAGTTGGTTAGAGTATAGATTTATAAGTGACTTTGGTTTAATTCCAACTTACTTGTTGCTTATAGGTTACCAGACTCGTCCCGAGCCATTCGTAACCCCCAGTCGCTCAGGCAAGTTTTCTACCCGTTATACTGTTGTTGTGATGTAAATATATGTATATGCATTATCTTGTGATATTGCATGATTGTTATTAGCAAATTTTGCGATATATTGGAGCATGCTAATATGGTATATATGCATGTCTGTTTCATAATCTGGTTATCTATCTGTTGATTTCAATGCTTATAGTTGCATAATACCTATGCTAGAAATAAGCAAGTAGTTGCGTATACCCTTAGTATAGGGGATAAAAGGTGAACATATTTCTAAACCGGGAGTCGATGTTCCCGAGTATATTATATATATATATTTATTTATATATATATATATGGTTATAGTTTTTAAAACTATTAATCGAATAAGGTTTATTCGATAACTTTAACTTTATTTTATTATTGAATATTATTTTGAATATTATTCGAAGGCGTATGATTCCTTTATATTAAATGAATATTATTTTGAATATTCATTCGAGGGCTTATGACTCCTTTTATTTATTTATCTGAATATTATTTGAATATTCATTCGAGGGCTTATGACTCCTTTTATTTATTTATCTGAATATTATTTGAATATTCATTCGGGGACTTATGACTCCTTTTATTTATTTATCTGAATATTATTTGAATATTCATTTGAGGATCTATGACTCCGATTATTTGCTGAGGTATATTCTTTATTTTATTAAAGAATAAGGTGTCAATAATCAAACTTATTTTCGATTATTCAAATAAAGATAATACTTTCATATAAGTATATCTTTGGTTATTTAATACTCGTTTCAAGTATAAGTTTTAATACTTCTACTTCAATTATTTTTATAAAGATTATTCTTTATGGGAATATTATTTAAATAATAATATTCAGTCATTTTCTAAATATTCTGGCGACTGATTTACTTCATTAAATCAGCTTTACTCCAAACACTCTTTAAAGTGTTTTCGAGTCTTCAAAATGATTTTTAAAGTCAGAGCGGATCCCAAAACTCATTTTTATATTTAAGATCTTCCTTTTTAAGGGGATTTAAATACTCGCTCAAAACCTGGGGAATCCGGCTCTGTGGTGTATTTTATATTCGCAACGAGGTTGCAGTTTTGGTAAATGAATTGATTACTTGCCCAACGTTCGGGAAGTAAGCCCATCTAATTGAGTCGGCATAAGCGACAGGCCGGGGTACGGTCTATGAAAGTGTAAGTGGCTGGGTGGCAGTCCATCAACGCGTGAGGGGCCGGGTAACGGTCTAGCGCGAGGTCCTAATGCGGCCAGGGTGATGACCGGTGAGGAATTCATCCATCTACAGTAGAAAAGGTTACTTATTGGTATCTTTTCCTGATCAGCAAGATATCTGGTTTATGCCAAAATTCTTTTCCTTTCCAAAATTTATTGGATGTTTCAAACTCTGTTCATACTTTACATAACAGAGGTTCCAGGAAATGTTTAAGAGATATATATATGTGGATATATATATATCGGGACTAATAAAGTATCTCGTAACTTTATTTCATTCAATAATATTTCAAAGATTGAATCTATTCAAATCTTGTCTTGTAATCTCATCTATGTGATGAACTTTTGAAACTGATTATAACTTGAACGGTGGTAGTTCAAGTAGTATTGGGAAAGATATAAGTATATTGGGGTATTTGGTAACCTCATCTTTTAAACTTATATCTAATTAATAATTGTCTTATGAATGACAAAGATTTTCAGAAAAACGTTGAGACAAGGTTAGATATATGAGATCACCTTGCAACGATATTTTTTTATATAGGGTTATACATTGGGACTTTGTGTATATTATGCATGGAAGAGGACTTCCAATATTTTGAAAAGTATATATGTATATATACTGAATATTTTGCGACTTCATCGCATTAAGATATCAAACTTGGTTCATTTCTTTTGACCAAGACTTTCATGAGTATTATGAGTAGGCTCATATACTATTAATCATTATACATATTATTTTGGTGGGCTTGCTGCTCACCCTTGCTTTCTTCTTTCATCACACAACAACAGATAGAAAAGATGAACAGAACCAAGCTCCCGATTCGCGAGCGATTAGGAGACGTTCCGCAGTTTTCTAGAAGCATTGATGCCGCCGTAGCTGAGGTAGGAATTACCAATAGGCTAGGCTTTCAACTTTTGATGTACCAGATTTATTTATATTTATGAATTGTAATAATGGCAAAGAAATGTAAATTTATTCAGAAAACCTTTTAAGGTGTATTGGCAGATAATTGTGGAATAAAATGACTTGTGGTTATTTTTGGATGTTCATCTCTGAGACTATAACATGTGGTGTGTGTGTTTATTGTGGGGTCACAGTACAGAGTAGTTGAGTAATTATTAAGATTGGGTGTTATTAAGGGAAATGGAACTCGTGACGACCCGGATCCCCGACCCCGGATCTGGGGGTGTTACATGCCAGGCAGGAAGGAAGCTAAAGAGCAAGTCAAGGCTATTACCTTAAGGTCTAGGAAAGTTGCTGATGCTGAAAAGGCAAAAGAAGGAGAAGCTCAAGTTGGAGATGAAGAAATTAAGCAAAAGGAGAAAGTGGCGGAACCAAGGAAGACTACTGTTGAACACACTCTGCCTGAGGGTAATACAGGCGAGAAACAGCTCTATCCTCCACCACCTTTCCCTAAGAGATTGCAACAACAAAAGCTGGATAAGCAGTTCGGTAAGTTTCTGGAGGTGTTCAAGAAACTTCACATCAATATACCTTTCGCTGAGGCTCTGGAACAAATGCCTAGTTATGCGAAGTTTATGAAGACTATTCTTTCAAGGAAGGTGAAACTGGATGACCTTGAGACCGTTGCTCTAACGGAATAATGCAGTGTTGTGCTATAGCAAAAGTTACCTCCAAAGCTTAAAGATCCAGGTAGCTTCACCATTTCTTGCACCATTGGCAAGTTGTCTTTTGACAAATTCCTTTGCGATTTGGGAGCAAGCATCAATCTGATGCCGTTGTCGATCTTTAAAAAGTTGGATTTGCCTGATCCAAAGCCCACCTACATGTCTCTACAATTGGCTGATCGTTCTATTACTTACCCAAGAGGCATAGTGGAGGATGTGCTAGTCAAGGTGGATAAGCTCTTCTTTCCTTCAGACTTTGTTATTCTGGATTTCGAGGATGATAAAAAGATTCCCATAATCTTGGGAAGACCTTTCTTGGCTACTGGCCGTACCTTGATAGATGTGCAGAAAGGTGAACTTACAATGAGGGTGCAGGATCAGGATGTGACCTTCAATGTATTCAAAGCAATGAAATTCCCTACAGAAGATGAGGAGTGCTTAAAAGTGGATTTGATTGATTCTGCGGTTACTTCAGAACTCGATCATATGCTAATGTCTGATGCATTAGAATAGGCCTTAGTGGGGGATTTTGACAGTGATGATGAGGATGGCAATGAGCAATTACAATATCTTAATGTTTCTCCCTGGAGGCGAAAGCTGGACATGGCGTTTGAATTTCTTGGTACTTCTGACCTCAAAAATGCTGAAGGAAAGCTCAAACCATCAATTGAGGAATCACCCACCTTGGAGCTTAAGCCATTGCCTGAACACTTGAGGTATGCTTTTTAGGTGATGCATCTACATTACCTGTTATTATTGCATCTGACCTTTTAGGTAGTGAGGAGGACAAACTCTTAAGGATTTTGAGAGAATTCAAATCGGCCCTTCATATTGCATGATAAGATTCCGCTCGAGGAGGGTAGTAAGCCAACTGTTGAGCAACAGCGCAGACTTAATCCTATCATGAAAGAGGGGGTGAAGAAAGAAATTTTGATGTGGCTGGATGCAGGAATCATTTATCCTATTTCTGACAGTTCTTGGGTGAGCCCCGTGCAATGTGTGCCTAAGAAAGGAGGTATTACTATGGTAGAAAATGAGAAGAATGAGCTCATCCCCACTCAAATAGTCACAGGATGGAGAGTATGCATGGACTACCAAAAGTTGAACAAGGCCACGAGGAAGGATCACTTCCCTCTTCCATTTATTGATCAGATGCTTGACAGGTTGGATGGTCATGAGTATTATTGTCTTCTGGATGGCTACTCGGGGTATAATCAGATTTGTATTGCACCAGAGGATCAAGAAAAGACTACCTTCACTTGTCCATTTGGCACGTTTGCTTTTCGCAGAGTTTTGTTTGGGTTATATGGCGTACCGGCCACTTTTCAGAGATGTATGATGGCTATATTCTCTGACATGATTGGCAATAATGTCGAGGTGTTCATGGACGACTTCTCCGTCTTTGGTCATTCGTATGATGAATGTTTGAATAATCTTCGTGCCGTGCTCAAAAGGTGTGTGGAAACTAATTTGGTGCTCAATTGGGAAAAATGTCATTTTATGGTGCGTGAAGGCATTATTCTTGGGCATAAGGTCTCTAGCAAGAGTCTTGAGGTGGACAAAGCCAAGGTGGGAGTCATTGAAAATCTTCCACCACCTATTTCTGTGAAAGGAATCCGTAGTTTTCTTGGTCATGCGGGTTTTTATCGATGTTTCATCAAGGACTTTTCGAAGATATCTAAGCCGCTGTGCAACTTGCTTGAGAAGGATGTGTCTTTCAAATTTAATGATGAATGTTTGACGGCATTTGAGACTCTTAAGAAGAGTTTGATCACTGCACTAGTTATTACAGCACCGGATTGGACAGAGCCTTTTAAGATGATGTGTGATGTGAGTGATTATGCGGTAGGCGCAATTCTTGGGCAGTGCAAGAATAATCTCTTTCATGTGGTCTACTATGCTAGCAAGACCTTAAATGGGGCCCAAATGAACTACACCACAACGGAGAAGGAGCTCTTGTCTATAGTCTTTGGTTTCAAAAAAATTGATCTTATCTGCTTGGGACAAAAGTGACAGTATTCACTGATCATGCGGCCATTCACTATTTGGTTTGCAAGAAGGATTCGAAGCCGAGACTCATTCGTTGGGTGCTCTTACTACAGGAATTTGGGTTAGAGATCAAGAATCGAAAAGGTACTGAGAATCAAGTAGCTGGCCATCTCTCTAGATTGGAGAATCCCCAGTCTACTTCACATGATAAGACATTCATCAACGAATCTTTTCCGGATGAGCAGTTGTTCGCAGTTCAGAAGGAAGAGCCATGGTTTGCAGGTATTGTGAATTATCTTGTCAGAAATATAATGCCTCCTAATTTGACCACAGCTCAAAAGAAGAAGTTTCTGCATGAGGTGAAGTGGTATATGTGGGATGAACCGTATTTGTTTAGACAGGGAGCTGACCAGATCATTAGGAGATGTATCCCATTCTGTGAGACGGAGGGGATATTACGAGACTGCCACTCCACAGTTTATGGAGGACACTATGGTGGTGAGAAGACGGTAACTCGTATTCTGCAAGCAGGTTTTTTTCTGGCCTACCTTGTTTAAGGATGCTCATCAATTTGTTTTAAGGTGTGATCGTTGCCAAAGAGTGGGAAATTTGACGAGAAAGGATGAGATGCCGTTAAATGTGATGCTTGAAGTCGAGGTCTTTGATGTTTGGGGAATCGATTTCATGGGGCCTTTTATCTCGTCCTGCAACAATCAGTACATCTTGCTGGTAGTCGATTATGTCTCAAAATGGGTAGAAGTCAAAGCTATACCGAAAAATGATGCAAAGGCAGTGTTGAATTTTCTTCATAAGCAGATTTTCACAAGGTTTGGAACGCCTCGAGTAATCATAAGTGATGAAGGGTCGCATTTCTGCAACCGTAAGTTCACTTCTATGATGCAGCGTTATAACGTGAATCATCGAGTTGCTATTGCCTATCATCCGTAAACAAATGGTCAAGCGGAAGTATCTAACAGAGAGATCAAGCGCATTCTAGAGAAGGTTGTTTGTCCGTCAAGGAAGGATTGGGCTTTAAAGCTCGATGAAGCTGTTTGGGCTTACAGAACAGCATACAAAACTCCACTTGGTATGTCCCCGTTTCAACTGGTGTATGGTAAGAGATGTCATTTACCTGCGGAGCTTGAGCATAAGGCCTATTGGGCGTTGAAAAAGTTGAACCTGGATCTAGATGCAGCTGGAAAGAAGCGAATGCTTCAGCTTAATGAACTTGATGAATTTTGACTCCAAGCGTACGAGAACAACAAAATGTACAAGGAAAAGGTGAAAAGGTGGCACGATAGGAAGCTACATCCTAAGTTATTCATGCTGGGGTAACAAGTTCTCTTATTCAACTCTCGTCTCCGACTTTTTCCTGGGAAGTTGAAATCAAGGTGGTCTGGACCTTTTATTGTCAAAACTGTATTTCCACATGGAGCGGTGGAGATTTTTGAGAATGATCCGGACCAAGCATTCAAGGTTAATGGTCAGCGTTTGAAGCACTACTATGGGGACACGGAAAACTGAGAAGTGGTTAGTGCTGTTTTATTGTCAACTTGAGGAAGGTACGTAACGTCAAGCTAATGACGAAAAAGAAGCACTTTGTGGGAGGAAACCCATGATTTGTTGTTACAGGAACCCTTAGAAGTTAATAACCTATCCAAAACCATAAAAAAATCAGAAAAACGGGGCCAGAAAAAAAAATTCCAGTAGCCTCCCGAGCGCCCAAACTCAGCTTTGCTGAGCGACCGCTCAGGGGTCGGCTGGGAGAAAAATTTTTAGTTCCATAAAAATTCAAAAAAAATCAGAAAAATAAAAAAACAAAATGCATCCCATAAACCCACGACCTATTTCCCCATTATCCCATGATTTTACCCCTTAAACCCACTCCTAATCAAATTCTACCCTAATCCATAACCTATATATACATACACTTATCCCATATATCTCCCATACTCTTTCTACACTTCAACTCTCTCCCAAACACAAAAACATAAATCTCAAGCACTTTTATTCAAATTCAATGGCACCCAAGAGAGCAAGGACTATTGATAGCAGCAACACTGTCCCTACTGCTGATTCTTCGAGGGGTACTGCTGCGAGGCCTCGTTTGAATGATAGGGCTACTGAGGAGGAGTACACTAGGCTTCTGGGGAAGCCGATTCTGAAGGAGAGGGGCTTTTTACCATCGGGGAGAGATGGTGAGTTGTTGCCTATGATTGCTGAGAAGGGGTGGATAGCTTTTTGTGAGTCGCCTGAAGCAGTGCCGATGAGCGTGGTTCGCGAGTTCTATGCGAACGCGAAGGCCGAGAAGAATGGGTATTCTGTGGTCCGGGGGATGTCGGTTGATTATCACCCAGCGGCGATTCGCCGTGTGATTGGGCAGAGACAGAGGAAGCCCACGGAGGAGAGCTGGAACGAGAAGACTGCTGAGGATTTTGACTTGGATTTGATTTGTGCTACTCTCTGTAGGTCGGGCACAGTATGGACTTTCAAGACTGGAACTAATGAGTATCGTCACTTTCCAGCGATCGTGATGAACAGGTATGCCCGTGCATGGAATGCGTTTATTTGTGCTAATATTATGCCTTCTTCGCATGCACATGAGGTCACAGTTGAGAGAGCACAGTTGTTGTGGGGAATTTTGAATGAGGAGTACTATGTGGACCTTGGTGAGTTCATCTACCAAGGAATTCTGAAGTTCTTGAGGGGAGCTAAGCACATGAACATCCCTTATGCATCCATGGTTACTAAGCTTTGCCGAGCGGTGGGAGTTCAGTGGCTGTCTCATGAGCAGTTGTAGTTGTCGGCCGCTCCTATTGATTCCGGGACTCTGAATGCGATGCAGGAGTGGACCGGTGGTGAGCCCGAGGAGCATGGGCTGGGTTATTGTCTTCTAGGAGGGCGTCCAGCACGAGGTGCTACTATGGCGAGGCCAAGGCGTGATGAGGCTGGTTTTCTAGAGCTCAGGAGGGTGCTGGGATGGCTGATGCCCAGTATAGGAGGCTGTCACGGAGGATGGATGCTATGTACGAGACGCAAAGCATGTTTGCTCAGGAGTTCACCCTTGCGCTAGGGACCGATTTTTGAGGCCTTGGAGCTGACATCCAGTGGCCAGTTTTTGGTGAGGACTCTGCATATCCGCCTCCTGATACACCACCCACTGAGGGTGATGATGATGATGATCTCTCCGAGCAGGTATACCCCATGTTCCTTTCTACTACCTTCACTGGGGATAGTGAAGATTTTAAGTTTGGGGGTGGTAGTTAAGGAATATTTTGTGTGTGTGTCATATAGTTGCATATTCATGATAGTTAGTTCATATAATTGCATAATTTTTGCCATATAAAGTTTTTTTTTATTATTTATAGCTTCATTTGTTTATCATGTCATGTAGCTCATGCATTTGCCATGATCCCTTTTGCGCTGATTTGCCGACTGATTTATGATGTTGAGGCGAGTGTAGTGATAGCATTAAAGTAATGTTAAATCGTGTAGGTTGATATGCATGCTAGAAACACTTGTAATTTCACTAAGTCTTAGAGAATGCTTAAGGACTAGATTGTTGTTATGGTTCGACGGTTTTCGAGGTTAATCTATTTATTATGCTTAGAATTTTATAATAGGTTCGTAGTGATAAAAGGCATGAAAAGAAAAAAATATGGAGTAAAAAAATGGAATTCGTTGCTAATTGTGGTTAAGCGTCAAATGGCTAGTAGCCAGCTCGTATGTGTATGCGAGTAGTCTAGGGTTGAGCAGGATGGAGCGAAACGCACTTGCTCAGAAATTTTTGAAAAAAAAATTATATATATAGAAAAAAAGAGAAAAAAAATAATAAAGAGTTAATACATAATTGATCACGATTGGGCCCTTTGGTATTCGAGTTATTAAATTCTTAGGGGACTTGTGCCTAGTGACCTAAGGCTTTTATAGTCTGGGATCCGCTAACCTAACACTCGCTACATGGATACCATTGTATAAGTCTTTTGTGGACCTCACTCATTGCACGGTCAAATAAGCATTTGTTGTTATAAATAAAAAGCATGATTCCGTAATAAGCTCCAGGATTCTCGAAGTGTTATAAGTCACTTTGTGCCTAGAATTTTTATTCTTTGTATAATCATGCGATTTCCTGGATGATAGTTGAGTCATGATAAATAATCTAGTTGCGAAGCATATTTGTTAAGCATCTGCACACACCACGTTTCTGGCTGTATGTTAGTTTGTATGATTCGATTGATCTTTATTCGCCTAATTGCATTTGTTGAGATGTCGTGAGTTGGTTGGTTTGGTCATAGTAAGGGGCATCGTTGCATTTCATATAGATTGCATTCATGCATGTTTTTAGTTTGTTTTTGAGTCTGTGACGCTTGAGGACAAGCATCAATTTAAGTTTGGGGGTATGATAAGTGGCATTTTATACCACTTAGAACGTCTTATAATAGCTTAAATTGGTGTCTTGAAATCAAGTATTTTATATATTTGATGCGTTTTTCTAGTGTTTGTACATTCCAGGGTATTAGTTGCATTTCGGGGGAGAATTCATCAATAATAGGCCTTGGCATGTGTATAGCATTGCAAGTGGGAAGAGAGGAGCAGATTACAGTGAAGAAACGGAGCAAACAGACCATTTTTCCAGAAGGGGTCTGAGCGCCCGCTCAGCACCCGCTCAGCTATGCTGAGTGGCCGCGTAGGGTCGTAGTTTCAGATTAAATATTTTAGACTTCTAATTTTGTTTGGCTTCCAACTTCTGAGTAATCTGGGTTTTATGGGACTCCTATATAAGTAGATTTCAGAGACGTTTCACATGTATTGGATCGTTGTATTAATCAAGGAGCGAAGGAGATAAGGAAGAAGATCGTTTTAGCACATCGTAATGAAGAGGAAGCATATTTTCTTGTGATTCTTTATTTCATTGTAACGTTGGATGCTAGTTTTCTTTGCTTTGAACCTATTTACTCTTGTGACGTACTCTGGTTTAATATAATTAGTTTAGTTATTATTCTTTTGTGTTTATTTATCATGTTTTCATATGAACCCATGATGACGATGAGTGCTAACATGGGCTAATCGTGATCATGGGGTCGTAACGGATTTACTATGTACTTCTTTAGTTAGTTGTTTAATACCTTAGTGTGTGATGATTGTATGATATCTAGTATTGGTTGTGCGTATTCGTCTTATGTGTGTCGCGAACATATAAGATAGGGTGTTAATCTCTTGTGAAGCGAAGGTCGATGTCGAGATTTAGAACTTGCCATGCTAGCATAGGTTCATGTACGAGTCTGCATGATTAGTGGGTAACTCTAACCGTTTTATTCGCCCTGTGTAATCAAAAGGAATAACTTGTTCTTAAATCATTATGCTGTCAATTTCTGTAGACATATAGGGACTCAACATAATTGATGCCTATTCAACTTCTATCTTAATTGTGGATGTTTGGTAGAATGGTATTAGTACAATGAAAGTTGGCTTTTATCAGTTTCGTGTTATTCGATTAATATCATCGCTATTGCATGCTAAGGGTAATAACAATGACTACTGAAGGAAGTAGTAATGAAGTTGTGATCTCATGAGTGTTTTAATATTGTTAATTCTATGTGTTAATTAAGTGTTTAATTCTAGTAGTTAATTATAGTTCATAATTAGTTAATCAAATCTAAGTGTTATTGTTTTAACATTGAGAAGTAATCATACATTGGTGAGTGAGTTTAATTGAACATAATTAGTCTGAGTCTCTGTGGGAACGAACTAGAAAGTATTCTATATTACTTGTGAACGCGTATACTTGCGTGAATATTAGCGTGTGTTTTCGCCTTAATAATGGAATATAATTCTGTCTCCTAAAATATATCAATTAGATATCTTATACAAGTCTTCCAGTCTTCTAATTCTTTCCATGCATATCTTCTTTTGTTTTAGTCTCGATCTTCTACATTAAATCAGCTTCCTTCCTTAACTGTAAGTCCTCCCGTACTTAAGTTCTGACATGACCTTAAGTCCTGATATTATGTTCCGACTTCCAGTAAGTACTGATTCTAGTAAGTCCTGATATTTCCTGTTTGTCAAGATCTGAAAACTAAACATGAAACATATTAGACATGACATCTCAAATATATCTAACAAGTCCATAGAGTGCTTTGTCAAGTCTATAAACATAGTCAAGATGTTTAGGATCTACAAAACTTGGTGGCTATTCAACATAAACTTCTTCTTCAAGTTCTCCATTGAGGAATGCACTCTTGAAATCTATCTAAAAATTTTTGAACTTCTTGTGTGTAGCATATGCCAAGAAAATTCTGATTGCTTCCAGCCTAGCAACAGGACCTAAAGTTTCATCATAGTCAATGCCTTCCTGTTGGGAATATCCTTTAGCCACCAATCTTGCCTTGTTTCTGACAATAGTTCCATCAGAATCAGTCTTATTTCTGAAGACCCACTTTGTGCCTACAATTGACCTATTTTTGGGTCTAGGCACCAGCTTTGAAACTTCATTTCTTTCGAACTCATTCAACTCTTCTTGCATAGTTAGAACCCAATCTGCATCCTTAAGTGCATCTTCCACTTTTTTTGGCTCTTCTTTTGAAAGTAGATTGTGATACAAACATTCATATTGAGTTGCACTCCTTGTCTTTACACCTTTATCAGGATTTTCGATGATCAGATCAGGAGTATGATCTTTAGTCCATTTTCTGGCACTAGGAAATGTCCTTCTTGAGCTAGATGCTCCCGTTGAATAATATTGTAATATCCGGGATATATCGTGTAATTATTTTTGCTATTAAATAAATACTATGTATGTTCAGTATCTATTCTGTGAATTAATTGTTAAGTGTTATTTATATTTGGGTATTTAAAAATAATATTAATTGAGTATTTTAATTTTTATATGTCCAAAATAAAATATAGATAATTGTCATATCTTCCTAATTATTTTTATGTTGATTTATGAATTTATAAGAATCATATAAAATTTATAAAATCTTTTTCCGAGTATTTAAAATCTATTTTATAAAAAACGGGAACCAACCGACGTCACCCGTTGTTACGTTTTTGGAACCCGAAACTCTTCCGAGAACTCCTTCCTTACCTATTTGTAATATTCCGAGCATTTTCCATGTTTCGACTTTTTCGATCCGGTGTACGGTTTGTCCTGCGCGGGTCCCGACGCAACATTTTCGATACAATATTTGTTTCGGTAAATTAATAAAACTCGTATTTTCGATAAACGGGAGCTTTTTATTAAACTATCACAATTATCACTTCGTAATACGTGTAACCAGGTGCTGAGACCAAGACCGCAGTATAAATTGTACTGATTTGGATAATTATCCCGAAAACTGATACCATTTGGATCAGTTTTTATAAATAAATGTACCGTTTTATATCCGAAATGATCCAACAGGATACTAAATTTCCGTAAATATAAATAGCCTCTTACCGTATTTTATTTCGTATCAAAATCATTTACAGATAGATAATTATATAATTTTACAGAGGAAAATCATATATTCATAAATTATTCCAAGAATCAAACCAACTTTTGAAGGTGTTAGTGATCTTTGTTTGAAAAGCTCGAGTACCAGATTTGAAGGTCTTGAAGTGCTCTATCAGATTCCATAACCTGTTTTACTGCAGAATCAAAGGTTAATTTTATATATTTTTATTAAATTTCGAATTATTTTCATTAAAAATATGAATTTTTTTCGGATGATTGTTTGTATGATTTGATGATTGCATGTTCTAGAGCTTGATTTCCTGATGATTTTGATATATTATACGTCTGATTTGGAGTTCAATAACATGTTCAAATTTGAGTTTGATTTTCGAATTTTAAAATTAGGGTTTATAACCCGTATGAATGTTCTTAATTGAAATTTGGGGGTTTCTTATTCTGGAATAGATTGATCTTGTGATATAGTGGATTGTGTTCTCTGTAAAATTTGCAATCTAGTCGTATAAGTTTCATGAATCAACGAGGTCTGTAGAGAAGGGAGTTGTATTTTGAATATTTTTGAAATTCGCCGGAAACTGGCAAACTTCACGGCCAAATTTCGGCCAACTCAGGGATGATTAGAACGATTTGTTGGCCTGGTTGTGTTCCTGGTAAAGTATAGATGTGATCTGGAGGTGTTGGTGGGGTAAGGACGCCGGGAACGTGTTCTCTGGCCACCCCTGTGTTTTCTGGCGACGGGGTGTAAAATTTGTAGTTTGGTCCCTGGACTTTTGGGGACGATACAGTTAGGTCCCTGAAGTTTCCAGACTTTGCAAATTTAGGATTCCTGTTTTAAAAATGTTTAAAAATAATATTTGCTATTTATTTTTATTAGAAAAATTCGTTTTTAATTTCTGAAAATTCTAAAAATTATTATTTTAATTCCGAAAATTATTTTTAATTCAAAAATAAATCTGAATTAATTAGTTAATTGATTTCAGTTAATTTTTAATTAATTAATTGGTCAATTAATTCGGAAATTAATTGATTAATTGATTTAATTAATTATTAATTGATTTTAATTAATTATTTAATTAAATTTAATTATTTAAAAATGATTTAAATATTCTGAAAAATAGTTTCAAGCTTTAAAATATTATTCTAAATTATTTTCAAGGCTCGATAATTATTATAAAATTGTTTCGAAGCCAGAATTGGCCAACCGAACCCTGTTTATTAACCCGAAATTGATCCAACGACCCGTTTTAATTCCGAAAAATGTTTTAAAAATCATTTTAACTAACCGAAAGCCTATTTATGATCTGAGACTTCTTTTTAAATGTTATATCATTGATTACGTGATGTATTATGTGTTATACGTGACTTGTTGATTGACTATCAGTCTATATATTCGGTATTTACTTGTTTATTGCATAACTTTCAATCCGTTAATCGGATTTGAGTGAAACGAAGGGTAGATAAAAGTATGTGTTGAATAGAATCCTATGAGTCAATTATTGATAGATGCTTATGATATGTGAGCAGAAGAGGCAAGACGTAGGAAAGGGAAATAGGTAGTTGAGGAGTAAGACATTGAGATTGGAAGCGAGTGCAGTGTAATAAGCTAATACCAGGCAAGTGTTCTGAACTTTCTCGAGATATTGTAGTACTTGATAGTCTTGTTGAGATTGCAAGTGCTTTAAAGCACTAAAACCCAAACCCTGATTCCAGTTATTGTTCTTGAGCCGTAAACCTTATTCTTTCTAAGCCATTGAATATTGTATACCCAAACACGAACCACAAATCTATGATACTACTCGACAAATACATACAAACTAAATACCAAACACTGAACTGAATTACTTATATACTCAACCCATTGTATCTTATGCTTTGAAAGACCAAATCTTTGAAACCCTAAAACGTTGATTCCTTTGTTATCCAATTCTTTCATTACCCAACATCCAAACTTTGAAATTACCTTATTGATCTTTACAAGGATTGAAACCCTTTTATTGTTAAACACTCACTATTGTTAATAATTCTGGTTATTGTTTATTATTGTTCATTCTGTTATTATGTTAGAATTGGATTGTTTTTATAAAATTGTGGACCAGATTCATGGTCAGACCATATAATGGTCAAGTTAGGCCAATGTGTGCCTTGGATCCAGTAGTTAGAGCAATGCTGTGTGCTTTGCTCGGGGTTAGTGCGTGACTGATCAGCAGCCTAACCTTGGTTTTTAAAATAAAAGTATAATATCCAATTCTAAATCATAATCCAGTGTTCACTTGATATCATAACCATATTCACTTGATGATCATTATTCTCAGTTTTGTCATTGTGACTTGCTGAGCTAGTTAACTCATTTGTGCGATTTTGTTTATATTCTTTCCAGTTAAAAAGGAACCAGTTGGTAGCAAGGATCCCCATTCCAGCGCGAGAGCTAGGGATTAAGGTTGAGAAAGCTGAGCTAGTAGGCTTCTTTTGGGAAAAAAAATAAGTTTGTAAAAGTTTGTAATAATGTTTAATACTCAGTTTGAGTTTGAATGATTGGGATTTGAACGGTATGTAATATAAGTAGATGTGTTTGGCTTGTGTGCATACTTGAACCTGTTACGATCCATGGTAGTTGGTAAGAAGGGTCACTGCATATTATTATTATCTTTATTATTGTTATAAGCAGGTTATAAATAAGGTGTGTGTGTGGACCCCAAACTTCTATCCCGGGTTTGGAGTGCGCCACAAATATGCCTCATCAAATGCATCTGAGGCACCCCCTGAATCAGTGCTGTTATCTCCTGATGAAGTATTTGGGCTTGACTCATGTCCATCTGATATTAAATCAGCATTAGATTCTGAATGACCAGATTGAGAAGAACCTTGAGTTGATTCTTCAGTGTTAGTACTATCAGTTGAACCTTACTGTTTCTCCCCCTAACATGTGCAGGTTAATTAGTACAATGATCATCTTCAGGATCTGAAGGAGTATAGGGATTTGGATTATCAGTAATTGACAGTCCATTAGAGTTTGATGCAGATTCCAACAGTGCATTTTCATTTACAAAGATTAGACTTTCATGAGAGTCTTCTTCAAAACCAGGAATCTTCTTATCATTAAAAGACACATTGATGGAGATAACTACAGTATTTGTTCTCAGATTGAAAAACCTATATGCTCTTGATGGTGAGTAACCAACAAAGATTCCTTCATCAGCTTTTGATTCAAATTTTCCTAGCTGATCAGTATGAGTTCTTAGAACAAAGCACTTACATCCAAATACATGAAGATGTTTGAGACTGGGCTTCTTTTCTTTCAACATCTGATAAGGAGTGACACCATGTCTGTTTATCAGTGTGATATTCTGAGTATAATATGTTGTGTTTACTGCTTCAGCCCAGAAGTAAGTGGGTAGTTTGGCTTCTTCTAGCAGAGTCCTTCCAGCTTCAATCAGGGTTCTGTTCTTTCTCTCAACAACACCATTTTGTTGGGCTGTGCGAGGAGCTGAGAATTATTGTAGTATTCCTTTGTACTTGCAAGTTCCTCCATTTTTGAGTTCTTGAACTCAGTGCCATTATCACTTCTTACTATTTTCACTTTGAAGATGGATCCATTCTCAATTTGCCTTATATGATCCAGAAGAATTTCTGGATTTTCATCCTTCCTGTGTAAAAAATAAACCCAAGTGTATCTAGTGAAATCATCAACAATTACAAGTGTGTACCTTTTCTTGTTGATAGACATTATATTTACAGGTCCAAAAAGATCCAAGTGTAACATATGATATGGCTCAGTGATAGAGAATTCTATTTTACTTTGAAAGATACTCTTCTTTGCTTGGACTTTTGACAAGCATCACAAATATCGTCAGATGAGTATAGCATATTTGGTAATCCTCTTACTAGCTCCTTCTTGGCAAGTTCATTGATTGAATTGAAGTTGATATATGAGAGCTTCTTGTGCCAATTCCAGCTCTCATCTACTGATGCCTTTGAGATAAGGCAAGTAGCTTCTTTCTCAAGACTTTCATGTAGTCTTGCTTCATACATGTTTCCATGTCTATATCCCATCAAGACAATTTTCTTGGACTTGTTATGAACAACTTCACAGTGAGAGTCATAGAACACCACAAGATAACCTCTGTCAGTGATTTGACTGATGCTTAGAAGTTTTGCTTCAATCCTTCTACCAGAGCTATATTCTCTATTACTACCTTTCCAATTATCAAGTTTCCATATCCCAGAGTGTGTTCTATATTTCCATCCCCATAAGATACATCTGGGTCAGCCTTCCTCTCAAATTATGACAGCAGGGATTTATTTCCCGTCATGTGTCTTGAACATCCACTATCCAAGATAAGAGTAATTTTTCTGTTACCCTGCAGTCAGAGAAATGATTAATTAGAAGGATTTTTAAGGACCCACACTTGTTGGGCCATCATTTTGGACAACTTAAGTCTTTATGATTCAGGATTACCCCTGATATTTTTCTGTTATCAGGATTTGTCTTATCAGAGGTACATTTAGTAGAACTAGAAGAATTAAGCACATAAGCAGTTTTATTGAATTTAGGCAAAGGTTCATAATAGTTGTGATACAGCTTATGATAGGATCTACAAGTGTAATTGAATGCCAACTACTACCACAATGAAAACAAGGATTTTGTGGTTTGTAAAATACTGATATACCCCTAACATTAGATTCAGAAATAACAATTTTTATTTTCTTACTCCTCCTACAATTAATAGCAAGATGATTAGTATTACCACAGTTAAAACAAGTTTTTCTAGGAGCATTGAGAACAAACTTATAGTTAGAATCCTTAGAAATACCTTGCTTACCATTCCTGTTTCTTTTAGGACTTTTTACTTGAGGTTTTTCAGTAACCTCGGATAATTTCTTTTTCAATTGTCTTTTAGAAAAAAGTCCTATGTTCTTTTCTTTCTTAACAGTCTTAATGGTTTCCTCGTTTTCCTTTCTTTGAGTTTTATCACTTACTAACTTTTCAAAGGTAGATTTGGGTTCATCAGCTTCTGAAGAGATAAACTTAACAGGAGTCTTAAGGGTAGTTTTATTTTCAGTGTCAACATCTTTAACTCCATCTACATAACAAAGACATTCTTTCCTGTTTTTCTTAGAGATCATCTCATGAACCTTTTTTCCTGAAACAGTCCAGTCTTTAAGGGTTTTCCTCTCATTTTATAATTCATTTTCTAACATACTGTACTTAACTTCCAATATCTTTGCTGTATGTTTAGCTTTCTCACATTCTTTTTGAATTTCAATCTGATTTACTAAGTCAGAATCCAACTGATCATTCCTAGATTTTAAAACTTCATTTTCAGTTAACAGTTTACTGTTCTCTAGAATCTTATTTTTAAAATTTCCATGGAAAGACTTAAGAATAGATTTCAATTCAGATATATCTTCAGTATCAAGAGAGAAGAAAGAAGTTGATACCTTAGAATCAGAGGAAGCAGGAGCATCAAAACTAGCCGTCAGTGCATAACATATTTCTTCATTTTCAGAATTAGTGGAATCCATCCAATCCTTGCTTGATGTAATCAAGGCTTTGTTCTTCCCTTTGTCATGCTTTGTCTTTTTGCACTCTGTGGCAAAGTGAATAGGTTCATCACAGTTGTAGCACTTGATTTTTGACATGTCGACTTTTCCAGCTTTAGAGTCCATTCCTTCTCTTCTTCCATACGACTTCCTTTCTCCTCCAGTGAACTTCTTCCTGAAGCTTCCTTTCTTCTGAGACTTCCTGAATTGTATCCTCTTGAAGCCCTTAACTAGTAATGCAACCATTTACATGACATCATAATCTTTCACGTTCTCATCAGTTTCAGAATCAGTATCATCATTAGGATTTGATGATGAATCATCAATATCCGATTCTGGCAAATTTTGGGGATATTATTTTTGTAAGTATAAATAGATTCTAATTATTATTTAATTATATAAAAAGCAGAAAAATATAATAAAAATTCAGAAAATTCTCTAAAAATTCTAGGGTTAGGGTTTATGTGTTCTTGATAATCAAACCATGATTTTGTAGTGATTTGGAAAGTAAATCATGTTGTGTTTTAGTCAAATTGATCCTCTTTTCAAGCTCTATCCAATTATACCATCAAAAACATTCACAGGGGTATGAATTTTCAAATTCGAAGTTTAGGGTTTATGCCCGAATTTTGGGGGTTTCTATTTAAATGATTTTGGTTCAATTTGATGATATCAATAGCTTTATCAACTTGTTTACAATCGATTCATGTTATTAATTGGTTCGTTTTATTGTTGGATTGTACTAATCGAGTTCAGTTTTTTTGAATTTTATCTTTTTTATTTTCTGAATTGTTGAATGATTGTTTGGATGAAAGACTGATTGAGTTTGATTTTAAAAGTTATAAGCTTCATTTTAGAAGTAATTTCATCCAGTATGGTTATGTTTGGAGGGCCTCGAATTTCCGTCGGAAAGATCACCGGTTGGCTGCGGATTTTGGCCGGAGAAGAAGATTCAATGATGTTCAGTTAATTTTGTAAGGATATTATGGTTTCTGGTATGATTTGTTATTTTCAAGCATCAAGAAACGACTGAAACACAGCTGTTTAGGGGGGTGATTGAACTCTCCGAAATCGGAGTAGGCCTCCGGCCTATTCCCAGAATCCGGTCGACGGTGGACCCGACCCGGAAATTCTTCAAGACCCGTCTGCCCAATTCTTTTGACCCGGTTTTAATCTATAATTTCCCGAATCACATTTCTAAAAACTGTTTGTTTAGTTTTTATTTTAAAAATAATTAAAAAATCATTTTTTAATATTAAGAATTGATTTTAAATTCAAAATTAATTTAGTTAATTATTTTAAAATAATTAACTAAATTATTTTAATTTTAGAAAATTCTTTTTTTTTTATTTTTTTAAAATCTAAATTTGATTTAATAATTTATAATTTATTCTAATTAATTTTTTATGGATTTTATTAATTAATTAATTAAATTAATTAATTAATTCTATAAATAGTTAAATAAAATATATTTATATCTAATTAAGCCAAATAATGATTTAAAAATCATTTTGAGCTTTTAAAAAAATATATATAAAGGTATTTAAAATTTAAATTAATATTATTTTTAATTGAATTATCTTATTTTATTCTTTAAAAATAGACCGGTCGTCTGTTTAATACGAAATGAATACTTATAGACTTAGAAAAATACTATGCTTCTATTAAAAATACTTTCGAAACATAAAATCTTTCGTCTCGAAAGGTCGCTTGATTCAGTAAACGTTTCTGAGTCGCGAATCTATCGAAATGTCGTATTTCGACCAGATTTAAATTTTAAACGTATCGAGTTGAATGTTTTAACGAACTAAGTTATATGTATATGAAATATGTGATACGTGCCTTATATGTTTACATGTTATATAAACTGGAAGTCCACGTGTCTATTAAACTTTATGTAATTGAAGGTGAACCTCATCTGTTATTATCGGGTGGGTAGACGATAAGGATAAATGTAATATTCCATATTTTTTAAATATTATTATTATTATTCGGAATTATTTATGTGATTTTATGTGAATTTTGGTGAATTATATGATAATTGAAATTGATGTTTGGGTGTTTATGTGTGACATTATTTGAGTATTTGAATTTTTATATGCTCAGAATAAATATAGATAATTGTGATATTTTTCTAGTAATTTTTGGACTTTTATATGATTTTATAATGATTTATGGATTTATTAATTATTTTCAGAGTAATTATAAAACTATTTTATAAAGCAGGGAATCGTCCGACTTCAACCGTTTTTGCGTTTTTACAACCCGAAACTCTTCCGAAAACTCCTTCCTAACCTAATCTGGTAATTCCAGACATTTTCCGTATTTTGACTTTTTCAATCCGGATTACGGTTTGACCCGTGTGCGGCCCAGCGCAAGATTTTCGGTACGATAGTTATTTCGATAAATCAACAAAACCCGTATTCTCGAGAGACGGGATATTTTTACATTATTTTCGTATATGGTGTTTTATGAAAAGCCCGGTTTTGATGATTATCCAATTCTGGTATTTAATTGTATCGTTTTAATAGTTACTTAGCGGTTAAGTAATCTATTTTCGAATCCAATATGTAAATGTGATTCTGAATTATTAAATAAATAAACTATGTATATGGGTTCTGTCAGCGGGTTATTGCTTTGTTATTATGTATATGTGATTACTAGTGTATGGGATTGAAATGCGTGGTTAATTAATGGGTTGTGTGAATTTGTTTCGCAGTTAAAGGTGATTTTATTGCAGTTTTAATTCCTTAGATATGTGGATTGTCTCTAAAATTGTTTTAATGGTTTTTATAATTACAATAATTATTTTTGAGATTTTATAAAATTTAGAAATCAATATTTTATCAATTATTTAGCTCTGTATGATTTTCTGATTGTATTTATTTGTAAAATCTGTATTTAATTCCCGAATTCTTCAAAAATTACGAAACTCATATTTATCTAAGTTTGGAATATTCCGAGAATTTTAAAATTATTTTGAAAATTTTTGGAATTAATTTCACCCGCGCGTTGATTCCTTTAATTGTTAAAAGCGGGTATACATTGTGTTTCAAAAATTGTTTTAAAACTACAAAATTTATGTTTTTATAAACTTCGAGATATTTGTAACATTTTAAGACTATTTTCGTGATTTTCTGAATTTGTTTCAAGTGCAGCTCGGTTCGTTAAATCGTATAATGCGGGTATAGTGCGCGAGTCAAAAATGCTTTAAAAAATTATGAAAATTTTATTTTATTAGTTTTTAATTATTCCGAGAATTTTAAAACTTGTTTGGTAATTTTCGGGTTAACTGTACCTGTAAGTCTGCTCGTTAAATTCTAAATTTTGGGACAAATTAGGCTTGTATGTGGATAAGTACTGTAAATAGTACAGTGGATAAAAGAAAAAAAAACATGCCAGCCACACCCCCACCCCACCCGCGTATTACCCCTCCCCCCTTTTTCTTTTATCCACCAGGTTCTTCCCCCCTCTTCTTCTGTCTCTCTATTTCTCTCCCTGTTTATATACTTTTCAATTTTCAAAAATTCATATCTCTCAAACCGTTAGCCCAAATTTCAATATTCTCCGGAGATATTTCGGATTTTTCTGGAGATATTTTCCGGACATCAGATATTCTCTCCGGGTTGATCAGAATTTATTTTGGGTAAGGATTCCGAGATTCTGATTTTATATTTTGGGTATATTATAGCATGTTAGTGTTTATATATTTATTTCGTAATTTTTAGAAGTGGGTGTAGAAGTCATTTTTGACCGTGTTATTCATTTTTGGAGTGTTTATACGCGTAAATATAAATTATTGTGTTGATTGTTGTTGGTTGTGTCAATATGATTTCGACTGGCAGTCCGAGAAATAGAGGAGGTGTTGTACGATTCTCAAGAAAATATTATTTTTAGTTCTGAAGATTATTATTTTTATTATTATTCGAAAATAAATCCAATTTAATTTTGTTAATGAATTTTAATTGATTATTTAATTAGAGTTAATTATTTCTTATGATTTAAAAATTCCGAAAAAATAGTTTCGAGCTTTAAAATATTATTAAAGCTCGATAAATATTATTAAATGATTTATTCTTATTTTATTCATATTAAATAAATCGTTCGTCCGTTTAATACGACACGAACGCCTCTAGACTTAGAAAAATATTCCACTTTCATTAAAAATACTTTCGAGACTCAAATCCTTTTATTTCGAAAGATCGCTTGTTTTACAGGTCATTCTGAGTCAATAATTGATCGATAAATCATAGTTTTGACCCGAGTCATATGTGATATGAATTATGTGATACATGAGTTATGTGCTATATGAATTATGTGTGTATGTGGATCAAGGGTCCTGTGTTTGTCTGTTATATTTATGTGTGGGCTATCGTATGGGTAGACGATAGGCTTTTGACGCGCAGTTCGTCGAGTGATTATCGTTTAAACGATTAAAGTTCTATATTTTAATTATAGATGCGGATCTCTCAAGTCGATCAGGACCAGATAGAATGGGTGAAGAGTAGAGTTGAATAGTATGGAATCTTGGGTTGCAGCACTGCATGAGCAGCAGACCAAATGATTAGTTAAATAAATATGGTGATGTTTTGAGGCAGAATATCAGAATAGATGCGTCTTTGCGAGTGTGACTAACTGCTAAAACCCAGAGGCAAGTATTTCTATCATCACTTATTGTTCAAGTGATATTTATTTTGAATCGTATCATGCAAGTATTGATTTTCCTATTCTCAGTTTAGAATCGATAAATGTTTTACATATCGCTGAATTAAATGATTCTGTTTACGCAAGTACCCTCTGCTATTCTATGTTCAGAATAGTCAAGTGATTTTACTTATCCAATTATCGGATTTATAAATGTTTTGGATTTTGAGAAAAGTGATTTGGTTGCGAATATTTCTACCCAAGAATTGGGGGAATAAAATTATTTCGGGTGTCGATTATTATGACCCCATTCAATAAAAGGTTTTAAGATTGGATCATAATTGCGTAAGTGACCGGGACGGACGGTCCAACAGAGGGCTATTTCTAAGTGCCATATGGAATATTATGGCACAACTTTTGCCACAGGCAGGTATATTACCTTTTTGTTTGAGTACTCGTGTTTTTGGGGTCACGTTTCTATGAATCATGACTTTCTGCTATCACACGGGCTGATCAGCATGTGATAATACGTCCGTCGGAGGATGATCCTAATCTAAATTATCATATCATTTTTGACATTCATAGAATAAATGATTTATCAACTGTTTTTGTTTTGGAATAATGGTAAAATGCAGTTTTGATTCAGATTCTGATTTATGCTGATACTTACGTTGTTGTTAAATATCAAAGGTGGTATTAGTATAGATGATTGATGTTGACTTCAGTATGGGATGTTGTGAGCATCAAAGTTCGTATTGATATCTAATTTGATATGATAGCAAAATAAGTATTAATTTCAAGAGTTCGGTTTTGAGTAAAGTTTATTATTCAATCCATAATCATTGTTTCATGTTATTGTGGTTTACGATATTTCCGTAAACATTGTTTTACGAGTTTTATTCTCGTCAAGATTAAAAGTATTGCTGAAGCATTTCGCTCAAAAATATCAAAATGGTTTTGAATATAATTAAGGAATCAAATCTGGGATTCCTCCACTAAAATTTTTATGATTCAGCAATTATGATTTTAAATGTTCTACGCTGACGCAGATGTCGGTTTTATACCAAAATGACCCTATATATGTCATAATGATCTTGCTGAGCATTTCTTTCGCTCATACTTGCCTATTTTCAAATTTAACCTCCAGTGAGGATTAGCTTGCTGTTTAGCAGCGTAATTCGAGGAAGCAAAGAAGAAGCTTTTGGAAGGTGGTTGGTCCAGGGTTTACGAACTAGTGTAAGTTTTATTGTGTAAAGTTGTTTATATTATATTATATTATATTTATGATATTTTATAGTTGGGCCTAGTATACTTCTTTTCGAAGTTATACTAGCGGGTTAATTTTGAATTGGAATTTATTGAAAAGATTGTTAAAAGAAAGTGAAAAATTTATTTGTGGAATTTGGATATCTTGTTTCTAGAACCGTAACCTTAAAAGATCTTGGATTAGTTTGGGATCATAAATGATAGATATCTTCCGCTGGCATTTATTTATTGATTAAACAAGTTGATTTAGATTGAGGTTTCATAGTGACGACGAAATAATCTGACCCCGGATTTGGGGGCGTTACAGGTTGGTATCAGAGCTGAGGTTATAGTAAACTTGAAACGAGAGTGCGTAGGAGTGTGTATAGCTATGTGAGGACGCTTGAGCTCATATCGAGTTCCTGTTGGACTATTAGATATAGTACCAACGAGTAAGCTAAGATAGGCGCATTCGTTCGAGATGGTTATGTTGAGCTGGATGGAACTCCGGGAAGCTACAAACTTCTATGGTGGACTCTTCCGAGGCTACTACGATTTGACGACGATGAAGATTATCGATATTCTTGGAACGTGAAGAAATATCTAAAATCGGATAACGAGTCAACTGAAGAGTTCAAATTGAAGATAAGCATTAAGACTTTGGCTATACCTTCTCTTTCTATAATTTCTTTTGGCCTCTCTCAAAAGAAGTGATTGTTAGAAGATATATTCCCTAACACTCATTTTCAATCCTATCTGTCTTTTAAAGGTGCCAGAGGCTGTCATGAAACCTATTTTTCAGGTTTTGATAGCTCTGTCAAGTTATGATAATTAATTCCACTTTTCTTATTCGGTGGATAATTTCTTGATGATGTGACACCATTTGCTCATTTGGTGCCATAATTTTGTTCTCCAGATTTCATTTCCTTCAGAAATATCAGCTTTGAAATCTTTCTGATTTTATTCATTTGATCTTGGATTCCTTTGATATTCTCTTATTCTGACTGAGATGAACAACCCTAACTATAGGGGACACAAGGTATACCTGTCTGTGTGATAGGAGTTGGATGGGACACCATCACTTGTGTCTGTTGTGAATACATGAAGGTTAACAACCTTTAGTAGTGTCCTAGTTGGGCACGCAATACCAAGTTCATTTGATCATATTGATCTCTCAGTTATTCTTTTATTTCAATAATATTTTTCTCAAATTCAGATTTTGAAATTCCATGATTTTATCATCCCAAACATTTGAAGGTATGCCAATCAAGTTAAGCTCAGTTATCTTGGTCGAGTCAAAGTAAGGCTATGTGATGGGATTACCAACAGCAATAGTGGATTGCAATGTGATTAAAATATCAGTGGCGTATACCGAAGTCAGTCTGTTTCTTTATTTCTCTCTCTATCTCTCTCTTTCTTTTCTATCTCTTTATCTTTCTCTCTATTCTTTTCTCGCAAGTAGTAAAGGAAATTCTATTGAGGAATTGTCAAAAGATATGGATAGAACAGTGGTGCACAGTGAAGCTCCTCTAAAAGTTTTATCATACCAGGAATACAAGATTTATTTGAGATTATGGAAAATTTAGATTATTTGGGAATGACAAGTTGGTTAGAAAAACCTTAGTGTTCTCTTCTGCTGATTCCGAGGACGGAATCCTTATAAGGTGGGTAGATTGTAATTTTTCATATTTTTTAAATATTATTATTATTATTATTCGGAATTATTTATGTGATTTTATGTGAATTTTGGTGAATTATATGATAATTGAAATTGATGTTTGGGTGTTTATGTGTGACATTATTTGAGTATTTGAATTTTTATATGCTTAGAATAAATATAGATAATTGTGATATTTTTCTAGTAATTTTTGGACAGTTATATGATTTTATAATGATTTATGGATTTATTAATTATTTTCAGAGTAATTATAAAACTATTTTATAAAGTTGGGAATCGTCCGACTTCAACCGTTTTTGCATTTTTACAACCCGAAACTCTTCCGAAAACTCCTTCCTAACCTAATCTGGTAATTCCGGACATTTTCCGTGTTTTGACTTTTTCAATCCGGATTACGGTTTGACCCGTGCGCGGCCCAGCGCAAGATTTTCGGTACGATAGTTATTTCGATAAATCAACAAAACCCGTATTCTCGAGAGACGGGATATTTTTACATTATTTTCGTATATGGTGTTTTATGAAAAGCCCGGTTTTGATGATTATCCAATTCTGGTATTTAATTGTATCGTTTTAATAGTTACTTAGCGGCTAAGTAATCTATTTTCGGATCCAATATGTAAATGTGATTCTGAATTATTAAATAAATAAACTATGTATATGGGTTCTGTCAGCGGGTTATTCCTTTGTTATTATGTATATGTGATTACTAATGTATGGGATTGAAATGCGTGGTTAATTAATGGGTTGTGTGATTTTGTTTCGCAGTTAAAAGTGATTTTATTGCAGTTTTATTTCCTTAGATATGTGGATTTTCTCTAAAATTGTTTTAATGGTTTTTATAATTACAATAATTATTTTTGGGATTTTATAAAATTTAGAAATCAATATTTCATCAATTATTTAGCCCTGTATGATTTTCTGATTGCAGTTATTTGAAAAATCTATATTTAATTCCCGAATTCTTCAAAAATTATGAAACTCATATTTATCTAAGTTTGGAATATTCCGAGAATTTTAAAATTATTTTGAAAATTTTTGGGATTAATTTCACCCGCGCGTTGATTCTTTTAATTGTTAAAAGCGGGTATACATTGTGTTTCAAAAATTGTTTTAAAACTACAAAATTTATGTTTTTATAAACTTCGGGATATTTGTATCATTTTAAGACTATTTTCGTGATTTTCTGAATTTGTTTCAAGTGCAGCTCGGTTCGTTAAATCGTATAATGCGAGTATAGTGCGCGAGTCAAAAATGCTTTAAAAAATTATGAAAATTTTATTTTATTAGTTTTTAATTATTCCAAGAATTTTAAAACTTATTTGGTAATTTTCGGGTTAATTGTACCTGTAAGTCTGCTCGTTAAATTCTAAATTTCGGGACAAATTAGGCTTGTTTGGCTGACATGTTTTTTTTTCTTTTATCCACTGTACTACTTACCCCTCCCCCCTTTTTCTTTTGTCCGCCAGGTTCTTTCCCCCTCCTCTTCTGTCTCTCTGTTTCTCTCCCTGTTTATATACTTTTCAATTTTCAAAAATTCATATCTCTCAAACCGTTAGCCCAAATTTCAATTGTTATATATATAAACGATCAGCGCTTCAATACCTACGCATAGGTATATATATTGCGAGATTTTGAGAAGAAAATTTGCGGAACATATTTTCCGTTTAAATTTATTTTCGGGGCGTAGAAAAATAGTTTCGAGGCGGTGATTACTCCACATGGCATCTCAGCGTGTATATGTCTATGGCTATTAATTTCGAATTTTTCTGGAGATATTTTCCGAACATCTCAGCGTGTAGAAGTCATTTTTGACCGTGTTATTCATTTCTAGAGTGTTTATATGCGTAAATATAAATTATTGTGTTGGTTGTTGTTGGTTGTGTCGATATGATTTCGACTAGCAGTCCGAGAAATAGAGGAGGTGCTATACGATTTTTAAGAAAATATTATTTTTAGTTTTGAAGATTATTATTTTTAATATTATTCGAAAATAAATCCAATTAATTTAGTTAATGAATTTTAATTGATTATTTAATTAGAGTTAATTATTTCTTATGATTTAAAAATTCTGAAAAATAGTTTCGAGCTTTAAAATATTATTAAAGCTCGATAAATATTATTAAATGATTTATTCTTATTTTATTCATATTAAAAAATCATTCGTCAATTTAGTACGACACGAACGCCTCTTGACTCAGAAAAATATTCCGCTTTCATTAAAAATACTTTCGAGACCCAAATCCTTTTATTTCGAAAGGTCGCTTGTTTTACAAGTCATTCTGAGTCAATTATTGATCGATAAATCATATTTTTTACCTGATTTCAGTTTTAAGCGTATTGAGTCGAACCTTTTAGCGAACCGAGTCATATGTGATGTGAATTATGTGATACATGAGTTATGTGCTTATGTGCTATATGAATTATGTGTTTATGTGGATCAAGGGTCCTGTGTTTGTCTGTTATATTTATGTGTGGGCTATCGTATGGGTAGACGATAGGCTTTTGACGCGCAGTTCGTCGAGTGATTATCGTTTAGATGATTAAAGTTCTGTATTTTAATTATAGATGCGGATCTCTCAAGTCGATCAGGACCAGATAGAATGGGTGAAGAGTAGAGTTGAATAGTATAGAATCTTGGGTTGGAGCACTGCATGAGCAGCAGACCAAATGATTAGTTGAATAAAGACGGTGATGTTTTGAGGCAGAATATCAGAATAGATGCGTCTTTGCGAGTGTGACTAACTGCTAAAACCCAAAGGCAAGTATTTCTATCATCACTTATTGTTCAAGTGATATTTATTTTGAATCGTATCATGCAAGTATTGCTTTCCCTATTCTCAGTTTAGAATCGATAAATGTTTTACATATCGCTGAATTAAATGATTCTGTTTACGCAAGTACCCTCTGCTATTCTATGTTCAAAATAGTCAAATGATTTTACTTATCCAATTATCGGATTTATAAATGTTTTGGATTTTGAGAAAAGTGATTTGGTTGCGAATATTTCTACCCAAGAATTGGGGGAATAAAATTATTTCGGGTGTCGATTATTATGACCCCATTTCAATAATAGGTTTTAAGATTGGATCATAATTGCGTAAGTGACCGAGACGGACGGTCCAGCGGAGGGCTATTTCTAAGTGCCATATGGAATATTATGACACAACTTTTGCCACAGGCAGGTATATTGCCTTTTTGTTTGAGTATTCGTGTTTTTGGGGTCATGTTTCTATGAATCATGACCTTCTGCTATCACACGGGCTGATCAGCATGTGATAGTACGTCCGTCGGAGGATGATCCTAATCTAAATTATCATATCATTTTTGATATTCATAGAATAAATGATTTATCAACTGTTTCTATTTTAGAATAATGGTAAAATGTAGTTTTGATTCAGATTCTGATTTATGCTGATACTTACGTTATTGTTAAATATCAAAGGTGGTATTAGTATAGATGATTGATGTTGACTTCAGTATGGGATGTTGTGAGCATCAAAGTTCGTATTGATATCTAACTTGATATGATAGCAAAATAAGTATTAATTTCAAGAGTTCGGTTTTGAGTAAAGTTTATGATTCAATCCATAATCATTGTTTCATGTTATTGTGGTTTACGATATTTCCGTAAACACTGTTTTACGAGTTTTATTCTCGTCAAAATTTAAAGTATTGCTGAAGCATTTCGCTCAAAAATATCAAAATGGTTTTGAATATAATTAAGGAATCAAATCTGGGATTCCTCCACCAAAATTTTTATGATTCAGCAATTATGATTTTAAATGTTCTGCGTTGACGCAGATGTCGGTTTTATACCAAAACGACCCTATATATGTCATAATGATCTTGTTGAGCATTTCTTTCGCTCATACTTGCCTATTTTCAAATTTAACCTCCAGTGAGGATTAGCTTGCTGTTTAGCTGCGTAATTCGAGGAAGCAAAGAAGAAGCTTTTGGAAGGTGGTTGGTCCAGGGTTTACGAACTAATGTAAGTTTTATTGTATAAAGTTGTTTATATTATATTATATTATATCTATGATATTTTATAGTTGGGCCTAGTATACTTCTTTTCGAAGTTATACTAGCGGGTTAGTTTTGAATTGGAATTTATTGAAAAGATTGTTAAAAGAAAGTGAAAAATTTATTTGTGGAATTTGGATATCTTGTTTCTAGAACTGTAACCTTAAAAGATCTTGGATTAGTTTGGGGTCATAAATGATAAATATCTTCTACTGGCATTTATTTATTGATTAAACAGGTTGATTTAGATTGAGGTTTCATAGTGACGACCAAATCATATGACCCCGAATTTGGGGGCGTTACAATAAACATATAATAGACAATTATATATTGTCGGTTAATTGAAATAGTATCTTTTATTATAGATACACCTAGTTCAAGGTATTCAAAGTCAGGAAATGATAGTAAAAGTAAAGTGTGATTATGTGTGGTAATGGGACGAGTGGATATAAAGTAGATGTGAGCATAAATTGGTGATTGAAGCCTAGAAAGCGGATCAACTGAGGCACATTCTCGAACCTCCTTGTGATATATTGCAAGTATTTCTTCCCTATTCTAAATTCAGAATAGTTAAATGTTTTTATATTTCGCTGCAATGAATCTTAATCATACAAGTATCCTTTATTATTGTTCCTTTATTATTATTGATTGATCTCTTGAGCAACTACCTATTGTTCCGGGTTAATTGTGAACCCTGAATCGAGATGTTTTGAAATCAAAATGATTTAACATCAAAATACTCTATGGATTGGATGGTTATGATAAGGGCTAGAGATGGTTGGACCCTTTGATATGAGGCCAGAATGGGCTTGGGGCCAGAGATGGCTGGACCCCTTATTTATTGGGCCATAGTGCATGGGTACCCGAGTGGATCTATACATGTCGGTATAGATCTGCACTATATCCTGACTGATCAGCAGGGTACAGGTGTGAATGTTGATTCTAATGTCCAGTCTAATTTATTGTTGATCGCCATTAACGGATTATTTCTTGGAAAGTCTTATGATTACAAAACCGAACAAAAAATTGATTCAGGAAATGAATCAGGGAACTATTCGTTGATTTTCTTTATCTATGATTAAAGGCTAATAAGGGCCATGTTTATTCGCTTAACTATTTTAAAGATTGTTTCGAGGAGTTTCTTTTTATCATAATATCTGAAAACCAATTATGATACTTGCTGGGCATTTTTGGCTCACTCTTGCTTTGTGAATTCTTATTTTTTTCAGTATCAAATGGGGATAAAAGGGAATAGCTCTTAATATACAACAAAATTGGAGAGATCCCAGCTGCAGGAAGTTGGAGATGTCAGAGTGAATAAGACGAGGAATTTAGTAAAGTGGTAATACAATTTTATTTAGTTGTTATAAACTTTAGAAGGTTTGACTCTTGTTTCATACCATAACTTGTAAACGATCCGGAATTGAGGGGTTATTTTTTATATTTATTTTAATATACAGGTTTATATTGGTTAAAGTTGTTTGGTGACACCCAATCCTGACCCCGGATTTGGGGATATTATACATGTGATTTCCTTTCCACCCTTATACCTAAACACCAATCTTTTTGTGAGTCTATTGTGAGAATCAATTGCTCTTATTTCATCTAGCTCATCCCGGTAAACGTTAATGTCTGAGAATTCTTTTATGTCACAGATAAAGAGTTGATCTCCTTTGTTGAATGTTGGCTTGGGTTTGGATAAGGCTTTAGATTGGGATAAGACATGATTAACTTGCTTTCTTGCTGATTGCTTCTTTCTCTTTGATGTTGTTGGAATTGGAATGTTTAGCTCAGGAATAGGTAAGTTGTCCCAGTCTATTGGTTCATCCTTGGGAATGATTAGATCACCATGAAAATTCACATTAGGATGGACCTTGAACTCAACTTGCTCTATTGTAGGCACATTTGTTTGACTTGTAGTGCTGGACTGAATTGTTTTCGCTTCCTCTTTCTCATCATCTTCAGATAGATTCCTTTTTGCTCTACCCTTCCAATACCCTTTTCCTGACTTCTTTGGTTCTTGCTTCTCTATAGATGAGGTTTTCTCAGTTTCAGTTGGAGTTGCATGCATTTCCAATTTTCTTTTCACTCCTTTAGTGGCCTGCTTCTTCCTTCTTTTCTGAGCTCCTAATCTTCTACTTTCCTCATCTTTAGCTTCTCCAAATTTAGGGTGCCCATACATTACACAAATCATTTCATCATATTTGTAGATTCTTGCAATTCTTGATTTAAGCAAAGAGTCTTTGGTGTGCTTGAAGCTTCCAATTGAAGAGCCCATCAGTTTCTCTTCATCAGGCCCGGGAGGAGAATAGTCAACCAACATTGGGTGCTTTAATGATAGTCATATTGGCTTGTTTAGGCTTCAACACCACAAAGTTTTTGAACTCATTCTTTGTTGAGGTTTCACCCTTAGCTCTTTTTCCCAGTTGTATTTCTTCTAGGGTAATTGGCTTCAACTGTGTGAAGTGTTTCACAGGTTTGAATTGAGTTATAGTTGAGCTAAAAACCTCTGAAATTCTTTGATCTATCTTTTGTCTTTGTTCTTTCAGCTTTAGTTCGGCTGCTGCTAAGTTGATCAGATTAATATTGACCAACATTGGTGGCTTTGTGAAGGTAATAGCTGGAACTAGTACCTTACTGACTTGTACATACACATTATTCTCCCATTTTTTATCATCAAGTAAAGCAGGGTTGGAAGTTTGAACAGCCACCGGTTGTTGAAGAAGATGTGTCTGAGTTACTTGATTGATAAGGATCTTGGTAATTGAATTCTCCATATTTGTCAGTCTTGAATCCAATGCCTCAACCTTTCTATTTAAGTCTATTTCCTTCCCGAGTTTCTGGTGAATGTTTTTCATTGTTGACTCAGGAAGTTTGTACTCCATTTTTTCATTGAGGTCCTTTTTAACTTGCTCAATAGTGTCTTGATTTCATCCATATCTTAACTTTGTTTGAGAGTGTGAATTTTGTACAGTTGCAGAGATTTAAGATGGGCTTGTAGAAGACTTTTGGTACTGGCATTGGTGGTGGCTTGGATGGCTGTTTAAGTCTAATGAATGAGTTTGTAAAATATGGATTAAAGTGATGATCACTTCAATCTTTGATGAACATCCAGGCTAGAGTGTTTGTAGATGAGCTAGGTTCTACATCACCCCCTATGTTCATGCCAGTTCCATCAACATCTTCTCTATGAGAATCATCCCCAAAAGAATCACCAGAATCAAACTCAAAATCATCACCAGCTGTAGGTGGAAGAGATTTTGTTGCATCCTTTTTCATATAGCATAGAGGTTGTAGTGTGTACCAAATTTAAATTCCTCTCTGCATCTTCATTGCCCTGTTCAGCTAAGAGTTGATATGTTGGAACAGGGTGAGTAAATGCCTCAGCATCAAAAGAGACAGAATCTATAAAAGCTTGATATTCTTGCTGAAATAGCCTATCTTTTTTTGCTTCATCGACGTCCCTTAACTCACTTGTAATGGGTTCCTCACATTGTTCTTCTGTAACTTCTTTTCTCTCATGTTCTCTCTCTTTTTGCATCAAGGGCTCCCCTTGGCTTCCCACTGAAGGGTTTTAGCATATAAACGCAACGAAAACGTAAATTTAAATCTTAAAAAAAAAACGAAACCCTCCGCAGGATCCATGTGAAAAATAATATTTAATTCGTAGTTCAGTATGTTTACCTTAAGAAGCTTTACGTTAATGGAAAGATGGAGGTCTTTAATGGCGATCCAAAAACGTTGAACGGAGATCCTTAGTAGCTGCTCTTCAAGTGTGAAGCACTCCACCGGTATCCACCAAGAAAATGATGTAATGAAGGAGGAGGAGATGGAGAGAATTAGGGTTTTGTAAATCTTTTTGGTTGAGGCAAAAATAGGGTCTATAATAGTATATTTATAGGCAAAATTTTCAACTGAAAATTTTCCCATAAAATATTATTATTAACCCTTTATTATTCTCACTAATAATTAAAACACCTTTTAATTATTAATCCTTTTTCTAAATACTTTAGAAATAATTCTCTCACTTGATTTAATTTCCAAAAATTAAATTCTTAATTAATAATATTAAGAACTTTTTCTTAATTAATTTATAATCAATTAAATCTCATTTAATCAATTATTAAATTTGCCAATTAATTATTTATTTCATAAATAAATAATTATCAGCCATTATTAATTAATTCCTCCACCATTAAATCATTCTCTTTTATGGTGTGACCCTGTAGGTTCAATATTAAGCCGGTAGTAGAAATAAATAATAATAAAACTATTTTATCATTATTTATATAAATTTTATAATTCATTAAATATGATTAATTAATAAACTAATCATATTTATTCTACATCATGAGGGATACTTCTCAGCATATCGCGACTATCCGGATAATACGAATTCACTGCTTAGAATACCAAGAACCTATTCAGTGAGTAGTTACCGTACAATCAATTCCTTCTACCCTGCAATGTCACGATTAAATACAAGGCATGGAACATGTGTCAAGCCTTTCTTATTTAATCATTTGCTTTCCCATTCACTATGCTTAGTTCTATTTAATGTAAATTAGAAACTCATTTCTAATTTCATTCACTCTGGCCAGAGATTCCTGAACTAGCATAAGTGGATCAGCATTGAACATTCTCTTCCTTCAGTGGAAGGGGTAGATCCTTTATTGATCATACACTATCTTCGTGTACAAATTCTTATACCCATTAGAGCCCTTATAATTGTTCCTGGAGACTAAGAACTAAACCAAAGCATAGTTCAGTGTACACAAGATGACTATGATGACCTCAAGTCTAAGGATACTTGTACAACTATCACTATGTGAACAACTGCTGACACGTGAGTGAACTCCATCAGTTGTTCAACTGTGTGAGTCATGTTCATTGAACTTATTCTATAATAAGCACCTACATACTAGCTATAGTGTCACCACACAAATGTCTATGAGGACACACATCCTTCATAATGAAGCAAGCATAGTATGTACCGATCTTTGCGGATTATTAATTACCAGTTAGTAATCCTACGACCAGGAACTATTTAAGTTTAGAGTTATCATCTTTTAGGTCTCATTATTATGATCTCATCACAATCCATAAAAAGCTTTACTCTAAACTGTGGTATATCTTATTTAAACATTTAAATAGATAGAGCCCGCAATAAAAACAAAACAAGTCTTTTATTAATATCAATGAAATCAAAACAGATTACATAAAAGTTATTCCTAAATCCTTATACATGATTGGACTTATGACATATCTCTTTCAATCTCCCACTTGTACTAAAGCCAATCACTCTGGTATCTAATACCCATCTTGTCCTTATGACGATCAAAGTGACTCTGAGAAAGTGGCTTTGTGAGTGGGTCTGCTACGTTGTTATGTGTGTCAACTCTCTCGACGTTGACATCTCCTCTATTTTCAACTCAGATTCACCACCAAAAACAAGAAAAATGTCCTGAGTCCTTCGTAAGTACTTAAGGATGTTTTCCACTGCTTTCCTGTGGTCTTCACATGGATTAGACTGATATCTGCTCGTCACACTAATTGAATAAGCAACATCAGGGCTTGTACACAACATCGCGTACATGATAGATCCTATTGCTGAAGCATAAGGAATCTTACTCATACGCTCTCTTTCCTCAAGTGTCTTAGGAGACATTTTTTCGGAAAGGGACACTCCATGGCTCATCGGTATGAGACCTCTTTTGGAGTTTTCCATGCTAAACCTTTTAAGCACTTTCTGGATGTATGTACCCTGGGTAAGACCTATAATTCTTCTAGATCTATCTCTATAGATCTTCATACCGAGAATGTAGGATGCTTCTCCCAAGTCCTTCATGGTGAAGTTCTTTGATAGCCATACTTTGACTGATTGTAGCATCGGTATATCATTTCCTATAAGAAGTATGTCATCCACATACAATACAAGAAATGTTTCCGCGCTCCCACTAACCTTCTTATAGACACATGGTTCATCTATGTTTTTGATAAAACCAAACTCTTTGATTGTCTCATCAAAACGGATGTTCCATCTACGAGAAGCTTGCCTTAAACCATATATGGTTCGCAGCAGCTTACACACTAGGTGTTCATTTCCCTTGGAAAGAAAACCCTCTGGCTGTGTCATATACACTTCCTCCTCAAGTTCCCCATTGAGGAAGGCCGGTTTTACGTCCATTTGCCAGATCTCATAGTCGTAGTAAGCAGCAATCACAAGCAAAATCCGAATTGATTTTAATAGGGCTATAGGCAAAAAAGTTTCATCAAAGTCAATCCCTTGCCTTTGTTTGAATCCTTTTGCCACAAGCTTGGCCTTATAGGTCTCCACCTGGCCATCTGCTCCAATCTTTCTCTTGTATACCCACTTGCACCCAATAGGCTTAACACCTTCAGGCGCCTCAACCAGAGTCCATACTTGGTTGGTATACATAGATTCTATTTCGGATTTCATGGCACTGTGCCATTTCTCTGAGTCAACACTACTCATAGCCTCATTATAGGTCACAGGGTCGTCATCATCAATGATTGACAACTCATTTCCATTCTCAATGACAAGGTCGTAATACCTCTCAGGTTGGTGAGACACTCTCCCTGTCCTACGAATGGGCTGTTCCACAGAAGGTTGTTCAGTCTGAATAAGTGTTTCCACTTGATCCGTAGTAGTTTGTGCTTCTTGAACTTCATCAAGTTCAATTTTTCTCCCACTGTTTCCTTCAAGGATAAACTCCTTTTCCAAGAAGGTAGCATGTCTGGAGACAAACACCTAATGATCGGTGTAAAAGTAATACCCCAAAGTCTCTTTAGGATATCCCGCAAAATTACATTTTACGGATCGAGATTCCAGCTTATCTGGGTCAATTTACTTGACATAAGCTGGACATTCCCAAATCTTAACGTGTTTAAGATTCGGTTTCCTTTCTTTCCATATCTCATATGGTGTTTGAGGAACAGATTTGGAAGGCACCTTATTCAGTAAATATGCTGAGGTTTCCAATGCATAACCCCATAGGAATACTGGAAGATTCGCATAGCTCATTATGGACCGAACCATGTCTAACAAAGTTCGATTTCTCCTTTCAGATACCCCATTCAACTGTGGAGTATATGGAGGAGTCCACTGGGAGATTATACCATTTTTTTTGAGATAATCTAGAAACTCTCCATTTAAGTATTCACCACCTCGATCTGATCGAAGAGTTATAATACTATGTTTGGTTTGTTTCTCCACTTCATACTTATATTCTTTGAACTTTTCAAAGGCTTCAGACTTGTGTTTCATCAAATACACATATCCAAATCTAGATTGATTATCTATGAAAGTAATGAAGTATGAAAATCCACCCATGGCTTGCGTAGACATTGGTCCACATATATCTGTGTGTACCAATCCTAGCAAATCTGCAGCCCTTTCTCCATGTCCACTAAAATAGATTTGGTCATTTTACCCAATAGACAAGACTCGCATGTAGGATATGATTCAAAATCAAAGGGGTCAAGTAACCCTTCCTTATGCAATGTCCGCAGTCTATTTTCACTAATATGACCTAGCCTACAGTGCCATAAATAGGTCAGATTTTCATCATCTCATTTTCTTTTATTAGTTTGTTCAATCTGAAGTAAATCATGCTCTACGTCACATACATACAGACCATTATTTATAATACCACGTCCATAAAAAACATTATCTCTAAGGATAGAACATTCATTATTCTTAATAATAAATGAAAAACCATCCAAATCTAACATAGGAATAGAAACAATATTCCTCACAATAGAGGGAACGTAATAACAATTATTCAGAATAATAGTCTTGCCCGTAGGCATTTGTAAACTAAATGATCCTACAGATATGGCCGCAACCCTTACTCCATTGCCCATACGTAGAATCACCTCATCTTTTTCAAGAGTCCTACTTCCCTTTAGTCCTTGCAACGAATCGCAAATATGAGAACCACAGGCGGTATCTAATATCCAAGTAGAAATTTGAACTAGTGACATATTAACTTCGATCATGAACATGCCTGAATCAGAAGCGGTAGTCTTACTACCCTTCTTCTTCTTCAATTCTGCAAGGTAAACCTTGCAGTTCCTCTTCCAGTGCCCCAACTTGTTACAGTGAAAACAAACAGATAATTAGGACCAATCAACTTGTGAGCATCTAGTATCCTCCGGAGTGATAGTGCAGAAGACATGACGAATATAGTAAATCTGTAAATGATAAACACATAACAACACTTAGAAAATATTCAATTTCATTTCAAAACACTATATGAATCGGGTCTTTATTCATAAGTGTCTCCCACTAGTTTATCTGATTTTTTCAACCCCCTAAGTGAAAATTAAGCATTAATAATACTAGTGGGAATAGGGATCCTACATTCCATCACACAACCTCGGCTGTGGCATGAAACGTCATGTGATGTTCAATAGGCAGACAACTCTTGTTAATTAAATCTTATGTTATTCCCTAATATAAGTTTAGCCTCTTGAATAATTGAGTCACGGCTGTGGCATGACAAACTCAATATTCTAAGTCAAGTCTAACCCAACATTTTGTATAATTGAATCAGTCTCCAACGGCCCACGGCTGTAGCACGTACCGACCTTTAAATTCTAATTCAATGTACACATCTCTATGTAATAGACAAGTATTTCTTATTTCGAAATCAAAGCCCTCGGCTGTAGCACGAAACGACAATGATTTAAAAATAAGAACCACTTTCTACCATGTTGGAAGGCTATGACTGACACAAGCCCGTTGTGTCATTGGCCAATTACTACTTGATATTATTTAATTTTAGAGGGATTATATTACGTTACAATCATAATCATATTATAAAGAGATTCTTCCTTTTAAATTAAATATTTCAAATCAATAATCGATAATCAGATGATTCCCAGATCGGGTGGAGCATTGTCAAGAGGCGTCACTTAATAACCCTTTCTTACAAATAGAAATCTGTTGTTGATAGAATCATCCTTTCTCTCAATATTGAAAATTCATATTCAATTACGTGTTTCATAAACACAAGAATCTCATGATTGTATTCATAATATTATTGTTAAGGCAAGAAACGATTTCTATTCTAGATTTTCTAGAGCACACCTTATATTGATTTAAGTTCACCTAAATCTATCATCGCATGGTAAACATAGGCATATATCTCATATATAAAATTAAATAAACAAGTAAATGTAAAGTGAAATAAAGTAAATGTGTTTGGTTATGGCCCCATACTATGTGATCTTTATCAAGCTCATGATAAAGATCAAGGTTAATCTAATATGGTGATGGAAATAAATACAACTACTTATTACATAAGTCTTCTTCTTTGTTTAGACTTCTTGTATGCCTCGTCTTCTTCTTTGTATCACCTCCATTGGATAGCCTTCTTGAGTCTTCAATTACATTACATGATTGAAAGTAAAACTAATCTAATGAACTTACAAGAATAACTCAAGTTACATTCGAGATTTATGATTACAAAGATTGACGACATGCAAGTCGTATTTAAAACCAAAACCAAAACCATTACACTAAGGTCGAAAGGCCATAACCATCCACCATGCTCATACAACACATAAAAGCATGTTAAAACACATAATCTGATCTTAATATATCATATTATCCATGATCTAATCATAAAACGAAAATATGACAAAAATCAGAAATATCAGAATCAAATCAGAAAAACAAGAATCACTGTTTACAGGAAGTAAACAACGTCAAACGCCTTATAGACGAGTCATTGATAGCTAAAGCTATCAGTTTTGTTCAGACGCTCGTTTACCTATGGAATAGGGTATTCGTTTGCGTAAATCGGACACCCGACCCAGATTTCAGCAAATCTGCAGCAGCCAATTCAGAATCCGTATCTAATATGATTCTTATAATTAGAACAAACATAAATCATGTATATATCAGTATATATACAGATTACATAATTATCTTATGATTATACAACTCACATGAATATCATATATTCAAAACCATACATATATAAGCATATTATATCAACATCAAATCATGGCGAATCTTGTATATGCTCATATATCGAAAACAGTTAAACACATAAACGAATTAAAAACTTTTCGCAAGTAGCTCTGATGCCATTGAAGGGTTTTTAGCACTTAAACGCAACGAAAACGTAAATTTAAATATTAAAAAAAAACGAAACCCTCCGCAGGATCCATGCGAAAAATAATATTTAATTCGTAGTTCAGTATGTTTACCTTAAGAAGCTTTACGTTAATGGAAAGATGGAGGTCTTTAATGGTGATCCAAAAACGATGAATGGAGATCCTTAGCAGCTGCTCCACCAAGAAAATGATGTAATGAAGGAGGATGAGATGGAGAGAATTAGGGTTTTGTAAATCTTTTTGGTTGAGGGAAAAATAGGGTCTATAATTGTATATTTATAGGCCAAATTTTCAGCTGAAAATTTTCCCATAAAATATTATTATTATTAACCCTTTATTATTCTCACTAATAATTAAAACACCTTTTAATTATTAATCCTTTTTCTAAACACTTTAAAAATAATTCTCTCACTTGATTTAATTTCCAAAATTTAAATTCTTAATTAATAATATTAAGAACTTTTTCATAATAAATTTATAATCAATTAAATCTCATTTAATCAATTATTAAATTTGCCAATTAATTATTTATTTCATAAATAAATAATTATCAGCCATTATTAATTAATTCCTCCACCATTAAATCATTCTCTTTTATGGTGTGACCCTGTAGGTTCAATATTAAGCCGGTAGTAGAAATAAATAATAATAAAACTATTTTATCATTATTTATATAAATTCTCTAATTCATTAAATATGATTAATTAATAAATTAATAGTATTTATTCTACATCGTGAGGGATACTTCTCAGCATATCGCGACTATCCGGATAATACGAATTCACTGCTTAGAATACCAAAAACCTATTCAGTGAGTAGTTACCGTGCAATCAATTCCTTCTACCCTGCAATGTCACGATTAAATACAAGGCATGAACTTGTGTCAAACCTATCTTATTTAATCATTTGTTTTCCCATTCACTATGCTTAGTTCTATTTAATGTAAATTAGAAACTCCTTTCTAATTTCATTCACTCTGGCCAGAGATTCCTGAACTAGCATAAGTGGATCAGCATTGAACATTCTCTTCCTTCACTGGAAGGGGTAGATCCTTTATTGATCATACACTATCTTCATGTACAAATTCCTATACCCAGTAGAGCCCTTATAATTGTTCTTGGAGACTAAGAACTAAACCAAAGCATAGTTCAGTGTACACAAGATGACTATGATGACCTCAAGTCTAAGGATACTTGTACAACTATCACTATGTGAACAACTGCTGACACGTGAGTGAACTCCATCAGTTGTTCAGCTGTGTGAGTCATGTTCAGTGAACTTATTCTATAATAAGCACCTACATACTAGTTATAGTGTCACCACACAAATGTCTATGAGAACAGACATCCTTCATAATGAAGCAAGCATAGTATGTACCGATCTTTGCGGATTATTATTTACCAGTTAGTAATCCTACGACCAGGAACTATTTAAGTTTAGAGTTATCATCTTTTAGGTCTCATTATTATGATCTCATCACAATCCATATAAAGCGTTACTCTAAACTGTGGTATATCTTATTTAAACATTTAAATAGATAGTGCCCACAATAAAAACAAAACAAGTCTTTTATTAATATCAATGAAATCAAAATAGATTACATAAAAGTTATTCCTAAATCCTCATACATGATTGGACTTAGGACATATCTCTTTCACCCACCTTCACCATCTAAAGTGGGACTCCTCTCACTGACTTTTACCATGCTGGAAGAAATAGCATGTGGAGGTTCACTCTTTTCCTCTCCTTTTTCCTGGGAGCAACTCAGCCTCTCACTCAAATCACTCCCTTTTCTCAGTCCTAGAAGTGATTGTACAACTACTATGTCGTCTACACTTGTCATAATTTTGGAAATATTAAGTTGTGTAGAGACTTTTAACGGATAAGAGATATTCGTCGAAATAGCAGTTGTGAGTGTCAACGAATAATTGCTGTTAAGCTTATCCGTCGAGAGACAATCACTTATCAATGGATGAGGAATATTCATCGAAGAGGTAGAAATGAAAGAGTTAGGAGTTGAAATTACAGTTGAGTCTGTGGTGATTGATTTGAGATTTGTTTACACAGACTTATCAGTAGTTTCAGAAAGAAAGAGCAAGTGAGCCAACAAATCATCAATAAGATGATGCTCACTTTCTTTTGATTTTGACTCCTCCATGAGTTTTAAAGATGGAGAATCAGGAATTGATGTGTTTATCATATCCACATCTAGTAATTTTGTGGGAGAGTTGTGTGTGTGAGGTGTTACAATTGTGAGAGAATTTGGCTGTGACTCAACATTTATTGAAGTGACATCAATCTGACTTTGAGATTGTGCATGAACCGAGTCTTTGACTGCAGTTCGCACAATGTGTGCACCCTGTGACTCCCTCAATAGTTTCAACTTCTTGTTTCTGATATAGGTTTGAGTTTAGTCTATGGTGTCCTTACCCCTCTTGTTCTGTACTCTTGGAGAAGAGCTATTTTCAGTAGTTACATCCTTTTGGGAGTATGCAACTAGAAATGTGCTAATATCTTTTTTAAGCACCACAGCCTATTGGGACACTATGGTGTGGCTAGGCTGGGATACACTAACCTCTCTCACCTTATCCTTAGGGCTTCTTTGATGTTCACCCTGTCCCTCACCTTTCTTACTACCCTTCAAACTCCCTTCATGTGTTGTGGTAGTTTTTAAAACTAGTTTCTTTTTATAGGAACTAGAGTGTGGTTTCTTTGATTTGGATTTTGAAGTTTTAGGTTTTGTGGTTTGGGTAGGCATCTGTTTGATCACATTCACAAATGCCATACCCACAGTAGAATTCAAATAAATTTGAGGGTGGGATTGGGTTGAGATAGGAACATTTACCTCACTTACCTGAGGTGCCTCCATGATTGGCAAGTAGTTAAGAGGCACATCACTGTGGAGGTTGTTCCTATTCAAGTCAGCATGTAACACTTGGGAAATTACGTTTGTATTATATCGTATTAATGATAAATTATGTGCTTTAATATGTCATTTATGTGTAATTAGCTATAAAACCCTAATTGTTACGTGCTATGTGTATTCTGTATTGTCCAGGTATTTTTAGGATATTTTTCAGATATTTTATTTTGTATTTAAAGCCTTCGTACCAAAAGTTATTCGACCCGGACTATGATTTTATAGCTGATATTTCAAATAAAATATTTGGCTTTATTTTTCATAGAACGGCATCACATTATTCTAAACATCTAGATTTCATAAATTTTCTCGTTTTGCAAAAAATGACTTTTCCCGGCCCCATTGGGTGTTAAAAACCCCCACAAAAATTACATTTTTATTTTTATAAAATTATAAGACTTTTATTTATACCATTTTTTTTATTTTTGAATTATTCACAATTTTTGGGAAATTTTGGCCTATATGTTGTATTATAAAATATTTAAAAATTAAAATTTAATGCTCAAAAATTATAAAATTAGGGGCCAAATAATTTTAATACATGTAATATTAGGGCCTTAATTTTAATTAGAAGTATTAATTTTAATACTATAAATAGCTTAATTTTTATTTAATTATTATTAATTAATTACTGAAAATCAGAAAAATAATTAAAATTCTCTGATATTCGGGTCGGGTATACCAGGGTCGGGTCGAACAATCAAGCCGTGATTTGAAGCTGATTTCTGCATCAAATCGTGTGATTAAAGTATCCAAATTAAAGGTTTTGATATGTTCTTTCTATTTCTACCATCAATTTCATAATTTTAATTCGTTATTTTTTATTTTCGATTTCTAGAGTTTATACCTGATTTGGTACTTTTTGATTCTAGGGTAATTAGGATGATTTGATGATTGATATAGCTTCATATGATGATTTATAATCGATTCAGGGTATTTAATTGAATAAACGATTCTTGGATAGTGATATTCGATTTCTAAGGTTTATGCCTAATTTTCAATTGATCGTGTTTGATTTTTTTTTAACGTAGGTAACCCGCAGCCGCTACCCTTCGGGTGCGCACTGGGTAAACGCTACGGGCTCACGTAATAGCCTGCAAACCACGGGAAACAAGGTAAACCGCATTTAAGCGACAACCTCTGACTCAGGAGGCATAATCATAAATACTCTTCCCATGGCATTCGAACCTGTGACCAAGAGCATAGTTATCCCCTCTTTAACCAACTGAGCCAACCTTGGAGACATTTGATCGTGTTTGATTTTAGAGAAAGCTGAGGTTATTTAGAGGATAGAGCTTTGATTTTAAAGTTTATAAGCTTTGATTTGCACTATAGAACGTGAAATTTTATGTACGATTCTGTGATTTCGATACTTGGCCGGAGTTTTGCTTGATTTCGCGGAGTTGCAGATTACGGGATGTTTTTGGTTCTTTTTGGCCGGAGTTAGACTGCTAGGTTGATTTGGAACTGAAACCCTGTGAAAAAAACACCAAATGGTGTTGTTTTTGGCCTGAAAAAGGGTTGCCGGAAGTACAACCGGTCACCGGAATCTGGAAAATTTCCGGCAAGTTCTTGGTGACCCGGTTTGTTCGTCCAGACCCGATTTCAACCCAAATTTTAACCCGGTTTTGTTCCATATTTGTCGGAGATTGATTTCTGACAAATGTTTCTGGACAATTTATTTTTATTCTTATTTTTATTAATTACAAAATCAGTTTTTATTTATTTTTTAAATTGATTAATTAAATGATTAATCGATTTGTATTATAAACAATTCTGTAATACTTTCTAAAAATCAGATTTATTTATTTTCTTAATATTTATTATTTATTTATTAATAATTAATTATTTAAAAATGATTAATTATTTTGATAATTAATCAAATAATTTTAAATAAATCATAATAAATTCATTTTAATTTCAAAAATTATGGAAAAATCATTTTTAATTCTGATTTTTCCTAAATAATTATTTAAAAATATTTTCAGGGTTCAGTCATTAGTAATAATTATTTATATTAAATAATAAATTGATTTATCTTTATTTATCTGATAATAATTGAACCGTTCATCCGATTCAAGCGAAAAGAAAGCACTTTGACACAGAAAAATGATCTATTTACATTAAAAATAGTATTAAATCCTAATTTCTTTTAAAAACCAGTTAACTTTTGATATATATTTAATTATAAGCCTTATTGCATATAGAGACGAGTCCAATAAATCCCAAAAAAATAGGAAACGAGTCAGATAATGTTCAATTAAGCGAATAGCGAGTCGATTTTAATTTTAAAATTATTTTAAACTTGGAATGACTATGTAACTTATGTGCTTATGTGAATTATGTGGTTAATCGAGTCTTATCTATTAATAATGAGTATACGGGTTAATAATACGCGTATGGGTAGACGATCAGGACTATATGAAGTCGGTTTGAGAGGCGATTGAGGTGCGAGATGACTAAATAAGCTTATTTCTTTGATAGAAACAAAGCCAGCAAGGCAAATCGAGCCGGTTATAGAGGAGGGTGAAGTACTTGGAGTAGATCGCGTGAAAAACAAGTTTTTCCCCTATTCTAATTTCAGAATAGTGAAATTATTTCAGATTCTTATCGCAATTCACACTTATGATTCCTGTTCACAAACACTGATACGCAATTATTATTCCTTAATTCATATTTCAGTTCGATTCCTGATTTCTCCTTTTTCTTTGAATTCTCTATTCATATTCCAATAGTTATACACAACTATTGATATATTCTGGTGTTGGAATATATCAAAGCAGACTGATCGTTCCAGGTTGCTCCTCTATGGACTGGAAAGTGATGATTGGGATCAGGTTTACAGTTGAACCTAAGGACCGGGACATAACCGGATCCTTGTGTTGGGTCGAAGAGCCTGGGTACCCGAATGGATCTATACATTGAGGTGTAGATCTGCACTGTATCCTGGCTGATCAACATGATATAGGTGCGAACTTGTGTCCAGTTTAGTTCAGTTGTATTCGCCGATAGTGGCCTTGGTTCTTTTCTCGTGAAGTTATATCTTTGCAGATGTAACTAAATTACCGGTTTATTTGACTTACTATAGCATTGCTTAAATATTGCGGACTTGTTGAGCAACTTATGGCTCACCCCTTTCTTGTTGTTATTCACCTTATTTTTTTCAGTAGAGAAGGAAAATGAAACCTATCAGGACCCGAGTGCTAAAGAAGCGAGTCAAGCCGTGGGACCCTCTCATACCCAAGGTGTTGATCCCAATCCAGGAAGAAAGCTTTGAGTTGCCTGAGCAGGTGTAGTATGGATAGTTAATGTGTGTGTTTGAATAAATGAGAAAAGTAGTTTAAAACTAGTTGGACAATAGTTTGTAATAAAGAGAGTTTATAAGATTTAAATTAGGTTTGTAATAAAGTAGAGTGTGGTTCTTGTTTTCATACTTCAACCTAAAAAGATCTCGGTTAGTGTCAAAGGGGTTTATATAAATATATGTTTAATTATTATTCAGGTTGTACAGGTTTGGTGATTATCTAGTAACCCCCAGACTTATACCCCGGGTCTGGAGGGCTTTATAGGTTTGGCATCAGAGCTATAGGTTAGGTCCCTGAAAACAAGAACATTAGGATTAAGATAAGATAAAAAGATCACATCAATATAGGAATAGTAAGATAGGAAGAGTAGTGTTAGGATTTAGATAAGTCTAGATTAGGAAGGTATAAGTTCTAGGATTGTTAAGTGACCCTTCTTCTTTCCTTGTTATTTTAGCAGATGGCATCATTAGGATCTTCCGAGAGGACATTTACTGGACCAGCTGCACCAGCTATACTGCCAGTGTCAGCACAGATGTTTCCACCACTTCCACCACCACCACCACCACTATCCCAGGAGCCATCACCACCAGCTCTAGAGTAGATTCTAGATCTAGTAGAGATGTTTGATCTGTTAGAGTTCTTTGACTCGTTGCTTCCACCTCCACTCCCGATAGAGTATCAGTTCATTCCAGAGTTGAGCCGAAGTTTCCACCAGCAGTATTACCTCCTATACAGGTGCATGCTCCAGAGTCAGAGGTATTTCAGATAGCCCTGGTTGAAGGGATGGGTGAGCACGACGGGGGATTACAATTGGGTTTACCACAGCAGGGTGCTGCAGGGATACCGAGAGTTCCATCACAGGAGTCTGTAGGACATGTTGCAGAGCCACATATGGTTCCATAGCATGAGTACAGTGTGGTGAGAGAGGATGTTGAGTATTGGAGATCTTAGTGCAGAGAGATCATAGGGTTGTTTGATCAGAGAGATAGAGGACCGTTAGCTGCACTTCAGCCAGATTACATGATGAGGCAAAGGCTTCAGTCGACAATGATGAGTGCTACTTTTGAGTTGGATGCTTTGATGCATGATGGGACGCATTGGTATGCAGAGTTTCATAGAGCTACCCGTTTGGCACAGCCAGTTATCGAGATACTTCGTGATGAGTTGAGGCACATTCCACCAGGGTTTTGAGATCTGAAAGTGGGAGACTAGTTGTGTAGTATATGTGACATGTAGATAGATGCAACCTAGTACGGTGTGGTTAGTATGTATGAGTGTAGCATCTAGTTTGACTTATAGTAGCAGTAGCCATGACAGATCTAACCGAGACTTTTGTATCAAGCACTTACACTTGAGGCTGGTGTCATATATATGAAATAAACTTTTTTTAACTTTTTTTTTATTCATTTAAGTTCCAGACTTTACAGCATTTACATCTATTTTATTATTTTAGAGTTCCATATTTCAAATTCTGTTTAATCTAAAACAGTGTATCATCATTTTTATTTCAAGTTATAAAATCATTTCAACTGATTGTTTAAATTTCAAATCTTTTAAATTTCTTGTTTGAAAATTAGTCAAATTGTTTCCTTTTCATTATCCATTGCTTAAATTTTCTGTTTTAATACCAGAAAAATTATTTCTTTATCCTTCCTCAACTATTTAATAAATCATTAAAGAGAATTATTTGTTTTATTATCTGAAAATGGCACTAAAAAGAAAGACCAGAACTGAAAACTCCAACAACAACTCTGAGGGACAGACTAATGACACTACGAACCAACTGTTCCATCTGATGCAACAACAGATGGTAATGATGCAGAAGCAAATACAGCAACAACAACAACAGATTCATCAACAGATGTTAAAACAACCACCCCGTCCTGAACCTCAGCTACCACCAGTTGTGCCTGTTGTTACCTTTAAGCAGTTCAGTCAGTTAAGCCTCCAGAGTTTGAGGATACATCATATCCTACTAAGGCTGGGGTTTGGTTGAAAGAAATGGAGCAAGCGTCTGCGCTTGTGAAAGTAGGTGAGGACCAGAAAACTGTTTTTGCTAGTTTTTTCTTGAAAGGAGAAGCAAATTATTGGTGGGAATCCAGGAAAGCTTTAGAAGATGAAGATATTGTGACCTGGGATAGGTTTACGGTATTATTTCTGGAGAAGTATTTTCCTTGCTATATGAAGAACCAGATGGAAATCAAATTTTTGGAATTGAAGCAAGGAAATATGCCAGTGTCGGAATATGAAGCCAAGTTTGCTGAATTGGCTAGGTTTGTTCCAAAATAAATGGATATTGAAGAGAAATAGGCACAGAGATTTCAACAGGGATTACAGCCATGGATTCGTAGCCGAGTTGCAGTTTTTGAATTGACGACTTACACCGCCGTGGTCTAGAACACTATGATTATTGAAGGGGAAAGTGAAAGGTCCCAAAAGGAAAAAGGACAAAGAAATTTTTAGACTGTTCCAACAGGAAACAGGAATTTCAAGCCCGGACAAATATGAATTTCAAAAGCACATGACAAGGCAACCAGAGAGCAGGTAATCGTTTCCAAGCTCCCAGCTCCCAACCATCGGGGAATTATCATACCCCCACTGCCGTACTGCAAAACATGTGGTCAGAAACATATGGGTTTCTGTATCAAGGCAAATGTAACATGTTTCAGGTGCAAATAGAAAGGGCACTACTCCAATGAATGTCCAGCGGGAAGATCAGAAGTTACTTGTTTCCAGTGTGGGAAGAAAGGACATGTTGCTAGGGATTGTAGAGGACCAGCTATGGCAACAAGTGTTCCAAAAGTGTTGGCATTACCTCCACCACCACAGTACAATCAGTCTAGACTAAGAACTTTTAACATAACAATGAAGGAAGCTGTGCAGAGTCCTAGTGTGATTGCATGTACGCTTTCAGTAAACTCAGTAGATGCAAAAGTATTGATAGAATACGGAGGTAAAAGATCTTTTATTTTTGAAGAATTCATTGATACGATATATTACGAAGTTGAATGGTTAGGGGAGACGTTAATAATAAAATTAGCGAATGACGACCAAGTTTCTGTAGATCGACTATGTCCCGAGTGTGATATCGATATAGTCGGACATCACTTCTCTATGGACTTGATTCCTTTCAAGTTAGGAGAGTTTGATATTATTTTAGGGATGGATTGGTTAGCTTGTCATAATGCCCATATTGATTATGCGAATAAGAAAGTGAAATTACGAATTGCAGAAAATACAATGGTAATGTTTAGAGGAGAGAAACAGCGAAAGAAATTTCTAAAAATGATGCAGACTAAGTCGTTACTACGACAGGGATGTGAAGTTTATCTAGCTTACGTATTGGATACTGAAAAGGAAAGTCCCAAGATAGAAGACATTCCAGTTGTATGTGAATTTCCTGACATCTTTCCAGATGAACTTCCAGGTTTGCCGCCGGACCGAGAAATTGAGTTTACTATCGATTTAATACCAGGTGTAGAACCAGTTTCGAAAGCTCCATATCGGATGGCGCCGGTTGAAATTAAATAATTGTCAATGCAATTACAAGATCTTCTGCACAGAGGAATTATAAGACCCAATATATCCCCATAGGGTGCACCGGTGTTGTTTGTGAAGAAGAAAGACGATAGCATGCGACTATGTATCGATTATCGTGAACTGAATAAGCTGACTATTAGGATTAAATATCCTTTGCCGCGAATTGACGATTTGTTTGACGAACCGAAAGGAGCCGCATGGTTTTCCAAGATAGACTTCAGGTCAGGGTACCATCAATTGAAGATCAAAGCTGAAGATATTCCCAAGACTACTTTTCGTACTAGATATGGACATTATGAGTTTCTCGTAATGGCATTTGGTCTGACCAACGCACTAGCAGCATTCATGGATTTGTTGAACAGGGTATTCAGGAGGTACTTGGACAAGTTTGTGATTGTATTTATTGATGACATCTTGATTTACTCGAAGACTGAAGAAGAACATGTCGAGCATCTGAGGATTACTTTGGAAATTTTAAGAAAGGAACAGCTTTACGCGAAGTTCTCAAAATGTGAATTTTGGTTGAAAGAAGTACAATTTTTGGGCTATAACATCAGCATGAAAGGAATTAAAGTTGATCCAGCGAAGATTGAAGATGTACTAAATTGGGAAAGGCCAAAGACACTGACAGAAGTCAGAAGTTTCTTGGGATTGGCAGGTTATTACAGAAGATTCGTCAAAGATTTTGCCAAGATAGCAACGCCACTGACCAAGTTGACTCGAAAAAGTGAAAAGTTCGTATGTGAAGACTAGTGTGAAGAAAGTTTTCGAGAACTGAAGAATTGGTTAGTAACCGCACCAATACTTGTGTTACCAGATGAGCAAGGAGATTTCATTATTTACAGCAACGCTTCATATCGAGGACTGGGAAGTGTATTAATGCGACACAGTAATGTAATTGAATATGCTTCGAGATAATTGTAACTTCATGAACAGAAATATCCTATACATGATCTGGAATTAGCAGCAATTGTATTCGTACTGAAACTATGGAGACACTATCTTTACGGCAAAAAAAGTGAAATCTACACAGATCATAAGAGTTTAAAATATATCTTTACGCAGAAGGAACTTAACATAAGATAACGACGATGGTTAGAGTTGATCAAGGACTATGATGTTACAATCAGCTATCATCCAGGAAAAGCGAACATCGTGGCAGATGCGCTAAGTTTGAAAGAAAAAATAAATTTGTTGACTTCTTCAGGAGAATTAACCAAAGAATTTGAGAAATTGGAAATTGAAATTCGTATTCCAAATGAATATACTGAAGCTATTCATGCAATGAATTTCCAGCCAGAACTGTTGGAAAGGATTCGAAGATGTCAAGAAGAAGTGATGAGTCAAGATGACGACAACCTAACTGGAGAAGAAATCACAACTCAGACGGATAATGAAGGAATTATGTGCTTTTTATCAAGAATCTGGATACCTAATGTACCAGAATTGAAGGAAGAAATATTACGAGATGCTCACGGTTCAAGATATTCCATACATCCAGGAAGTACAAAAATGTATCGAGATCTGAAGGAAAGTTTTTGGTGGCCTAATATGAAGAAAGAAATAGCAAAGTGGGTAAGTAAATGCTACACATGCCAGTGAGTTAAAGCAGAACATCAACGTCCAAGCAGATTACTACAGCCATTGGATATTCCAGAATGGAAATGGGAACATTTAGCCATGGATTTTGTGGTAGGACTTCCAAGGACTAGAGCGAATCATGACGCAATATTGGTGATTATCGACAGACTAACAAAGTCAGCACATTTTCTACCAATCAATGAAAGATTTTCACTCGACAAGTTAGTGCACTTATATCTCAAGGAGATTGTAATGCGACATGGAGTCCCAGTATCTATTATATCTGATCGAGATCCACGTTTCAATTCAAGATTCTTGAGATAATTTCAAGAATGTCTTGGAACCAAACTAAACATGAGCACCGCTTATCATTCGCAAATAGACGGACAAAGTGAAATAACTATCCAAACCATTGAAGATATGTTACGAGTATGTACGATTGATTTCAAAGGCAGTTGGGACGAGCATTTACCGTTAGTTGAATTGTCTTACAATAACAGGTATCACGCGAGCATTGGAATGCCACCTTATGAAGCTTTATATGGAAGAAAATGCAGATCACCGGTATATTGCGATGAAGTTGGAAAACGCAAAGTTCTAGGTCCAGAATTGATCCATCAAACCAAAGAGAAGATAGAGCTTATCCGAAAGTGACTTGAAGCAGCGGAAAATTGACAACGCAAATATGCGGATCAAGCTAGGAAAGATATGGACTATCAAGAAGGAGAGCATGTATTACTCAAGATATTGCCATGGAAAGGATTGACCAGATTTGGCAACAAGGGTAAACTAAAGCCACAATATATTGGTCCATTTGAAATCTTAAAAGAAAATCGGGAAACTTGCGTACAAATTAGCTTTACCACCTCACATGCAACATATCCATAACGTATTCCACGTGTCAATGCTTAAGAGATATAATCCTGATTCTAAACATGTAATAGAATACAAGCCGATAGAAATTCAACCTGATTTGTCTTATGTAGAACAACCATTAAGAATTCTAGATCGGCAAGAGAAAGTATTAAGAAATAAGTCTGTGTATTTAGTACGAGTCTTGTGGAGAAATCCTATGATTGAAGAGTCAACCTAGGAACTTAAGAGTGAAATGTTAGAAAAGTATCCCCATTTATTTTCTTAGCGAGATTCTGAGGACAGAATCCTATTAAGGGGGAAGATTGTAACGCCTGGGAAATTACGTTTGTATTATATCGTATTAATGATAAATTATGTGCTTTAATATGTCATTTATGTGTAATTAGCTATAAAACCCTAATTATTACGTGCTATGTGCATTCTGTATTATTCAGGTATTTTTAGGATATTTTATTTCGTATTTAAAGCCTTCGTAACAAAAGTTATTCAACCTGGACTATGATTTTATAGCTGATATTTCAAATAAAATAATTTGATTTATTTTTCATAGAACGGCTTGTACCATCACATTATTCTGAAAATCTAGATATTTTATGAATTTTATAGTTTTGCAAAAAATGACTTTTCCGGGTCCCATTGGGTGTTAAAAACCCCACAAAAATCACATTTTTATTTTTATAAAATTATAGGACTTTTATTTATACCATTTCTTTGTATTTTTGAATTATTCACAATTTTTGGGAAATTTTGGCATATATATTGTATATATAAAATATTTAAAAATTAAAATTTAATACTCAAAAATTATAAAATTAGGGGCCAATTAATTTTAATGGATGTATAATTAGGGCTTTAATTTTAATTTGGAGTTTTAATTTTACTACTATAAATAGCCTAATTTTTATTTAATTATTATTAATTAATTACTGAAAACCAGAAAAATAATTAAAATTCTCTAAAATTCGGGTCGGGTATACCAGGGTCGTGTCGAACAATCAAGCTAAGATTTCAAGCTGATTTCTGCATCAAATCGTGTAATTCAAGTACCCAAATTGAAGGTTTTGATATGTTCTTTCTGTTTCTACCATCAATTTCATAATTTTAATTCGTTATTTTTTATTTTCGATTTCTAGAGTTTATACCTGATTTGGTACTTTTTGATTCTAGGGTAATTAGGATGATTTGATGATTGATATAGCTTCATATGATAATTTATAATCGATTCAGGGTATTTAATTGAATAAACGATTCTTGGATAGTGATATTCGATTTCTAAGGTTTATGCCTAATTTTCAATTGATCGTGTTTGATTTTTTTTTTACGTAGGTAGCCCGCAGCCGCTACCCTTCGGGTGCGCACTAGGTAAACCCTACGGGCTCACGTAATAGCCTGCAAACCACGTGAACCAAGGTAAACCGCATTTAAGCGACAACCTCTGACTCAGGAGGCATAATCATAAATTCTCTTCCCATGGCATTCGAACCTGTGACCAAGAGGATAGTTATCCCCTCTTTAACCAACTAAGCCAACCCTTGAGACATTTGATCGTGTTTGATTTTAGAGAAAGCTGAGGTTGTTTAGAGGATAGAGCTTTGATTTTAAAGTTTATAAGCTTTGATTTGCACTATAGAACGTGAAATTTTATGTACGATTCTGTGATTTCGATACCTGGTCGGAGTTTTGCTTGATTTCGTCGGAGTTGCAGATTACGGGATGTTTATGGTTCTTTTTGGCCGGAGTTAGACTGCTAGGTTGATTTGGAACTGAAACCCTGTGAAAAAAACACCAAATGGTGTTGTTTTTGGCCTGAAAAAGGGTTGCCGGAAGTACAACCGGTCACCGGAATCTGGAAAATTTCCGGCAAGTTCTTGGTGACCCGGTTTGTTCGTCCAGACCTGATTTCAACCCGAATTTTAACCCGGTTTTGTTCCATATTTGTCAGAGATTGATTTCTGACAAATGTTTCTGGACAATTTATTTTTATTCTTATTTTTATTAATTATAAAATCAGTTTTTATTTATTTTATAAATTGATTAATTAAATGATTAATCGATTTGTATTATAAACAATTCTGTAATATTTTCTAAAAATCAGATTTATTTATTTTCTTAATATTTATTATTTATTTATTAATAATTAATTATTTAATAATAATTAGTTATTTTGATAATTAATCAAATAATTTTAAATAAATCATAATAAATTCATTTTAATTCCAAAAATTATGGAAAAATCATTTTTAATTCTGATTTTTCCTAAAAAATTATTTAAAAATATTTTCAGGGTTCAATAATTAGTAATAATTATTTATATTGAATAATAAATTGATATATCTTAATTTATCTGATAATAATTGAACCGTTCATCTGATTCGAACGAAACGAAAGCCCTTTGACTCAGAAAAATGATCTATTTTTATTAAAAATAGTATTAAATCCTAATTTCTTTTAGAAACTAGTTAACTTTTGATATATATTTAATTATAATCCTTATTGCGTATAGAGACGAGTCCAATAAATTCTGAAAAAATAGGAAACAAGTTAGATAATGTTCAGTTAAGCGAATAGCGAGTCAATCTTAATTCTAAAAAATATTTTAAACCTAGAATGACTATGTAACTTATGTGCTTATATGAAATATATGGTTAATCGAGTCTTATCTGTTAATAATGAGTATTCGGGTTAATAATACGCGTATGGGTAGACGATCAAGGACTATATGAAGTCGGTTTGAGACGCGATTGAGGTGCGTGATGACTAAATAAGCCTATTTCTTTAATAGAAATAAATCCATCAAGGCGAGTCGAGACGGTGATAGAGGACGGTGAAGTACTTGGAGTAGATCGTGTGAAAGGCAAGTTTTTCCCCTATTCTAATTTCAGAATAGTGAAATTACTTCAGATTCTTATTGCAATTGCACACTTATGATTCATGTTCACAAATACTAATACACAATTATTATTCCTTAATTTATATTTCATTTGGATTCCTGATTTCTCCTCTTTTGTTGAATCCTCTATTCATATTCTAATAGTTATACACACCTATTGATATATTATGGTGTTGGAATATATCAAAGCAGACCGATCATTCCGGTTGCTCCTCTATAGACTGGATAGTGACGATTGGGATCAAGTTTACACTTGATCCTAAGGACCGGGACATAACCGGATCCTTGTGTTATACCGAAGAGCCTGGATACCCGAATGGATATATACATTAAGGTGTAGATCTGCACTGTATCCTGGCTGATCAGCAGAATATAGGTGCGAACTTGTGTCCAGTTTAGTTCAGTTGTATTCGCATATAGTGGCCTTAGTTCTTTTCTCGTGAAGTTATATCTTTGCAGATGTAACCAAATTACCGGTACAATTAACTTACTATAGAACTGCTTATATATTGCGGACTTGTTGAGCAACTTATGGCTCACCCCTTTCATGTTGTTATTCACCTTATTATTTTTAGTAAAGAAGAAAAATGAAACCTATCAGTACTCGAGTGGTAAAGAAGCGAGTTAAGCTGCGGGACCCTCTCATACTCAAGGTGCTGATCCCAATCCAGGAAGAAAGCTTTGAGTTGCCTGAGCAGGTGTAGTGTGGATAGTTAATGTGTGTTTGAATAAATGAGAAAAGTAGTTTAAAACTGGTTAGACAATGGTTTATAATAAAGAGAGTTTGTAAGATTTAAATTTGGTTTGTAATGAAGTAGAGTGTGGATCTTGTTTTCATACTTCAACCTAAAAAGATCCTGGTTAGTATTAAAGAGGTATATATATATATATGTTTAATTATTATTCAGGCTGTACAGGTTTGGTGATTAGCTAGTAACCCCCGGACTTATACCCCGGGTCTGGAGGGCGTTACACAGCAAGTACCCTCTTTTCTTTGACCCAACAAGCAAGCTTGTTGTTGGGGTTCTCAATCAAAAGGTCTTTAAAAACATGATTTTCTAGCATCAGAAGAAACCTAGCATAATATATATTCTTGGACCTTTTCTTGATATCTCTTAACTTATACCCTAATTCTAACATGACATGATAACTGAAATTAAAATATTTGTCATTTAGAAGCATATAAAGCATGTTAATTATTGTTGAAGTAATTGCATCAAAATTACTAATTTTACCATAAAACACTTTTATGAATGAGTCATAGAGAAAGCTCCATTCTTTTCTAAGGCCCATTCTCCTAATTCCACCTAAATTGGTAGAATCAAGAGAGTAACTCATAGACTTAAGCATGGTGCTCACATCCGTGTCTCTAGTGTGGAATAAGAGTGTTAATTTTAGGTAATTAAAGACAAGATTGAATTTCATCACAGTTGATACAGAAGTCATTACCTTTAAGTGAGAAGGTACTAGTCTTGTCTTTGGAATTGAACACAACTGTAGCTCATATTTTCACCACAACTTCACAGTAAATCATTGGAGACTCGAGCATGGCATACTTCAATTTGCAGTTGCTAATGAAGTTCATCATTTTGTGGAAATCTTCAAAGTTAGCAACGCTCTTGTCCACTAGAGCCACAAAGTTGTTCTTTTCATAGATAAATCCAGATTGAGACATAACCTTGACTACTGGTGCCATTTTTGATTAGTAAGCAGTTACAGAGAACGAGGGTTTTGGAGATGAAGAGAGTAAAATTGTTTGAAAATGAAGAGAAAGATAAAAATGAAATGAAAAGTCAAAAGGGGCTTTTATACTTTCTCATAAATGAATAAATAAAAATTACAGATCACCATAAAGTACCCAATGAAAATTGCCAAAAATAGCTGTTTAAAAATGAAATAAACTGTAAAAATTCTAAAGATTATCCATCGACATATACATACACACTATAAGCAGAATCGACGGATAAGGTGTAGAATTAACGGTTATGATTAAATCAAATCAACGAATATAGAATGTACTATTATCCGTCGAGGGATAAAGTACCCAGAAATATATTTGACTTTCAACGGATGCTGAAATTCAATGGATATTCATTCTCAATGGATAATGAACATCTATCGAGAGATTAATTTTGACTTAGCCAAAATTTCATCTTTTTAGGAAAAGTCAAATTTATTTCTGGCTGCATTACAAATTGCTTAGACATCAAAATACCTTACGAATAATTAAGCATACCTAACTCACTTATCACCCTAGAGAAAGTTGACTCATCAAGTGGCTTGGTAAAGATGTCTGGAAGTTACTTCCCACTTAGAACGAAATAAAGTTCAATAGTATTATTCATGACATATTCTCGAATGAAATGGTACTTGATGTCAATGTGCTTTGTCCTTGAATGCTGCATAGGATTTTCAGTATTGGCAATGACACTTGTGTTGTCACAAAAAATTGAAATCTTCTCCACATGTAGACCATAATCTAATAGCTGATTTTTCATCCATAAAATCTGTGCACAACAGCTACCAGCAGCAATATATTCAGCCTCGGCTGTGGAAGTAGAAACTGAGTTTTGTTTTTTACTAAACCAGGACACTAACTTATTTCTTAAAAATTGACAGGTTCATGTTGTACTTTTTCTATCTATTTTACAACCTGCATAATCTACATCTAAATAACCAATTATATCAAAACTAGAATCTCTAAGATACCAAATGCCAAGTTTTGGTGTTCCTTTGAGATATCTCAAAATTCTCTTAATGGCTACTAAATGAGATTCTCCAGGATCAACCTGAAATCTGTCACAGAGACAAGTAGCAAATATTATATATGGCCTACTTATTGTTAAATATAAAAGCGAACCTACCATGCCTCTATAATTTAAAATATCCATAAACTTTTCAGTTGTGTTTATTTTAAATTTAGTGGCAGTGGTTGTAACACCCTCCAGATCCGAGGTCTAGATCTGGGGGTTACTTGCCAACTGTTAACTTAATTAAACTTGTATAGTGGTTATATAAGCATACATTTAACCCCTTCTTACTACTACTCAGGATCTTTAAGGTTAGGGTATGAAGAAAAGAACACAACAATACCTTTATTACATTCTCAAATTCAAAATTCCTACAAACCTTTATTTATTTTAAACCAACTATCTAAACATGTTTTAAAATTAGTTTCATTTTATTCAAACACACACGACAACTATCTAAGCTAAACCTATTTTGGTAGTTCAAATCTCTCTTTCTGAATCGGGATTAGAACTCTTGGTGCCAGAGGGTCCCGCCTTTTCACTCGCTTCTTTACTACCCTGGTGTGGATAGGCTTCATTCTCAGCTTTTACTGAAAGATAAAGTGAATATCAATAAAAGGCGAGCCATAATTTCTCGGCAAGTCCACAAATATATGTATATATATATAGTATCATTAAAAAGTCAAGTGAATCGGATATGAATCGGTAATCAGATTTTATATCTATCTGTGTATTTCTGTATTGAATAAAGAAGGTTGCTATCAGCGATTATCAATAAACTAGACTGGACACAAAAACCAACATATGCACTATGACCTGTTGATCAGTCAGGATACAGTAAGATCTATACACATCTGTATAGATCCACAATTATATCAGGTACCCGGGCCCATTTTGGCATCATATTAAAGGGTTCAGCCATCTCTAGCCCTAATTGTAACCATACAGTCCATAAAATGAGCATCCAGAACAAGCGGTATGCTTCGATGTTATCCCAACATCAAAGTATATATCAGGATATCGAAAGTGTGTAATCTATTGGAATATGAATATAGTATTCAACATATCCAGAATAATCAGAAGCAAGATAAAAGTATAATCAAATAGTAGTAATTGTGTTTCAGTGAATTTGAATAAAGCTTATCAAAATTTAGTGTATTAGGAATTTGAATCAGGTATAGAATTACGCATAGCAATTCACTATTCTGAATTAGAATAAGGAAAAACTTTCCTGGTTTGTGATATATTCCAAATATATCACTGCTATCTATCACTGGCTTGTACTGCCTCACTGGATTCGTATCTATCAAGAAAAGATATCTATTAAGGAAAGATACCAATTCAATTGACTTGTACCTCAATCGTATATCAATCCGAATCCAAGTAACCTTATCGTCTACCCGAACGATACTAATTGACTCATATAATAATTAACTATAATTTTGGACTCGGCTGACGACATAAATCACATAGCACATAAGTCATATTGTCATCCTGGTTTTTAAAACATTTTTAAAACTGAAATCGAGTCAATATTGGCATTATTGAACGATATCCGACTCATTCCCTAATTTTTAGAATTTATTAGACTCGTATTCCTAATTAATCGGGTCTATAAATAAATAAATATCGAAAGCCGACTCATTTCCGAAAGAAATTAAGATTTCAAACTATTTTTATCAGAAACAGATCATTTTTCTAGATTTGGGAGCGTTCGTTTCATTTAAAACGGAAAAACGGTTCAGTTAATATTCAATAAATAAGAATAATTCAAAATAATTAGTTATTCAAATTAATTAAATATTAATTTTATTTTTAAATAATTATTTAGGAAAATCAGAATTAATAATGATTTTTTCATAATTTTTGGAATTTAAATGAATTTAAAATAAATTATTTAAATAAACTGATTAATGATCAAAATAATAATTCAATTTAAATAACTAAAAAAATAATTAATAAATATATAATTTTTGAATTTTGGAAAATAATTCATATTTATTTATAAAATTAATTAGTTAATTAATTGAATTAATTATTTAATATATTTATTTATCATTCTAATTAGTATTTATATAACTAAAGAGAAGAATACACATGGATTGACCCATGCTATGTGACATGCCACATAGAGGACTATCTAAAAGCAATTTGAGGTAAACAGATTGGTCCTAGAAAGCAAAATAGGGTTGAAAGGTAAACTATACAATCTAGATAAGCCAAGTATAAAACCTGTTAATGCAATCTAATTTGTTCAACCATTTCGAAGAAGAAACTCTAGTCTTGGCATCCACAAGAATTCCATCCAACAATATGTCCGGACTAAGAACGCCATTGTTATGACTTCTAGCATTCTTTTCCCTCCAAATATGATAACTAAAAATTTGCAGAACCAGAAGGGCCAAACTCTGATGAGTTTGAGGTATAATACCACCCCAAGAATGAATTGTATGTAAGTAGGAGTTCTTCGGGTTAGGAAGATGGAGTCTGGAAGCAATCTTGTTGAGAACTGACCAATTATTATTCCATTCCATCGAATACTATCATTACAGCCAAGATTAAAGGTAGGATAATCGAAGCTTCTGATCCAGTTGGACAAGTTTGTGTTGATGTGATGAATTCTGCTATTCGGCCTTGGTAAAATCCATTCTCTAGTCGAGATTAATGCGCTAAGATTGGCAGAATAAGTGAGGCCATATTGGGAAATTATAAGATCTTTGTCGTTGAGAGTCAGACATCTCATGTTCCACCAAGGGTCAAACCAAAGCGAGAAGTTCTCGCCATTGCCAATGATATAATCCAGGAATTGAGTGGCCTTTGTTCTCAGATTTAGAATTTTTCTCCAAGTCCATGAGAAATCTGAAGGTACACTCATTGTCCAGAAATGCTTCTGTTTGAGAGCCATATTGTAAATCTAGTCAGACCATAATGAAAAAGATTAATTTACCATTCTGCACAAAAGTTGAAGAATCAAAGCTTGGTTCCATTCTCTAGGATTCTTTAAGTTTAAACCACCTTCCTGATAGGGTAAGCAATCCTGAACCCAGCTTACCTTGGCTCATCCAGTTTTTTCAATATCTCCTTTCCATAAGAATCCAGTAAACAATTTCTGAATATGCTTATGCACTGCCCCTGGTAAAATAAAGTGCGTGCACCAAAAAGCTTGAATAGAAAATAAAACTGCCCTCAACAGTTGAATTCTTCCTACAAAAGAGAGGAATATTGTGGTCCAGGAGTTAACTCTATCTGATATTTTAGATATTAACGTCATACAATCATTGATGCTCAACTTAGAGGTAATCATTCGAACCAAAAAGAACTTTACTGGAAAGTGACCATGAGTGATGTTGAATTGATTACCAAACCAATATATGAGATCAGAACTGCAGTTGTTGAAGAAGACAGTGCTTTTATGAATGCTTGGTTTTAAACTGCTCAACTCCGAGAAGAGAGTCAGATTGTTCATAATGTGAGTGATGGATTTTTTGTCTCCATGAGAAAAGAACAAGATGTCATCAGTAAAGAGAAGGTGGGAGAGATTAAAACCTTTTCATTTCCAATGATGTTTGAAATTTTCTGGCTTGGGAGTTAATGTAACGACTGAGAAATTACGCTTGTATTATATCCTAATAAAGATTATTTATGTGTTTTTTAGGTCATTAAGTGTATGGAATTATAAAACCCTAACTGTTATATGCTACGTGTATTCTATTTTGTCAGAATGTGTTATGGGTCATTAAGTATAATGCTTTTATATCAAAACTTATACGGCCCAAATAGTGTTTTAATAGCTGATAATTCATACAAAATCATTGGCCTTATTTCTCCTAGTATGGCTTATACCATATTGATATTCTGAACATCGAGTCATTTTATAAATTTTATCATTTTGCGAAAATTGACTTTTTCGGACCCCTTTGGGTGTCAAAAGCCCCACTTAATCATATTTTTATTTTTATAGAATTATGGGATTATCAAGTATTTTATTTCTTTGCATTTTTGTATTATTCACAATTTTTGGGAATTTTTGGCATTTATTTTGTATTTATTGGATATTTAAAAATTATACCCAAAAATAATTAATTAAGGGCCAATTAATTTTATTTAGGGATATAATTAGGGCCTAAATTTTAATTAAGTGTATTTTTATTACCACTATAAATAGCTGATTTTTATTATTTAATTTATAGTAGTTATTAAAAATAATTAAATCTGAAAATTAGTTTTGGGGTGAAATTTGTGTTCTTGAGTTTGCTGGATAATCAAACCTTGATTTTGAGAGTTTCTGAAATCCAAATCACTCATGTGAGTATCCAAATCAATCCTCTCTATCTCCTCTATTTGTTCATGTAATCAATTTCATGTTTTAATTTCTAGATTTTAAATTTTAAATTAGGGTTAATGCTGTGAATTAGGGATTTTGATTCAAGGGGTTATTTGATGTTATTGTTGATTGGAATAGCTTGGTATTAATTGTTACAATTGATTTATGCCCTTAATTGCATCAAATGATAGCTTAAATTAGTAGTTCAAGTTTTAGGGTTTATGCAATTTTTAATTAATTCGTTTTTAAATTTAGATAAAAATGAGGTTTAATATTGATGATAGGGGATCGATTATAGGTGTTTTAATCTTTATTTTAAGCTATAAATTAGAATTTTTCATGTACGAAATAGTCGAATTGGTTTTTGGCCGGAGTTATTGTTTGTGTTGATCGAAGTTTAAGCTATAGAGGTTATCAGAATTAGAGGTTGTTATTATTGAATTCCTGATGAAATTCTAAATGAAATCGATGTAAGAATCGATCCAAACGGTGCCTGGATTGTCCATAATGATTCGCCAGACCTGGATGTCGAGCTCGCCGGCGGCAAAGACGGATTTGGCCTGAGAAGGAGATGCGGGGACCGTCGATCATCGTGTGCAAGGTGGTTTTGATGCTTCAGTTCTGGGGAACGTATTTGGGGGGTGAATTGGTTGAAATCACTTCAGATAACTGAATTGAGCCTCTCCGAAATCAAACTCCGGTGGCCGGAACCTCGCCGGATTCTGGGTTGGGAAGAACACTAGAGGGTTGTTCTTGACAACCCAGACCCGACCCATTTTCCTTTTTATAAAGACCGGTTTTGATCTTTAAAAATCCTAAATCTAATTTTAAAACATGTTTCTACATATTTTATTTTACTTTTATTTTTATAAATTCAGAAAATCAGTTTTTATTTATTTAGTAAATAAAGTAATTAATTTGATTAATTATTTGATTTATTTTGATAAATAAAAATTAACTGTTTTCTTATTTTAGAAATTCAAAAAATTTATTTACTTACTTATTTACTTAATTATTTCTTATTCACTTATTATTTATCTAAATTGATTAATTATTTTATAATTAATCAGTTTATTTAAATAATTTGTAATAAATTCTATTTAATTCCAAAAATTAGGGAAAATATTTTTTCAATCTGATTTTTCCTAGATAATTATTTAAAAATATATTTGAGGTTCAATTATTTTTGAGTAATTAATTATTTTGAACAGTAATTGATTTATTCTAGTTTATTGAATAATAATTGAAACGTTTATCCGATTTAATCGAAACGAAAGCCCTTAGACTCAGAAAAATGACCTGATTCCATTAAAAATAGTGTAAATCTTAATTTATTTCGGGAACAAGTCGGCTTACGATATTTATTTATTTACAAACCTTATTGTTTATAAATACAAATCTAATAAATATCAGAAAAATAGGAAATGAGTCAAATATTGTTTGTTAATGCGAGTATAGATCCAATTTCGATTCTAAGAATACTTTCGAGTCTAAATTGACTATGTGACTAATGTGCTATGTGATATATGTGATTACTTGAGTCCTACTTGTTAGATAATTTATATACGAGTCAGATAGAATCGTACAGGTAGACGATAAGGGCTGCGTGGCCTCATCCTGAGATACGATTACGATGTATGTCAAATTAATGAGTATCTTTCTTTGATAGATACAACGCCAGCAAGACAGATTCAACCTGTGCATGAGAATTATGATATAACTGAAGTAAAACAAGTATCAGGCACGTTCTTTTTCCTATTCTAAATTCAGAATATTGAGTTGCTTTCTTCTTATTAAATTCTCAACTTGGTAAACACTGATACTTCCTATTCACATAAACTGATACATAGTTACTGCTCTTTTGTTGATATTTCACTTCGATTCTTGATTTCTCCTTATCCACTGAATACTCTATTCATATTCCAATAGAATATACACTTTATATATCCTGAAATATTTTGATGTTGAGATACATCAAAGCATACTGATTGTTCCGGATGCTAATCCATGGACTGGATGGTTGCTATATGGACCTTTGATTATTAGGCCATAGTTTCTGGGTACCCTATATGTTGGTGGGTCTATACAGTTGGGTATAGATCAGCACTATACCCTGACTGATCAGAGGGTTATAGTGTATATGTTGGTTTTTGTGTCCAGTCTAATTTATTGGTAATCGCCGATAGCGACCTTCATTATTCTTGGCACAAATATATGGATACTCGAACAATCAGATTACCGGTTCATTTATCGTTCTCTTTATACTGTATATATATATATATATATATATATTGTGGACTTGTTCAGCAATTATGGCTCACCCCTATTATTGTTATTCACTTTGTTTTTCAGTTAAGGCCGAGAATGAAATCCATCCGTACTTGAGTGGTCAAGAAGTGGTTCGGAAGGTGGGACCCTCTGGCACCAAGGGTGCTAAATTCCAAATCAAGAAGAGAGTTTTGAGATGCCCGAGCAGGTGTAGTTTGAATAGATATAGATATTGTTTGAATACAAGAATTTTAGTCTAAAACTTGTGTAGATAACTTGTTTGTAATAAATAGGGCTTGTAAGACTATTAATTTGGGTTGTTTGTAATAAAGGTAGTGCTTTGTTCTTGTTTTCATATTTTAACCTTAAAAGATCCTGAGTAGTTGTAGAAAGGGGTTGGTTATATGTTTATATAATTACTGTACAGGTTTAGTAATGTTATTAGTGGCAAGTAACCCTCAGATCTAGACCCCAGATTTGGAGGGTGTTATAGTTGGCATCAGAGACTGGGTTTGGTCTATGAAACAAGAACATTAAGATTAAGATAAGATAGGGAGATCACATAAGATAGGAATAGTAGTATTAGGGTTTTGTTAATTTCTAAGATTAGGAATTTGTATGTTCTAGGAATGGGAAGTGGCCTTTTTCTTATGTTTTGGTTATTTTGTCAGATGGCTTCATCATCGTGATGAGAGAGAGAGACTCAGACAGGTTTACTGGGCAGCTTCGCAGGAGTTGGGAGAGTTGAGCCAGGAGGACACTCATACGGATGCAGTGTATTACCGAGCAGTGAGATTGGTGGAGACAGTTTTGAATTCGATCCGTCAGGAGTTAGATCGTATTCCACCAGGCTTCTGAGATCGGCCAGTTAGACAGATATGTTATACCATATGTGATATATGTATATAGAGGCATCTATAGTTATATCGAGACTAGATATGTCTGTAGTACCCTGTTTTGGTCTGTATCAGTAGCAGTTATGATAGACCTCTTGTATCAAACATTAACACCTGAGGGTGTTTATTTTATAAAATAAACCTTTTTCAATCTCTTTTCTTTCATTTATTTAATTTACAGCCTTATAGCATTTATTTTTACCTTACTATTTTATAGTCTTTTCATATTTTTAAATTTGGTTTAATAAAAAAAAGATAAGTGATGTGTTTAAAATGACATTGTTCAGACTATTCAATACTATTTCAAATGAATTGTTAAAAGTTTTAGATTATTTAAATTTTCTATTTTGGTACAAGCTAAATTGTTTCCTATTTACTTTCAATCATTTAAAAAAGTTATTAAAAGAACTGTTTGTTTTATTATAAAAAAAATGGCACCAAAAAGAAAGACCAGAACTGAGTCATCCAATGATAATACTGAAGGGCAAAACAATAACCATCATATGGTCCAAATGTTTCACCTAATGCAACATCACATGGTAATGATACAGCAACAGATGCAACAACAGCAGCAACAACAATTCCAATAGCAAATATTACAGCAGCCACTTCGTCCTGAGCCACAAGTATCACCAGTTGTACATGCTGTTACCTTTAAACAGTTTTAGTCGGTTAAACCTCCAGAATTTGAAGGTACAGTGGATCCCACTAAAGCTAGGGCATGGTTGTAGGAGATAGAGAAAGCGTTCGCACTGGTAAAAGTGGAAGCAGACCAAAAAACAGATTTTACTAGTTACTTCCCGAGGGGAGAAGCTAATTACTAGTGGGAGTCCAAGAAAGCGCTAGAAGGCGATGGTGTCGTAACTTGGGATAGGTTCATCGAGCTTTTTATGGAAAATTATTTTCCCCGCTATATGAAGAACCAGATGGAAATCAAGTTCTTGGAATTGAAGCAAGGGAATATGTCAATAACTGAATACGAGGACAAGTTTAATGAATTGGCTAGGTTTTTTCCGGAACAGGTTGACACTGATGAGAAACGTGCCAAGAGGTTCCAGCAGGGATTGCAGCCATGGATTCGTAGCAAAGTGGCAGGATTTGAACTGACAACGTACACAGCCGTGGTTCAGAAAGCTATAATTATTGAAGGGGAAAGTGAGACGTCCCAAAAGGAAAAGGGACAAGGAAGTTTTCAGAACCGTTTCAACTGGAGGCCGGGATTTCAAGCCCGGACAAATGTACAAGGAGTAAAGCTTACTTCAGTATCCTAAGATAACTGACAGTTATTTCCAGAAAGTTGTTCAACCTTTCTTCCTCCTTGTCTTGAAGGACTTTAACAAGCTTTTTCTTCAACTCTCTCTTCTCTTCAGTATCTTCTCCAAGCTGATAGATGGCTGATCTTAGTTTAGAAATTGAGCTTTTAGTTATTTCAAGATCACCAATCAGCATAAGCTTAAACTAACATCTTCATGATCATGACTGAAAGATAACTGAGGATTGTTGAGAAAAAACTTTTAGAACTGCAGCTCCCTTTTGCATCTTCATTTCTTGACCAGTATAAGTTCTGTACATAGGGACATAATCACCATTGTATTTGTCATCCTTGGTTATGACTCTTCTTTTGATAACTTCAAGTATCATAGAAGACCAAATTCTGGTGACACTGTCCTCAACTCTAAGAAGATAGTAAATATATTTCAATTATGTCACAGTCTTCATCAAGAATTGCTGCAACGTAAAACTCTTTACTTTACCATCTCTCAAAAAGTACAGAATCTACTCTCTGACATCATCAAGATTTATCTTTCTATATATAATCTTTGAAGCTTCAACCTTCTCAAGATGTGAAGGAGTAACTCTTTCACCAAGATTGTCAGTCAGAGTATTTGTGTCCAGTAAATCAGACCTCAGAGTTTCCATTCCAGAATGACCAATACCTCCTCTAGTTCAAGTTTTGATAAGCTTTAGCTTTTCATTATATCCTACCCAAGAAGGTTTCTTGATGGACTTGTCAACATCTTCCTGTTCTAAAATAGGATCCCTTAGTCCTGCTAACATAAATTCAATATGCTTGAACCCTTTAGGATAATTGAATGAATAAACATATTTCCATCTTTTATCCTTCTTGCTGAGAGGAGCATAGCCTGTAAATAAATCATAAATCTTTCCTTTTGTTTTGTGTCATAGCTCTCTTCTTGAATTTAGAATTCTCTGCACATAGTCATTGCATGCTTGATCATCTTTCCTTCTGTAAATTCTTTCTTGTTCATCAACCTCTGAATAAAGAGAAGCAACTACTGTAGTAAGAATTGACTCATCCAACGCTTTGATCATTTTTTCATCAGTGTCAAAATCAGCTATCAGGTTCACAGCATCAGGATCTACTTTTTCCTCAGGATTTGTGTCTGCTTCAAGAGATACATTTGCATTGGTTATATCAACTTGAGCAATGTTAGCGGTTGATTTCTTCTTCTTTTGAACAATTATCTCTTTAGTATTCTAAACTTCTTCTGCTAATTCATGTCCTTGTACAGGAACATAACCTTCTCTGGATAGGACATTCAAAAATGCAGAACCAATTGCAAGCATTTGACTTGGTTTAGAAATCCTTCATCTTCCTCTTCTTCCACTAGCTCTCATAGATTTTCCACCTCTTTTTCCTCTTCCTTTAGAGGTGTTGGGTTTAGCTTCAATTTGTGCCATTAACTCCTTCTGTTGCATAACTGTTTTTTCAGTTGTTAGATCGGGAAATTCTTCAGTTATCAATCTAAGAGCACTCCTAGCATAATGCTCAAACCTTTTATCTTTGTAGTACAAAATAATCTTTTCACCTGTTTCCTTGTGTCTGTAAGGAAAGAATAACCCTTTAGCATCTGCTAAGTTAGAGATTGTAACATCACCAGTTTCAGGAGCATCATCATTAGTCTTGTGTTTAGCTTTATGAGCACCAGTAGACTTTCCTTGTCCTGAAGAAACAGATCTTTTAGAATGTTGAGGTTGTTGAGCAGTAGGAGCAATTTGAACATTGGCAACTGGATTTTTATCACCATCACCATGAGTATCTTTATCTTTCAACTGAATAGAGTCAGGTGTATATTTTGTGACAGCTATCTTCTCCCTCTTTTTTGCATCAGTATTTGAAAGAAGAGAAAACATAGCATCCAGTTTATCAGTCATAGAAGATACTTTTTCTTCCAAGGAAGAAAATTGAGAATTCATGCTTTGTTGAGATTGAACTACAGCTTTAACAGCATTTTTCACACTTATGAGTTCAACTGAAGAATGTGGATTAATCATAAATGCATCAATCTTGCTTTTTAAAGTAGCATAAGATTTCTTCATATCGGCAAGTTCAGAATGAATTCCTTTCACAGAAATGTTAGAGGCCTTAAGATGCAATTTAAGTTCTGGATTCTGAAGTTCATCATAGGTCCTGTGAACATGTTCCATACCAACAGCATAGGAGATACAAGTATGTCCATCTCTCCATGCAAAATCCCATTCAGTCTTTCAAAAATGCTCTGCATCAGCATTATAATAAGAAGGATCTGCATTGAAATGTGAAGAAGAACCAACATTGGACTTCTTAGATGCATCAATAGTAGTCTTAAGCTGAGCTGTGTCAGAATCATCATGATCACTATCATCATCAGAATCAGAACTAGACAGGCCCTCAGAAGAATGTGCATAGCTAGACAGATTTGCTTTGCCTTTATGAGGATCCTTAGCAATATGTGTCTGTTCCTAATGAGATTCTGAAACATAAACAAGGTACCACCTAAATCTCTCTTTTCTTTTCAAGTGATCTCATCACTTCTCACACAATATATTACTTTTAAGAGTAATATTTTTCTCACAGAAGAAAGTTTATAAGTAAAGAAATACTTATAAAATTTTTTTCTCAAAACTACATCTCCTTTTGCCAGTACAGGAGACTGCCACTCGAAAATGTAATTTTCTTTCATAGTATTTTCACACGGTCTCATAGAAAGGTACAGTCACATATTTTTCAAAGAAATAAGAGATGACTGAGAGGAGTAGTATGCTTTTCATATAAATAGAGGTAACCTCAAACAAGAGACTATTTATAATCATACAAACATGAGGAACAATAGAAGAAAATAAGCAATACCTGAAGGTGAGTCCTCAAGTGGAAGTGATAATAGTGAAGGAACAAACAACACATCAGGATGCTTTAACAAGCTAGTCAGCAGCAAGGAATCATCAGTAGTAGCTACTTTGGTGGAAAGTTGAACAACATCAGGATTTATTGTAGCATCGGGATTTGAATTTTCAGGAGAATGAAATAGGCCAGCATCAGTACTTTGAACTGATGGTTCTTGTGGGGCCTGAGGAATATGAGCTGCTTCAGCAAATATTGGTGAAGGTTCTTGTGTACTCTCCTCAAACATAAGATCATTAATAACTGCATCCACCTTTAACAATGCTTCCTGATGAGTCTTCTTTTCTTGCAGTAATTGTTCAGAGTCAGCAAGAAGATCACCTTGAGCAAAATCAGTAATGATTTGTGCAGCCTCTTTGTCTGCATCTTCCCTTTGAAAAGATGGTTCTTGTGTGACTGGATGTGTCTTAGTTGCTAAATCCCTTTGAGACTTAGGTTCTTGTGGGCTGACATCCATAGCAGAGGACTGAGCCTTGTTCTTCTTTCGGATGTACCCAACTACTTTTCCATCTTTTCTCTTCAAGCTGCTCTTTTCAGCTGGCTTGGGGACTTCAGTTTCTTTGATCACTGGAATCATTTGAAGTAGAGCTCTAGCATCAGTAGTTGGCTCTTTGGTTCCAGTTGTGTCAACAGAGTCATCAGGAATTTCAACTGTTGATTTCTTTATCTTCATCCTTGACTCAATAAGCATCTGATCATCAGAGTTAGAATTATCTTGCATGAGCAGCCTTCTTATCCGGACTGGAAAACACTCTTCTTTCTTCTCACTCTCACTCAATAAGGCATGTTGAGCTCTCTGTTCAGATTAACAGATTTCTTAACCAGCCTTTTCTTTGGTACAACTTATGCCTTATGGGACACACCAGAGGAGGCTAATTTAGGAGCTGGATTAGAGTTCTGTTTAGGAGAATGAATGCTTGGGTTAGAAACAAGATGGGGAGTGTCTTGTTCCACGGCATTAGGAAATGTTATAGAGGTGCCAGCATCAGGATTTGCAGGCACTTGTGAAGGAGTAGGTCTATTTCTCAACAGAAATTGCCTGACCTCCCGAGGCAGGAAAGGAGGTCCTGAAAACTTATTCTTTTCATCTCTTTTATTGTGATCAGTGATAGCCTTCTCAGAAATTTGAAACACAGGAAACAATTCATCATTATCAAATTCAGCATTAGGGCATAGAAATTAAAAATCAGTTGAAGAAATCTAGTATACCCTATTACTCCTGATGTATCTACTCTCCTGGCAATTATGAATTGAAGAATAGTATTACCATAGTCAAAATTACCAGAGTAAAGGAGAGAGTACCCAATTTTCATAGAAGTAGATGGAAGAGCATCAAAATTTGTTGTTTTATTCAAGAAACATCTGATGATGCAGTCAAAGAAGAAATTCCATTCTCTCTTCAATTTTTTCCTTATCAATTTGCCAATGGTTGTGATTTCACCTTTATAACTCAGAGTTCTGAGCATTGCAAACAGTTTCTCAGTTACATAATTATTAGGAGCACCATCACAAGAAGGCAATCTCAATACTTAAACCAGGACATCAGCATCAACTTCATACCTGCGTCCCTTATATTCAAAAGAGAAAGCATTGTTTGTTTCATTAACTAAAGCTGTATTCCATACCTGCATTACAGCCTTGTATGACACCTTAGTAGGATTTATAAGAGCATACCCAATTGGACATTGGAGTAAGAAATCCTGTATATCATGAAAACATTGTGGAAACTGCTGATATGTCAGTAGAGATAAATAATTATTTGTGCCAAAGGTGTTTCCATGAATGATAGTGGTTTGACTGAAGAAAGGTGAAACCTCAGAAGATGACATGATGTTCGTAGGAGTTGAGGAAGAATATATGTGAGATGTGGATGGTGAGGCTGTGTGTATGATGATTTGTGTCACAGAAGTTCTTGTGCATAAATAAGTTTGCAAAGATGAGTTGTATGTAACACACACGAAGAAGGAAACTTAGTGAATTAGACTTTTGACAGATGGTAGTTACTGAAGAATAGGATTTAAATGTGGAGTAAAGTGCAGAATTAGCGACAAAATACACACAGCTCTTTCAATAAATTATTGTATGAATTTGTTCAACAGATAATCGACTATTAAACAATAATTAAATAAGAAATTCAATTCTCAGCACTAAAGAATTCAGAAATCATTTTTCAATAATATTATAAATTAAAACATGTTGACCTGTCGTCAGTATTCGGAACCTCTTATCTGTCAGGATTTGACAATGTCAGGATTTGGCGATTCAAAATCATCAGGATTTGTCAAAACAACTCAAATTTATTATAAAACCATAATGTTAATCTCAAGAATCATCAAAAGATACATGTTAAGTGTGTGATTTAGAGATTAACAGGCTACAATTAAGAACAAGCACATGCATACATAACTAAGGAACATAGATTAGGTCTTGTAAACAAAACAAACAAAATTTCATTAATAGTTCAAGAGAGTACATTTCATGAAATTTTTGATTACATGTAAAAGAGATTACAAGAGAATCCTAGTCTAGTAGAGAAGAACAGCTACAACAGCTTCAAAGCTTTACTAACAAGTGAGAAACTTGGCTTTGAGAAATAACCTAGGTCTGAGAAGCCTGACAAAGCTGATGGTGAAGAGAAACAACCAGAGGATGTTCAGGGATTCTTCCTACTTTCAACTGAGAGGATAACAAGACGAATGATCCTCTCTTGCTGACGAAGGATGTAGAGATGAAGATCTCTTCGAAACCCTAGAAAGTCATTTTTCGTGACTTCAGGAAGTTGAACCCAAATTTTTTGTGGAATGGCGTTGATATGATATTGAGTTTGCACTCCCTCGCGAAAGAGTGTCACAATATTAGTACCACAGCTGTAAAACCAAGTGTAGTTTGCCATTGATCGAGAGAAGAAGAAGATGTGAGAAATGAGAGTGATGAGAATGATTTGTTTTGGGAAAGATATGATTCGACTTGATGATGAATGATGGTTTAAATAACCGAGAGAAAGAGGGAATATCAAAGGACTAGGGGTTTGATTAATTATTAAGTGCAGAGTTAACTTAATGATTTAACCAAAAAAAATATCTTATTGATGCGCGTCTCCCTAGACTGATTTGTAATGATGACAATAATATATATTCATACATGCAATTTAGCAAATAAATTCATTTAATTTATCATGCATATAATAAAATACATCAAAAATTCCCATTGTAATATCTTCATCAGCATTTAGGACACATCAGGATTTGATCAATATACATCAGGATTTGATCAAATATAAATTAAAAGGAAATTATATAGCCCAACTAACCATACCAAGTTCATTGAAAAGCTTTGTAAATGTTGCTTCAGTTAATGGCTTTGTGAAGATATTAGCCAGCTGCTGATCAATAGGAACAAAATGAAGCTCAATCATTCCTTCCATGACATGCTCTCTTATAAAGTGATATCTGATGCTGATATGTTTAGTAAGAGAGTGTTGCACTGAGTAACCTGTCATAGAAATAGCACTTTGATTATCACAATATATAGGAATTTTAGAAAATGATAATCCATAGTCCATGAGCTGATTCCTCATCCATAACAACTGAGCACAACAGCTCTCAGCTGTAATATATTCAGCCTCAGCAGTTGAAGTAGAAGTGGATTTCTGCTTCTTACTAAAACATGAGACTATTCTACCTCCCAAGAACTGATAACTTCCAGATGTACTCTTCCTGTCTATCTTGCAGCCAGCAAAGTCAGCATCCGAATATCCACACAATCCAAAATCAGCTTCCCTTGCATACCAGAGACCAAGTGATATGGTACCCTTGAGGTATCTGAAAATTCTTTTCACTGCAATAAGATGTCGCTCCCTAGGATTTGCCTGAAATCTTGCACACAAATAGGTGGCAAACATATTGTCTAGCCTACTAGCCGTTAGGTACAAAAGAGAACCAATCATACCTCTATAGTTTGTGACATCAACTATTGTACCTTCTGAGGATCAAGCTTTATAGAAGTTGTCATAGGAGTAGTTGCAGTTGCACTCTCTTGCATATTAAATCTTTTTAATAGATTATTTATGTACTTGGACTGATTAATGTAAATGCCATTATCAGTCTGTTTAATTTGTAATCCCAAGAAATAGCTTATCTCTCCCATCATACTCATTTGATATCTTGATTGCATCAACTTTGAGAAATTATCACATAGTTTTTGATTAGTCGATCCAAAAATGATATCATCCACATAAATTTGAACTAAAAGCTGATCTTTACCTTTATTCAGATAAAACTTTTTTAAATCCACTTTCAAGTAAAAACTGAGCAAGGGTCTCATACCATGCTCTAGGTGCTTGCTTTAGTCATGTTAGGTCACACAACATTGTAGAAGGGGGTTGAATATAGTGTTATTACAATCATATCGATCTTTGAACACAAGTGACAGTAAACATATATATTTAATATAATAAACTCTATTACAATGGAACTGTTCTCTCTCAGTGATGAACAAATATCACTAAGAGCTGCTAGGTTACAATGAATAATGTATCGCAATAATGATAACATATATACTGTAAACCTATGTCTGTGTTTATATACTACACAGTTACAAGATAACTTCTAATTGATATGGAATATAATTATGTCTCCTAAAATCTATCAATCAGATATCTTATACAAGTCTTCCAGTCTTCTAATTCTTTTCATGCATATCTTCTTTTATTATAGTCCCGATCTTCTACATTAAATCAGCTTCCATCCTTAACTGTAAGTCATCCCGTACTTAAGTTCTAACATAGCCTTAAGTCCTGATATTATGTTCCGACTTCCAGTAAGTATTGATTCCAATAAGTCCTGATATTTCCTGTTTGTTAAGATCTGAAAACTAAACATGAAACATATTAGACATGACATCTCAAATATATCTAACAATCTCCCCCAACTTGTAAATTATGCAAAATATACAAGTTAATAGATTTGATGATGTTAAAAACATCTGAGTAACTAACTACAACTTACAGTCCTTGTAGCTTTTACCAATCTCACTAAGTCAATCTGAATCCATAATGATTCTTAACAAAGTGTAATATCGGCTTTTCTTCTTTAATCCTCGGGACCTGAGAGAGTGTAGTCTTGACTTGCTTCGTCTCTTTATTCTGACTCCCAATCTGATAGATTGTAGTCCTTATCACAGAGATATGGTTTCTTTCTAAACCATTGTCCAGTCTTATTACCCTAGAATGAGAAGAGTCTTCATTGTAGCATAGACATTTCTCTTTCAGTATTACCTCAAGCTTAGCAGAATCCATCTTCATAGGAATTTCACTTCCATCATCTTCAACAATACATGGAATGAATTTTGTAAAGCTTGAACCAGAAATTCTTGCTTTATCTATGATGGTCTTCAATATGAAGTTTGACCATCTTCTGGTAATATTAGACTTTACCTCTAAAAGGTAATGAAAGAATTGAAGTTCTTTCAAAGTTTTGTTCAGTACATCTGATTCTGATATCTGATATGTCCTTCCATCTTCAAGAAATAGAATCAGATTTTCTTTGATATTGTGCTTGTCATGAGCATCCAGTACCACTTGAACAGAGATAACTTTGTTAAGGTATTTTTTAGTAACATCTTCAAGAGATTTGTCAGTTAGTAAAAATGGATCTCTTGTATCAACTTCAAGTCCTGTTTTGATTTTAGCTTCATCAGAATCTAGTCTAGCCATATCTCTTGGTTCTCTAGCATTTAACCCAATAGCCATGAAATTAGATAGCAATTGGCTTTTCTTTGGATCTGATGATTTGACATTTTTCCACAGAAGTTTCTTTTCGTCAGCTACTTCCATCTTGTCTAAATCAACTTGAGCAATGTCAGAGGTTAACTTCTTTACTTTATCAGAACTTGCTGCTTTTACTTTTGCTTGATGTTCTTCACTCTGAACAACTTGAGCTTTATCAGAGGTTGTCTTTGATTCTTCAGAAATCTTTTTTCTTTTCATAGTTTGAACATCTTCTTCAGTCAGAGTATCATCATCATGAATTGTAGTTTGATAGACATGATCTATCACAACTGAAGGTATTTTCCTCTTTTGAAACTTTGTAGGTTCATCAACCTTTTCCTTTCCTTTCCATTTATGATCAATCTCAGATTTGATCTTGTTTTGGGCTTTGATGCCTCAGAAATTGTCTTCTCTTTGATCACAATGCCTTTCTCCTTAGGCCTTGGAGTTTCTTTGCAACAGAAGCTTTTGGCTTTAGATTTGTCTTTTCAGCTTTAAATCTAGATTCTTCCTCCTTGAGATTATCTAAATCCATTCATAGATTATGTTTCAGAAACAATCTTCTAGCAATTTCTTCATCAAGTGTCTGAATCTTGGGATCCTTGTAGTAGACAGTAGTTTGCTTTCCCTTGAGCTTCAGAGTTTGCATGAACTTTTGAGAATCTTGACTTCCACCTTGTATCAGAACATCAGGCTTTGTCAGACTTTTCTCATCAGAACTTGATCTCAGATTTTGAATATCAGTACTTGCTATCAGATTTTCAGTTAGAAAAGCTTCAGAACTTATCTTCTTTTGAATAGAAGATCTACTTGCATCAGAGTTTAGTTTCACTTTGTTGTTTTGTTTACTCTGAGCTTGACCTCTACCCTGACTAGGGTTTCCCTGGTCATCAGTTTCATCATCTATCTTCTTCAGTATCTGATCATCTGAGCATTTGGACTTAACTATCTTCTCCCCCTTTGTGGCATCATCAGAAAGTAGGAGTGAGAGAAGAAGTTCTACTGAAGTTTGAATTTCATTCAATTGAGCCTGTTGAGAAGCTTGATTTGCTTTTGGGCATGTTGCTTCTCTTGAGATTTCTCAATTGCTTGTACTTTCTGAGAAATAGGCGTGGCGCCCTCCAAACCCGGGTCAGAAGTTTGGGGTCCATAACACAAACACAATATATCAACCTGTATATGAAATATTAATTGCAATGACCCTGCTCTATGAAACCATGGATCGCAACAGGTTTAAGTATGAAAATAAGCCACAACCTTAACTTTTATTACAACGTACCAAATTTCCCTTTTATTTAACTTATAACTGATAATAAAAGTATTCTTACAATTTGACTATCTCTCTACCCCATGAAGCTTCTGCTAGCTTGATCCAATTCAACTGAAACCTTAACCCGCACTTTGGACTGAGAAACTTCACTATCATCCATATCCTTTTCAACTGTAACATATATAAAAAGATTCGCAAGAGTGAGCTAACTAGCTCAGCAAGCCATGATAACGATAACTGAGGTTAAAAAAATGATCAGATGAAATGATTCAAAGGAATCAAGTTTCTTTTTAACTAATCATTAGAATTGGATATTCATTTTAAGTTTTAAGAACCAAGGGTAGGCTGCTGATCAGTCACGCACTAACCCCGAGCAAGCACACAGCACTGCTCTAATTACTGGATCCAAGGCACACATTGGCCTAACTTGACCATTGGTATGGTCTGACCACGAATCTGGTCCACATATATAAAAACTATCCAATCCTAAAGTAATTCAATACGATAACAATGTGATTCAATAAAACAAGATCATAATCAATGATGGTTAAACATTTGCATAAAAACGTAAGGAAACTCATGGATATCTCAAGGGTATATCAGGGTATGTATAAGAAACGGTTTTTAGTTTGTACAAGGGTCAGGTATTTGACCAGTAATGATTTTTCAAGATATGGTTATTTGATGTTATTAAGAATGATTGGAGTATAAAAGTTTCTGTATTTTCAAATCATTCTCTTTCAGTGTTTGGTGTTTGGTAGTTATACCTTTGGGAAGTAGTATTATATTTGTATGGTTTGGTGTCTGAGGATCAACAAAGGACGGATTACAAAGAATAAGGCTTATGGCTCAAGATCAAGAAAATCAAGGTTCAAGGTTAAATGGTTTGAAGCTCTTACAATATAAAACAGGAGTTATTTTGTATAATAGCGACATGTTATAAAACAGTTCAAAAACATTGGTAATATATATCTTGAAGAAAAGTTCAGAAATACTTGCCTTACATGGCTTTACTACTATTACTGATCAACTCTGAGTCGACCCTGCTGCTCAGGCTCTAACGTCCAACCACTAGATCCCATTGTATTCGATTTCGACACTCAGGTATTTCTGTTGAGACTCTATTGAGCTCATTGACTGACCACTAGGTTATCTTTAGACCATTGTTCACTTTCAAGTTCCCGGCTATAACCTATAGGGTCGAAATACCCTACGTTAGACATCTAGGTATGTTTGACATATCCTTGATACCAATTTAACCAACGATATTCAAACCCGACTCGTAATTATATACATTATTGCAATACAGGCATCAGTTAGGGTTCACGTTTTCGAAAATCGATTCGGCGTTCCTTTTCAGAAAGTATGTATACTTGTTATCGTATGAAATTAGGGTTATTGGTTTTGGCAAATCGTTTCACTACAATGTACAATTAGGTTTTGTATAAACATACATTTATGTATATACTTATACTCGCTCGACATCCCGATAATCCCCGGATACGCTCCCGTGTTTCCGTAGTTCGATTTCCTGGAAATCGGGCAGCGTCTCCTTTGTTTATCGGACTACCCGTCGAAACAATTCGACGTCAACCAACAATAATCAAAGTCACAACAATCACAATCCAACAATCCAATCACAATCCAATTATCTACCCAACTTTGATATAACATAAGATTTTCGCTTCAAAATTAATTTCACGCACTAAATTTTATTTTAAAAATTTTAGGACTCAGATTACATCATCACAGTCCACCATCCGCTCGTAAAAACTCATCGCGGATGGCGGCAAAATCTATTGGTGCCCGATAAATTCGGGTGTCCAAATGAAATTCACCGATAAATTCTATTTTGTCCGCACAAAATATATCGAATTTATTTCATTAAAATATTCAAATAGGTTCCTGCAAAATTTAAGAAACCCGAATCAAAATTGCATACAACCGGAATAGCAGGACAACAATCGGAAAAACAATAATAGCAACATAGCCTTCAGTCCAATTAAACGATGCGTACATACATACACATGCGTGTATGTATGTAATCAACAAAAATCAAACTGGGAAAATCAGAAAGTACCAAGGCGGAGCCAGCAACGGAAACAATAACAAGAAAAAGGAACAGGAGCAGCTATGGTACCGGAACAACTGTGGGTTCGCCGGAAACCATGGCGGTAGCTCGGAGACAGGAAATAGGCAGAAAAATTAAAGAAAGAAAGAGGAGAGGGAGAGACTGCCATGAGAGAAACAGGGAAGCTAGGGAGAGAGGTGGAACAAATCGAAGGGGAGGAGATGAGATCGCCGGGAAAGAAGAAAGAACTGGGCAGGGGTATATTATTATTTTGTTCTCTTGTTTATGAGGCAACACGTGTCCACGACTCTACTGAAACTACGACACGTATATTTTTGAGATAATCACGAAAGTCCTGAGACTCAATTTGTCCCGATATTTGATTTTTAAACGAATGATTTAAAGGCGATAATAAACCGAAAATTTACCAAACTAGTTTTAAAATTTTATAAAAATCCCGAAACTAATAAAAGTAAAATTTTCATAATTTTCAGAGCACTTTTGAAACGCAACTCGTATCTGCATTTCACAATTAGTGACCAAACTGTATTTAAAACAAATTCAGAAAATTGCGAAAATAGTCTTAAAATACTACAAATATCCCGAAGTTTATAAAAACATAAATTTTGAAATTTTTAAATAATTTCTAAAACGCAACTTGTACCCGCTTTTATCAATTAAACGAATCGACACGCGGGTGAAACTGACTTCGAAAATTCCCAAAATAATTTTAAAATTCTCAAAATAATACACACTTAATACAATATTAGTTTCATGATTTTTGAAGATTTCCATAATTAAATATGGATTTTACCACTAAACACACTCAGAAAATCATTTATAATTAAATAATTAACGAAGTATTGATTTCTCAATTTTATAAAATCCTAAAAATAGTTAGTGTAATTATAAAATCATAAAAACAATTTTAGAGACACTTCAAATATTTATATAAATAAATTTACATTAAATCCACTTTAAAAGTGAAACAATTCAATATAGTCCATTAATTAATCATGCGGACAACCCAATACATCATAAATCATATCTAGATAATAATCAAACAACACATAGCGGTCAAAACTAATACACATATTTTATTTAATTAATAATTTCCATGATAATGACCTATTTATATAATTCAAAAACACACGAGTCGTTATATCCTTTCCCCCTTAAAAAGATTCTGTCCTCAGAATCTGGTCTAGTTACACAAGTGAGGATATTCGTCAAGCATATCTGACTCTAGTTTCCAAGTAGACTCTTCTACTCGAGGATTTCAAACGTATTCACTATAGATATACACTTATTTCCAAGGATTCGCCTTTAACGGTAAAAAAAAAAAATTGGATCGATCACTATATACAGAACAAACTTCGACAAGAGCCCATTGGCTCCTAATCAATTACTTAATTCAAATTAGATACTTATCGCTATAACCTTAACAGTCCAAACACATTACATCTACACACTGTTATGACGGTAATGTCAACTCATGAACAACTTTATCTATATTTATCAATACCTCGAATGGTTCACTAATTTTAGGACTTAACATGTCCCTTCTACTTAGACTTATCCAGTCTCTTTCAAGATGAAACTTGTACTAACACTACTGGTCCTATTTCTATACTCATATTCTCTTTCGATACCATTCCGCCTTCTTTCTTTGTCTACTTCGAGCTGCTTCAATCAATATCACCACGCTCTTGGTGTGCCGATTTAACTTAGAACTTGACAACTTTCTTTCTCCCACTTTATCTTAATAGAAATGGGGACCTACACTTGCGTTCACATAAAGCTTGGTAAAGTGGCATTCCAAAGTTGACACCGATGATAAATGATCATTCCAGTGTTTTCTTAAAATTCAACCACTCAACATATCTTACATTTTCTGAATCACTTTCGTACCTTGACTCTTCATTCAAGGATGATAGGCGGTGCTCGTTTTCAGCTTGGTTTCCAAACATTTAAACATTTCTTACTCTTTTCAATTAAGGCTGAAAAGTAATCTCATATATTCACGTATTATCACTTTTAAGTATTTGAACTTCAGATTCCACTCTTTCCAATACATTTATTAACTCCTCGGTGGTCTTCATTACATCTAATTCTGTTTATCGGCATACGGCATCTGTTACCATATGGCTCTGCTTAGGTGGTTGTAAATGGATTAATTCAGAATCTTTTGTTAACCTTGGTCAAATTTCATTCTTGAAGACTCAACGTATAGTTGCTTTCCTTCTGATCTTTGGAGAAAAATCCTTGGGCATTCCACGCAGACTTTCCTATTCCTTGAGTAGCTGAGGATGTTATCAATAAATACAGTTTGCTTATCTAAGTACTCCTTTTACAACATGTTCCTTAATTCCTTATAGTCAACAGATACGCTTGTTATTTCACATAATATCACCAAATCTTGCAAGGCTCTTAACTCATTTTGATAGTAATCTTTGTTATGTTCTCAGGTCGGATCTTAAGTTAATCCTCTATACATAGCATATTTCTTGAATTAGATCTCATAAGTAATCAATTCTTTATAGGGGTCACTTATTCTTATTCGTTGTTTTGTTAAATTTCCTCTTACTAACTACTAACATCGTGATCTATTATCTTCTCTTGACATCTCCTTATCTTTCCCTTAATAACTTCGACTGAAAGGGCATACTATCCATCCTTGCCCCTTTTTGGATTATAAACTCTGACTTTCAATTTCAGCTTCCAAAATTCCATAGAAAATTCTTCTGGTACAGTTCATATGTTCGTTTTCTTCTTTTTGCTTATCGCTTGCCTCTATATTTGCTTTTCCTCATGAATACATACTTCAACCTCTTATGGTCCATATAAATCCTACACCTTTCTCCATACATATCATGTTTCTTAATCTTTCAAAGTGAATATTATTACTGCTAGTCCCAATTTGAGTCGGATACTCCTGCTCATAAGATTTCGGTTGTCTGAGTGCATATATAATAACTTTATTATACTGCATCAACACACATCCTACTCCCTTATAAGAAACATCACTATAAACTACTAAATCTCCTTGATACCTTTAAAGTAATAAAGCAGGTGTTGTAACCATTCCCTCTTCCAATTTCGCAAAACTTTCTTCACCCTGCTCCATTTCTTATAACCTTCTTACTTTTATTGGTGCTTTTGGTCTTTCTTCATTTATAGTAACTTTAATTCCTGTTGGATCTCCTTTTTGCCTCTTTCTCACTGATTACTTATGCTTTCTACCATCAAAACTTTCACCTGGTAAACTTTACATACAACTTCTTTCTTCTCCGGCTCCCCAGTTGTCATTAAATGCTTCGCATGGTCCTCCCCTGAATATAAGTAATACAACTACAGCTTATCCGGATATTCCTTAAATATTCTGTCCATCAAGTTCAAATATCACTGGTATATTGGTTAATCCAAATAGCAATACAAAAATTTTATAACATAATACTTAGTTCTAACAATTATCGTTGATATGTCCATAGATTTAATCTTCAATTGGTGAAATACCAAGCCTTAAATCAATCTTATAAAAGTACTTTGCTTCTTTCGTTCGATCAAACAAATCATTGGTTCGAGATAACATATACTTGCTCTTGATAACAAACTTGTTGGGCTTTCGCTGGTTGATGCATAATATCATACTTCTATCTTTCTTATGAACAATTAGTACCGGTGCACCTTATGGGGTACACTAGGTCTAATCACTCCTTTTTCTAACATCTCATGCATTTGTTTTACTAATTTCCTCATTTGAACTGGTGCCATTTTATGTAAGGCCTTGGTTACCGGCTTCGACTCAGGTGCTCAATCAATCGCGAGCTTCATTTCTCTATCTAGAGGAAATGTTGACAACTCATTTGGAAACATATCTTGAAACCCATTAATTGCTATAAAATCTTCAAATTTTTGTTTGCTTTTGACTTTTTTTGTATCCCATAATCACCATAATGCTCATATCTTAATCACCGTTATCATCAATAACAAATTCTTTACCTTCTTTCATCTTCTGAACCTCATCACCTTCTTATTTGGCATCCTCAGAATTTATCTTTTCATCACGACGGCCTGCCTGGACATCACGCTTTAATATTTAATCCATCCCTTAGAATAATATCAAATCCTCTTATCTTCCATGATATTAATTCTTCACAAATTATTACCAGAAATTCCACTTCCACTATTGGGACTCACTTATTTAACAACTAACATTCTTGACTTGCTAGTCCTTTAATCACAATTCTATCAATTCAACAGGGTAATTCCTCTTATCAACAAAACCTTGGGAGCTAAACAATTAGGTTACTCTCACATTTTTCAATACTTTAACATATAAAGTATCCACGATAACCATTCACATCACCACATCCGTACTTGATGTCTATGTGCTTTGTCCTTGAATGTTGTACTGGATTTTTAGTGATGGCAATTGCACTTGTGTTATCACAGAAAATAGGAATCCTTTCAACTTGTAAACCATAGTCTAGCAATTGATTTTTCATCCACAAAATCTGTGCACAGCAACTTCCAGCAGCAATATATTTAGCTTCAGCTGTAGAAGTAGAAACTGAATTTTGCTTTTTACTGAACCAGAACACAAGCTTGTTTCCTAGAAATTGACAGGTTCCTGTTGTACTTTTTCTATCAATTCTACAACGTGCATAGTCTGCATCTGAGTAACCAGTTAGATCAAAACCAAAATCTCTAGGATACCAAATGCCAAGTTTTGGTGTTCCCTTGAGATATCTGAAAATCCTCTTAATAGCTACTAAGTGAGATTCTCTAGGGTCAGCCTGAAATCTAGCACACAAACATGTAGCAAACATTATATCTGGCCTACTAGCTGTTAAGTACAGAAGTGAGCCAACCATGCCCCTGTAACTTGAAATATCCACAGACTTTTCAGTAGTGTTTAATTCAAGCTTAGTTGTAGTAGCCATTGGAGTTTTTGCAGATGTGCAATCTATTAGATCAAACTTCTTTAAAAGATCAAAAATGTATTTCGTTTGACTAATGAATATTCCATCACTAACTTGCTTAACTTGCAAACCAAGAAAGTAAGTTAGTTCTCCCATCATACTCATTTCATACTTACTCTGCATCAGTTTGGCAAACTTTTTGCAAAGTTTCTCATCTGTAGAGCCAAAAATAAAATCATCTACATAAATTTGAACAAGTATGCTAGAGCCATTAACATTTCTAAAGAATAAAGTTTTATCTACAGTACCTCTTGTGAAGTGATTTTTCAAAAGGAACTTTGATAAAGTGTCATACCAGGCTCTAGGTGCTTGCTTTAGTCCATAAAGTGCTTTAAAAAGATAATAGACATGTTCTGGAGAATTTGGATCTTCAAAACCAGGAGGTTGACTGACATATACTTCCTCCTCTAAATCTCCATTCAGAAAGGCACTTTTGACATCCATTTGATAGACCTTGAAATTGACATGGGCTGCATAGGCTAAGAAGATTTTGATGGCTTCAAGTCTTGCAACAGGTGCAATTTTTTCATCAAAATCTATTCCTTCTTGTTGACAATAGTCCCTAGCAACCAATCTAGCTTTGTTCCTGACTACTATGCCATTTTCATCCATCTTGTTTCTGAATACCCATTCGGTGTCTATTGGATTCTTTCCTTTAGGCTTGGGCACCTGCTTCCATACATTATTCCTCTCAAATTGGTTTAGCTCCTCCTGCATAGCTAAAATCCAATCAGGATCCAACAAAGCTTCTTATACCTTCTTTGGTTCTTCCTTGGAAAGAAAGCTGCTGTATAGACATTCTTTTTGAGTTGCTCTCCTGGTTTGAACTCTAGAAGAAACATCACCAATGATGAGCTCAATGGGGTGATCCTTTATCCATTTCCTTTGTTGAGGTAGATTAGCTCTAGATGAAGAGGCCTCATTGTTGTCTTGATGTGTGATTGAGTTTTGATTATTAGAAACTCTCCCTGAGTTTGTGGATCTTTGATTTGAGAAAGGAGAACTTTCTATAGGTGATCTATTCTGATTTCTACCTTCTTTTGATAACCCGACGGATGGTGAATTTTGAGTTCCGACGGATGAAGCTGGTTGTCTACCGACGGATAACACAGATTGCCTCCCGACGGATGAAGCATTATAAAACTCGACAGATGTTGAATTTTATGCTTTATTTATAGTGGATTTTTCTGTATTATCATTTGATACTATTTCTTGATCACTTTCATCATCACTGTCATCACTAACCATCTCCACATTATCAAATTTGAGGCTCTCATGGTAATCTCCATCTTGCAGTCCTTCAATCTTTTTATCATCAAACACAACATGTATTGATTTCACAACAATGTTGGTTCTTAGATTGTAGACTCTATATGCTTTACCAACAGCATATCCAACAAAAATTCCTTCATATGCTTTAGCATCAAACTTCCTATTTTGATCAGTTTGATTTCTCAATATAAAGTTTAACACCCCCAAATCCGGGGTCGGGGATCCGGGTTGTCACGAGTTCCATTTCCCTTAATAACACCCAATCTTAATAAATAATCAACTACTCTGTACTGTGACCCCACCATTAAACACACACACCACAAGTTATAGCCTCAGAGATGAATATCCAAAAAAATAATCACAAGTCATTTTATTCCACAATTATATGCCAATGCACCTTAAACAGGTTTCTAAATAAATTTACATTTCTTTGCCATTATTACAATTCATAATATACATAAGTCTGGTACATTATTAGTTGAAAACTTAGCCTATTGGTAATTTCTACCTCAGCTACAGCGGCCTCAACGCTTCCAGAAAGATGCGGAACGTTTCCTATCCGCTTGCGAATTGGGAGCTTGGTCCTGTTCATCTTATTTATCTGATGTTGTGTGATGAAAGAAGAAAGCAAGGGTGAGCGGCAAGCCCACCAAAATAACATGTATAATGATTAACAATATATGAGCCTTCTCATAGTACTCATGAAAGTCTTGGTCAAAAGAAATGAACCAAGTTGATATCTTAATGCGATGAAGTCGCAAAATATTCAGTATATATATATACATATATACTTTTCAAAATATGGGAAGTCCTCTTCCATGCATAATATACACAAAGTTCCAGTTTATAACGGTATAAAAAAATATCGTTGCAAGGTGATCTCATATATCTAACCTTGTCTCAACGTTTTCTGAAAGTCTTTGTCATTCATAAGACAACCATTAACTAGATATAAGTTTAAAAGATGAAGTTACAAGATACTCCAATATACTTATATCAATTATAAAGTTACTTGAACTACCACTGTTCAAAGTATAACGAGCTTTCAACAGTTCATCACATAGATGGGACTACAAGACAGATTTGAATAGATTAAATCTTTGAAGTAGTATTGAAGGAAATGAAGTTATGATATACTTCATTAAGTTCCGATATATATATCCACATATACATCTTCCTTATACAGTCCCTGAAAACCTCTATCATGTAAAGTATGAACAGAGTTTGTAACATCCAATAAATTTTTGGAAGGGAAAAAGAATTGTGGCTTTACTTAGGTTCCTTAACTAATTATCAAGATTTACAACCCCAAAAACACCACAAAACCAACTAATCTCTACAAACTCAAGCAAACTTTAAACAATCAAGCATCATGCTTCACATATACTATATCAATCATATTCATACCTAATTACTCAAAACTAAAGCTAGGGTTTGGAGTTTATACCTTCCTTGGAGAGTGGAGAATCAAGAGAATGGCTTGGAATCACCCTTAAAGTCTTTATCCAAGCTTAAACTAAACAAAACTTCAAGAACAAAAATTTTAGTTCTTGAAAAACACTATTCACCATCTTCTTTCATGATTTATAGAAAAAGATTGGCTTGGAATTAGAAGCTTAAACTTATAGGAAGTATGTAACTATCCATGGGGAAGCTTAGATAAATACCTTGCTAAATAGTAAGTGGTGGAGCTTGGATCTTCATTTTGTTAAGAAAGAAGCCGAGAGCTTCATGAAGAAATGGAGGGTTTTGTGTTTTGTTTGGTGAAAATGTAATGTTTGGCTTGGTTGGTTGATTATTGATTTGTTTTGTTTTTGGTTAATTACCTTAATAACCTTGTCTTTATGTGGTTATAAACCAACCACATCTCCTTCCTCCCTATGTCATGCTTACATCACATTGCTATGTCATCATCCCTTTCTTGCCCTCTTCTCATTGGTTGGATGACATCATCCTCTCTAATTTCTTTGATTAGCTTCTAATTATTTGCCTAATGACCGCTGATCTGTTATACGGTTCGCTTAACTTTCGTTCTCATTTCTCGTTTGAGGGATCATACCCGGGATCTTATTACTTAGGTTCCCTTAACCTTTCTCAATATATTATATTACTTTTATGATCCTCTCTTATAATCCTTTATTTCAAATCCTTCTTATCTTGTTACCTTATACTCAATTCTTTTCGTATCTAGTGGATTTCCGGGAAAAATCAAAGTGTTCGGAATTGGATTATGACGATCTTTACATACACTTATATGCCATATAGAGTACTAATAAAATCTCAGAATATCCATAACAGAACCCCTACATAGTGTGGCATGAAAAGTTTTCCCATTCAGCAAAAACACTATTCATAAGGGTTTCAAAAATTTCCAAAAATTGGGGTTATTACAGTCTCCCCTCCTTAAAAGAATTCTGTCCCGGAATCAGATAGAAAATGAATAGGGATACTCTCTTAGCATTGCACTTTCTAACTCTCGAGTAAATTTTCCCACATTGTGGTCCCACCACCAAACTCTGTCTAGTTTGATAATCCTTCTCCTAAGCACTTGTTCCTTTTCACTCTATAACCCTTCCTGGTTGCTCCATATAGGTTACGGCGGGTTGCATGTCTATGCGCTGATATGCCCCTATTTATCTGGCATCTGAATTACACTTCCTTAACATTGATACGTGAAACACGTTACGACCTGCTACATGTTCGGGGTTAGGGCTAGCTCATATGCTATCCTCCCAATACGTCTTAATATATCCAAGGGTCCAACAATTCGTGGACTTAGCTTTCATTTCTTTCCGAACCTCGTCCTTCCTTTCCAAGGAAATACCTATAATAACACTAGGACCCCTACTTCCTATTCCTTGTCCTTTCATGTCAAATCAACATACTTCTTATGTCCATCTTGGGCTACTACCAGCCGTTCTCTGATTAGGTCTATTATATCCTTGGTCCTTTGGACTACTGCGGGTCCGAGCATCTTACGCTCTACAACTTCATCCTAACATAAGGGGGATCGACATTGTCTTCCCTCAAAAATCTCATAAGATGACATCTCGATACCTGACATACGATTTATTATCGTGAGAAAACTCAATCCGCGTTAAGTGATCATTCCAATTTCTTTCAAGTCTATTGCACAGATTCTCATTATAGCTTCTAGCATTATAGCTTTTGCTTCTCACTACCCATCCTTTTCCAGTTCGTAGTCGTTACTATCTTCTGTACATAATATTATACAGGTTATACTTTTGCTCGTTAGAGTTCTATAACCTTTTAATAACCACGTCAACCTTGGTATCACGAATGTGCTTCCATTCTGACTACCACCATAACTTTACTACTCCCTTCTCAGCTGTTTCCATTTTCCAAGGTATGATCAATCATATAGAAGTAAAAGAACTTATTGAGAGATCACTATGATCATGAACACTTGTTATATCGCATAGTTAGTACAGAAGGTGGCCAGCCTTTAGTACTTGACAAGCAATTAAATAATAGCTGGTATCCTACTCAGCTTCTATCACACAGATAGATAGTCATTCGGCAATACCTCCCCTTCTGGAAGGGTTGTTCTTCTCAGTTTATAAGAAATGAAAAGAAGAGAAAAGAACGAACTGAAGAGAATTGTATATACGTAAAAAAAATTTTATTGCCATAAAATATCTGGCTTGGAATCTACCTCTGAACTATAGAGGTCTGTCATAGGAGAACAAAATATATATGTATTTATATCAACATCAAGTATTATAGCATCGTATTTCACATGCCTAAATATTTGCTATTCTGTCCCTCATTCTATGGACCCATGCTCTTCCTCGAGCTTATACACAATCACCTTCGAAACTCCCTCCACATCGAAAATCGAATATGGAATCTCATTTTATACATCATCGTTACTAGAATTCTATGCTTGCATCGCAACCTTCCTCGTATAGTAATACGACTCTCTATTGATAAGAAGGAATAAATATTCAATAGGTAGATACTCTACTTAATTAGTCTATCAATGATAACTTATACACTACCACGACCCGATTAGTGGTACTTAATCTCAACATCCATTCCAATACAACTCTCATGGTTGTAATCAGCTCATTACTCGCAGAATCATTGCTGCCTTACTATGGTCCACCACTGACCTACTGTCATCATTCACTTTCCATGAAATCTTAATATCTAACCATACGGAGTCCATATATGTCGTATCTAACTCTTCTAAGGAGGTAACATGATTCATGAAGAACACTCCTGAACTTGACGTACTTACATGACATGAAGCAGATAAAATTGCAGAAGAGTTTCAGGCAAAGCAACGATAGCAGGTGAATACCATTCTTAATCGTATGCCTTAAATAGAAGACTTAACTCAAGGTTCGTCTAGTCCTTTTTGAAACATGGTCCTGGCTTATCTCAAGATAGTATCTTCTAAGATAAATAGCCCGCTCATGGCGATTACACAAATTAAACCTTTACCAAACTACTATTACGGTTGGGTATTGCACAGTCATCAGAAGGAATTTCAATCTTTCAAACCATAATACAACCTTTACGGCTTCAACCATTATCACTGTATTCCTCTGGCATGAGCGCCTGTAATTGTCCTCTTACACTTAAAGTGTCGGCCACCTCTTTGGCCTTTCCTGATAGTAAAATTTCCTTACAGTCAATGTCATTTTAACCACCTCCAAATAAATTTTCTACCTCATTTCAATCACTGCTTATGTGAAGATGTTTTCCTTAAAATCTGGTGAGTAAAAAAAATATCACCATTTTTCCATAAGTTATTTGTTACGACCGGCATTTTATGTAATATTATTTGTGAATAATATTAAGTTAAATAAAAATATATTCAATGCTTGTACGTTTGTGTGAGTGAAAATTTCTGCATTTTAAATTTGCTTTGGGTAGTATATGATTTTTTCAAAGCAAGAATTTATTTAATTTCTTTATTTTTGATTTATAAGGAATATTCTAAGCTTTGGAAAAATTTTCTTTTAAAAGACATTTTGTACACAAATTTTGAAAATGATTTTTATAAAGTCTCTAAAAATCCAAGTTATTTTATGGTATAAATTTTATAATTTTTGAACTTGTACTTTATTATATAAAAATAAATCTTTGGAAATTAGTTGCTTAATAATTATCAAATTACATGAATAACCTTGCATGCAAACTCTCTTCTATTTAACCAAAGGGCAAAGAAGACATTCTCCACCCCACTAACTCACATTTTGCTAGCCAAATTACCTCCTTGACCTTGCATGCAAACTTGCCTAACTTTAGCTAGAGGGTTACTCTTGTCATTTCCTAAATCCACTCACATTTAGTCTAGTCAAAGACATAAAAACAAAACTAAAGTGATGATCACTCCATTTTCACTCCACCCTCCCCTTTTCTCCTCCCTCCCTCTCGGCTCAACCCTCACTCTCGGCCATCCCATAGCCGAGGCCCTCCATCCCCTTCATTTCTTCATTCTTTCACCCAAACAATCATCTTATATTCAAGTAATTTTACTCCCTATATGTTATTCTTATATATTTCAAAAGTATAGAGTGAAAAACCTATGTTTTGACCTTGCATGGTGATGTTTTTGTTAAACTCAAAGTGAACCTCTTTGATTCTTGTGAATCTAAGGCTTTCACCATGAGTTATAGTATCATAGGGTCAAGAATGGCTAGACATAAGAGTGTTACACCTATGCGAATGCTGTTTTTACCCTAATCCATTCGGCCATGACTTGATAGGAGCCGAATGGATGGTGTTTTGTTGCCTTGTTAACATTTTTGTGTATTTTGTGATGATAACATGAATTTTGTAGTAAAGTCTTGATAAAATCCTTTTGCATGCTAGTTGATCATTTAGTTGTAATCCATGTTAGGCTTGCATGTTGAATTATGATAAAAATTTATTTGGAAATCATGTTGTTTTGGTTTGAAAAACCCGAAGGCATGCATGCATGTGGAATTCTCTTAGTTTGTTGTGAAATTTTGATCATTTGGAAAGATTTTGTTAGTGAGCCTTAATTTCAGTAGGAATAATGTGATAATATTGATTTATGCTTCTTGTTGCATGGTAATAATTTGTGGTTATCTTTTATAAAAATATATATCTTGTTGTTTCAAAGGCATGAAGATTTGCGATTTGTTAAGAGTAGTCTCTTTTGTTTTGCCATAGTTGCACCTTAGGTAAGGATGATCTCACCAAGGGTATTTTAAGAAAAAGGGAGTTAGTTCAGTAGAATACCAAGTATAGGTCTTGGTTTAAGTATTTAGTTGTTGTTAGTTGGGTTTGTCAAGTCAAAATCTTGGAAAATGAGAAGTTATAGTTTCTGCAGAAAAATCAGTTTAGTACCCTGAGGTTTAGAGTGAGTTTTGACCATGTCATTGATGTGCACCTTGAGGCCCAAGCCACCAGAAGTTAGTATGGGGAGTATATAATAGGTTTTAGGAGTTGGTTGGAGGTTTGCATGTCATTTGGTTAGGTGCACAAGTAGAATAACAAAATCTGTCCAGCAGGGGACAGTTTTGTTGCAACTTAGAAATAGGGAGATTTGGCCATGTCATGGGTAGGCCCTCATTAGGCCCAATTGGGCCTTAGTTAGAGGGTATGTCAGAGAAGTTTTTCCAACCATAGTTCATAGGATATGAGCTAGAACCATGTGTCACAAGTTAATTCAAGTCAGGGCATTTTCTGCCCAGAAAAACAGGGGAACCTTGGACTTTTAGCTTAGGCCCAAGAAGGCCCAAGCCAGGCCTTTGAGCCACATCAAGCTTATGAGATGCCCTTAGGTCAGGAGAGTCTTGTGTAAAAATTTTGAAGAAAAACTTGTAGTTTAAGAGTGTCTAATGCACTCAAGAAACCTTAGTTACCATTCTGAAATTTGCACCAGTAAGCACTTTCACTTATCACATAGTTTTAGGACACTTAGAAGTGAGTATTAGGTCGACCACCATAGTTGTAAGATAGTATAAGGTCAGTAGAGCAAAAGGCACAAGTGAGGGTCAATAGGTTTTGGATAATTTAGGAAAGGCACATTGAGTTAGGAAGCCCAAATTCGAAGACTTCGTTTAGTTAGCGACCAAGTAATTTAAGTGGTGAGTCGAGATCATCCAAGCCTAGTGTGGCGTTATGGTGTATGTGATGTTATTTGGTATTAATATACGATATGTGATTATGTGGCTACGTGTGTACATTTAAAAATATAAATGTTGGATATGAATTAAGTGTGTATAGGCCTAAGTGCCATCCACGTTTAATTTCGGGTTGTAAATAGGTTAAGATGGAAAGAATATATTATAATGAGGATTATTATTATTTATGTAGGATCTCGGGACGAGGGAAAACTTGCCTTAAAAGTCGAGTGAAGCTCCAGTTGTTGCTCCTACCAGTCAGACCAGACCAGTCTATCTCAAGGCAAGTGATTCAACTTGACCTTCGTATTTGCTGTAAACAGTTCATATATATATATCGATGCAATTATCCTGAGTCATTTTGATGTATTTAAATCAAGCATATCTTTTGTTTATCTTTGAGTTACATAGAGATGCCATGAACCCTCGAGTACATATTGCAAGTAGTTCAAAAGTCTTTCATGATAGTTTAATGCCATGATAAATTAGAGATGCATTATAATATCTTATTGATCCTTTTGTTTATCATGCTATTGATCCCTGAGAAATCTTGATGTTGCACCCTGATGCTTTGATTCAACTCTTGAAATAACCTCGATAGAAACTTTATCTTGATACCTAAAAGCCAATCATTTCTTAAATACATTCATGATTGTTTGATAACCCTATCCTTACCCTAAAGCTTGATACCCTGTTATATACTGAGCTGATGATCGCTTTCTTTATATTTTAACACCTTTATCCTATTGGAACCAGTGATGCCTATCTTTTGATGTTCTAATACCTATATCTTGTCTACAACCGTTGCTTTAAGCCTAGTTTGGCATTACTCTTTCATCTTATCCAATAGCCTGGCTTAATTTCCTTGTCTAAGTTCTTGTTTATGGAAACCTCTCAATTACCCTAATATAGTAAAGTCTAGTAGATCATGGCCCTGAGATTTAGTGTCATATTTCCAGTGTTTCAAGTTGATCTATAATTCCTTGATAAAAATAATTACAGTCGAAAGAGATTTTGTCATAAATCGGCATCAGTTTTTAAAATGATTAAAACGTGGATTTTTCAGTCCCAAAGGGGGGCAAATGTTTTCTTGAATGGTGGATCTGGACTGAGACGCGAGTCCTTTCCACACTTATATTAGGCTTAAAAGTTGCCTAGGGATTCCCAATAATGTTTTAGAACCCAGCGAGGTTCGGGGTTACTTCGCGGCTGATCACCGGCTGTAATCCGTAGCGTCATAAAATGATTTTGATTAAGAATGATTTTAAAATTGTTTTGATGCAAGCATAATGATGCCAACTCACATAAGTTTTATCTCTCGATTATCATTGATTATGTCATTCCATTGTCATTCCTAAAGGTATATCTCGATTTATGCTTTGCGTTGTATTGTTAGCACTTGTTGAGCTTTTGGCTCACTTCTTGCTTTACCCTGATATTACAGCTAGCAGCCATGGTTAGATTCAAGCAGACTGCCCGTAAGACCTGTGATGCGGATGCTTATGTTCGAGCCCAGGTAGAATAAGTAATAATAGTTGTGTGAGGACTCGGTATTTGTAATCAGATGTAATAGTTGGTAGTGTTGGGCTGTTCCAAACCCTAAACTGTAAGATCTTGGATTTTGGTTGTGTAGTACTCATTAAAATGATGTAATAACTATATTTATTTTGCTATTTAAGTTGGGGGTGTGACAGGTTTTGGTATCAGAGCTACGGTTTAGAGTCCCTGAACAGCCCAAATAGGTTATAGGACTTGTGAGTAGGTTATAGATATTATGCGAGAGAGTAGGTAAAGTAAATTATTATTAATACTCCTCTTATTGGTTGTCAGCAAAGGGCGCATTCCTCGTCATCCTCTGGGTCGGACGACACTATTGCTTTCTCCGTGTATGCTGAGTTGAGGCGCGAGTTCGACATGCTTCAGGGCAAGTACGACCGACTGATAGACCGACTGAAGAACGTGTATCCGGACAGCCGAAACTACGAAGGGAAGCCCAAGGAGCAGATGATTGCGAGACTTGAGACCTTGGTTCGGTACGTTAGCACTAAGCTTGAGGAGATGCCAGCACACCGGGACCGTACCAGCCAGTATGTCATTCAGATGGTGGCGGATGAGCTCCAGAGCATTGTGAAGACACTTCGAGAGGAAAAGTCTACCAAGCCCCGTTCAGATGGAGTGGAGCCTTAGTTCTTTCCATTTACCTTTCATGTTGTTGTACTATCAGACTCTATGGAATCCCCCGGTTGTTTCCGTCTTTCCTTTAAATAAGCCTGTTATTTCTAGAATCAGACTATGTCCCAATCCTATGTACTGTGACCTTTAAAATTTCAATAATTATGTGCTATTGTTCCATTTGCTCTCAACTGTTATTTTATGTTTTTATCATCATATCTGCTTAATTTGGAAACGTGACCCCATATGTAAACAAGAATGCCATGCGATACCCTCGAATCATTTTATCAATTATATTTGTTATAACACAACTCTTATTTCAGGATCATGCCTCCCAAAAAGAAGAACCCAACAACCACCTTCACCACAGACCCAAACATTCTTCAACTACTGGAAACCTTGCAACAGCAAACCAATGCTATAGCTCAACAACAACTAACTCTTCAACAACGAATTGAAAACCAAGATAACCGTGAGCCATATCAACCACCTGAACCACCAGTACCACCAAGACAAATTGTCACTTTCAAGGTTTTTCAGAGTGTGAATCCACCTGTATTTCATGATACCACTGATCCAGTGATAGCAAACACATGGATCAAGGAGATAGAAAGGGCTTTTGAGTTGGTACAGTTAGGGGACGATCAGAAGACGCTGTATGCCACTTACTTCTTGAAGGGAGAAGTCATTTATTGGTGGGAATCAGTAAAAGCTATGGAAGTCACTCAGCAGATTTCTTGGGAGAGATTTAAGAAGTTATTTCTGGACAAGTATTACCCTAAGTACATGCAGAATCAGATGGAGCTAAAATTTCTTGAGTTAAAGCAAGGGAACATGACTGTACTGGAATATGAGAAGAAGTTCACTGAGTTGTCAAGGTTTGTGACAAAGTATACCAGCACTGAGGAAGAAAAAGCCAAGAAATTTCAGCAAGGATTGGAGCCTTGGATCAGAGATAGGGTGGCTATGTTTGAACTTGAGACTTATGCGGGAGTAGTACAGAAAGCTGCTCTGATTGAGAATAATGGGATGCAGTCAAGGAAAGAGAGGGATAACAAGAAGAGGAAGGTTCCATTTTATGGAGAAAAGTCTGAAGCTGGAAATTCGCAAGATCGGAATGTAAAGAGGATTGGTTTCCAGAAGGGCGGAAATTTTCAAAGGAAAGGAAATTTGGGCAAAAGGCAAGAATCAAAAGGGAACAATCAGGCAAGCCAAGGGCAAGTTGGAGAAAACAGGTTCCAGAGGCCAGAATGCAAGCACTGTGGAAGAAGGCACCCCGGAGTATGCAATAAGCTGAGTATGACCTGTTATAGGTGCAATCAGAAGGGACATTTGGCAAACGAGTGCAAGATGCCGAAGCCAGGAGTTACGTGTTACAAGTGTGGGAAGACTGGACACATGGCTAGGGAGTGTAAGGCAACAGGACCAGTCAGAGCTCTGATAAACGTGGCAAGTACCAGTGCAAGCGTGCCAGCTGAGGTATTGGCATTACCTCCACCACCCGCACCAACCCCGCAAGCAACAGCAAGGACATTTGACCTAAAGATGAAAGATGCTGTTCAGAATTCTGAGGTGATAGCAGGTACACTTTTACTCAATAATGTCAAAGCCAAAGTATTGATTGATTCGGGAGCCACAAGATCTTTCATATCAGAATCTTTTGTTGATAAGATCCAATGTGATAAAACGGTTATGAGTGAGGTAGTAAATGTGGTAATTGCGAACCAAGAGAAGATTCCTGTGAATCAATTTTGTCCAAAATGTGAGATTGATATTTCGGGATATAAGTTCTCGGCCGACTTGATACTCTTCAAGCTGGGAGAGTTTGATATAATCTTAGGAATGGATTGGTTAGGAGAGAATAGCGCGCAGATAAATTGTAAGACCAAGAGAGTGAATTTAAAGACGAAGAGTGGAGAGAAGGTAGTATTTAAGGGACAGAGGCAAGAGCGACTATTTCTTACAATTATTCAGGCTAAGAAGTTACTTAGAAAAGGTTGTGAGTCGTTCCTAGCATATGTAGTGGATTCAGAGAGAGGCAGCCCCAGCATGGAAGATATTCCTGTAGTTAATGAGTTCCCCGATGTGTTTCCCGACGAACTACCAGGCTTACCACCAGATCGACAAATTGAGTTCGAGATCAACCTTGCTCCAGGCACGGAACCAGTTTCAAAGGCTCCGTATAGGATGGCACCAGCAGAAATGAAAGAGTTGGCGAGCCAGCTACAAGAATTGTTGGATAAGGGAGTGATACGACCAAGTACGTCGCCATGGGGAGCACCTGTTCTCTTTGTGAAGAAGAAAGATGGGAGTATGCGTCTATGCATAGATTACCGGGAGTTGAATAAAGTAACGATCAAGAACCGCTACCCGCTACCAAGGATAGATGACCTTTTTGATCAGTTAAAGGGAGCAAAATGTTTTTCGAAGATTGACTTGAGATCGGGATACCACCAATTAAAGATCAAGGAAGAAGATATTCCCAAGACCGCATTTAGGACCAGATATGGGCATTATGAATTCCTAGTAATGCCGTTTGGATTGACCAACGCCCCGGCCGCATTCATGGATCTGATGAATCGAGTATTTAAGAAGTATTTGGATAAATTTGTCGTGGTATTTATTGATGACATCCTTATTTATTCTAAATCGGAAGAAGAACATATGCAGCATCTCTGGATAGCATTGGAGATACTCCGACAAGAGAAGTTGTATGCCAAGTTTACCAAATGTGAGTTTTGGTTAAAGGAAGTTCAATTTTTGGGGCATGTTATTGGAAATGATGGAATTAAAGTGGATCCGGCGAAGATTGATGCAGTTATGAGTTGGGAGAGGCCAAGGACTCCTACGGAAGTGCGAAGTTTTCTAGGATTGGCCGGATACTATAGAAGATTCGTCAAGGATTTCTCGAAGATCGCCACACCATTGACCAAGTTAACCAGAAAGAATCAAAAGTTTGAATGGAGTGCAGAATGTGAAAATAGCTTTCAAGAGTTAAAACAGAAGTTGGTAACAGCTCCGGTGTTAGTACTTCCAGATGATCAAGGGAATTTTGTAATATTCAGCGACGCTTCACATAAGGGTTTGGGTTGTGTGTTGATGCAACACAGTAAGGTAATAGCATATGCGTCAAGACAGTTGAAGCCGCACGAGTTAAAGTATCCGACGCATGACTTGGAACTAGCCGCCATAGTGTTCACACTCAAGATTTGGAGACACTATCTCTATGGAGAAAAGTGTGAAATCTACACGGATCACAAGAGCTTAAATTACATTTTTACTCAGAAAGAGCTCAATATGAGGCAGAGGAGATGGCTGGAATTGATTAAGGACTATGACTGTTCGATAAATTACCATCCTGGAAAGGCGAACGTAGTGGCCGATGCGCTGAGTCGGAAGGAAAAATTGAATGCAATGATAACATCAAAAGAGTTATCTGAAGAAATCGGAAAATTTGAATTAGAACTTTGTGCTTATGGGAAAGTCAAAGAAGTTTGTCATGCAATGACCTTTCAGCCAACACTAATGGAAAAGATAAAGAAGTGTCAAGAGGAAGTAATGGAAAAAGAGAAAAATCAGTTATCTGGAGAAGAGATTAATACTAAAAAGGATGAGCAAGGAATACTAAGGTTTTCATCCAGAATATGGATTCCCCATGTATCTGAATTAAAGAATGAGATCCTCCATGAAGCCCACCATTCGAAATTTTCAATCCACCCGGGAAGCACCAAGATGTATCAAGACTTAAAGAAGAACTTTTGGTGGCCAAATATGAAAAGAGACGTGGCAGAATGGGTTGCGAAGTGCTATACCTGTCAGAAAGTAAAGGCAGAACATCAACGACCAAGCGGATTAATTCAGCCCCTGAAGATTCCAGAATGGAAATGGGAAAACATCGCTATGGACTTTATAGTAGGACTACCACGAACAAAGTCCGGACATGACGCAATATGGGTTATAATTGATCGTCTTACGAAGTCGGCGCATTTCCTTCCAATAAATGAGAAGTCGTCACTGGACAAGTTGGTTCATCTTTATGTGCACGAAATCGTATTAAGGCATGGAGTACCTGTATCAATAGTTTCAGACAGAGATCCCCGATTTAACTCAAGATTCTGGAAGCAATTCCAGGAATGTCTTGGCACGAAGTTGAATATGAGCACGGCGTATCACCCGCAGACTGATGGCCAGAGTGAAAGAACAATTCAAACAATTGAAGACATGTTGCGCAGTTGTGCAATCGATTTTGCTGGAAGTTGGGACGACCACCTGCCATTAATTGAATTTTCATATAACAACAGCTATCATTCCAGTATCGGCATGCCACCATATGAAGCTTTGTACGGGCGAAAATGTAGATCACCAACAAGTTGGGATGAAGTAGGAGAAGGAAGAATTCTCGGCTCAGAATTGGTACAACAGTTGCATGACTCAGTCAAGTTAATTCAGAAAAGGTTGCTTGCTGCTCAAGATAGACAGAGGAAGTATGCGGATCCCGCGCGTAAGGATGTTCAATTCCAAATTGGCGAAGCTGTGTTGCTAAAAGTGTCACCTAGGAAAGGGTTGATAAGATTTGGCAAGAAAGGAAAGTTAGCACCTAGATACGTAGGTCCTTTTGAGATTTTGAGCCAAGTAGGAAAGGTGGCCTACGAGTTGGCCTTACCACCTCAGTATCAGCATGTGCATAATGTGTTCCATGTGTCGTTGCTTAAGAAGTACAATCCTGACGCTAGCCATGTGATAGAATATGAACCTGTAGAAATTCAGGCAGACCTGTCATTTGTGGAGCAACCGGTTAAAGTACTCGACTGGCAAGTAAAGAGTCTTAGAAATAAATCAGTAAAGTTAGTGAAAGTACTTTGGAGGAACCCTAAGGTCGAAGAGTCGACTTGGGAGTTAGAGTCTGATATGCGTTCCCGGTATCCTCATCTGTTCTCTTAGATTCTGGGGACAGAATCCCTTAAGGGGGAGAGGATGTTACGACCGGCATTTTATGTAATATTATTTGTGAATAATATTAAGTTAAATAAAAATATATTCAATGCTTGTACGTTTGTGTGAGTGAAAATTTCTGCATTTTAAATTTGCTTTGGGTAGTATATGATTTTTTCAAAGCAAGAATTTATTTAATTTCTTTATTTTTGATTTATAAGGAATATTCTAAGCTTTGGAAAAATTTTCTTTTAAAAGACATTTTGTACACAAATTTTGAAAATGATTTTTATAAAGTCTCTAAAAATCCAAGTTATTTTATGGTATAAATTTTATAATTTTTGAACTTGTACTTTATTATATAAAAATAAATCTTTGGAAATTAGTTGCTTAATAATTATCAAATTACATGAATAACCTTGCATGCAAACTCTCTTCTATTTAACCAAAGGGCAAAGAAGACATTCTCCACCCCACTAACTCACATTTTGCTAGCCAAATTACCTCCTTGACCTTGCATGCAAACTTGCCTAACTTTAGCTAGAGGGTTACTCTTGTCATTTCCTAAATCCACTCACATTTAGTCTAGTCAAAGACATAAAAACAAAACTAAAGTGATGATCACTCCATTTTCACTCCACCCTCCCCTTTTCTCCTCCCTCCCTCTCGGCTCAACCCTCACTCTCGGCCATCCCATAGCCGAGGCCCTCCATCCCCTTCATTTCTTCATTCTTTCACCCAAACAATCATCTTATATTCAAGTAATTTTACTCCCTATATGTTATTCTTATATATTTCAAAAGTATAGAGTGAAAAACCTATGTTTTGACCTTGCATGGTGATGTTTTTGTTAAACTCAAAGTGAACCTCTTTGATTCTTGTGAATCTAAGGCTTTCACCATGAGTTATAGTATCATAGGGTCAAGAATGGCTAGACATAAGAGTGTTACACCTATGCGAATGCTGTTTTTACCCTAATCCATTCGGCCATGACTTGATAGGAGCCGAATGGATGGTGTTTTGTTGCCTTGTTAACATTTTTGTGTATTTTGTGATGATAACATGAATTTTGTAGTAAAGTCTTGATAAAATCCTTTTGCATGCTAGTTGATCATTTAGTTGTAATCCATGTTAGGCTTGCATGTTGAATTATGATAAAAATTTATTTGGAAATCATGTTGTTTTGGTTTGAAAAACCCGAAGGCATGCATGCATGTGGAATTCTCTTAGTTTGTTGTGAAATTTTGATCATTTGGAAAGATTTTGTTAGTGAGCCTTAATTTCAGTAGGAATAATGTGATAATATTGATTTATGCTTCTTGTTGCATGGTAATAATTTGTGGTTATCTTTTATAAAAATATATATCTTGTTGTTTCAAAGGCATGAAGATTTGCGATTTGTTAAGAGTAGTCTCTTTTGTTTTGCCATAGTTGCACCTTAGGTAAGGATGATCTCACCAAGGGTATTTTAAGAAAAAGGGAGTTAGTTCAGTAGAATACCAAGTATAGGTCTTGGTTAAGTATTTAGTTGTTGTTAGTTGGGTTTGTCAAGTCAAAATCTTGGAAAATGAGAAGTTATAGTTTCTGCAGAAAAATCAGTTTAGTACCCTGAGGTTTAGAGTGAGTTTTGACCATGTCATTGATGTGCACCTTGAGGCCCAAGCCACCAGAAGTTAGTATGGGGAGTATATAATAGGTTTTAGGAGTTGGTTGGAGGTTTGCATGTCATTTGGTTAGGTGCACAAGTAGAATAACAAAATCTGTCCAGCAGGGGACAGTTTTGTTGCAACTTAGAAATAGGGAGATTTGGCCATGTCATGGGTAGGCCCTCATTAGGCCCAATTGGGCCTTAGTTAGAGGGTATGTCAGAGAAGTTTTTCCAACCATAGTTCATAGGATATGAGCTAGAACCATGTGTCACAAGTTAATTCAAGTCAGGGCATTTTCTGCCCAGAAAAACAGGGGAACCTTGGACTTTTAGCTTAGGCCCAAGAAGGCCCAAGCCAGGCCTTTGAGCCACATCAAGCTTATGAGATGCCCTTAGGTCAGGAGAGTCTTGTGTAAAAATTTTGAAGAAAAACTTGTAGTTTAAGAGTGTCTAATGCACTCAAGAAACCTTAGTTACCATTCTGAAATTTGCACCAGTAAGCACTTTCACTTATCACATAGTTTTAGGACACTTAGAAGTGAGTATTAGGTCGACCACCATAGTTGTAAGATAGTATAAGGTCAGTAGAGCAAAAGGCACAAGTGAGGGTCAATAGGTTTTGGATAATTTAGGAAAGGCACATTGAGTTAGGAAGCCCAAATTCGAAGACTTCGTTTAGTTAGCGACCAAGTAATTTAAGTGGTGAGTCGAGATCATCCAAGCCTAGTGTGGCGTTATGGTGTATGTGATGTTATTTGGTATTAATATACGATATGTGATTATGTGGCTACGTGTGTACATTTAAAAATATAAATGTTGGATATGAATTAAGTGTGTATAGGCCTAAGTGCCATCCATGTTTAATTTCGGGTTGTAAATAGGTTAAGATGGAAAGAATATATTATAATGAGGATTATTATTATTTATGTAGGATCTCGAGACGAGGGAAAACTTGCCTTAAAAGTCGAGTGAAGCTCCAGTTGTTGCTCCTACCAGTCAGACCAGACCAGTCTATCTCAAGGCAAGTGATTCAACTTGACCTTCGTATTTGCTGTAAACAGTTCATATATATATATCGATGCAATTATCCTGAGTCATTTTGATGTATTTAAATCAAGCATATCTTTTGTTTATCTTTGAGTTACATAGAGATGCCATGAACCCTCGAGTACATATTGCAAGTAGTTCAAAAGTCTTTCATGATAGTTTAATGCCATGATAAATTAAAGATGCGTTATAATATCTTATTGATCCTTTTGTTTATCATGCTATTGATCCCTGAGAAATCTTGATGTTGCACCCTGATGCTTTGATTCAACTCTTGAAATAACCTCGATAGAAACTTTATCTTGATACCTAAAAGCCAATCATTTCTTAAATACATTCATGATTGTTTGATAACCCTATCCTTACCCTAAAGCTTGATACCCTGTTATATACTGAGCTGATGATCGCTTTCTTTATATTTTAACACCTTTATCCTATTGGAACCAGTGATGCCTATCTTTTGATGTTCTAATACCTATATCTTGTCTACAACCGTTGCTTTAAGCCTAGTTTGGCATTACTCTTTCATCTTATCCAATAGCCTGGCTTAATTTCCTTGTCTAAGTTCTTGTTTATGGAAACCTCTCAATTACCCTAATATAGTAAAGTCTAGTAGATCATGGCCCTGAGATTTAGTGTCATATTTCCAGTGTTTCAAGTTGATCTATAATTCCTTGATAAAAATAATTACAGTCGAAAGAGATTTTGTCATAAATCGGCATCAGTTTTTAAAATGATTAAAACGTGGATTTTTCAGTCCCAAAGGGGGGCAAATGTTTTCTTGAATGGTGGATCTGGACTGAGACGCGAGTCCTTTCCACACTTATATTAGGCTTAAAAGTTGCCTAGGGATTCCCAATAATGTTTTAGAACCCAGCGAGGTTCGGGGTTACTTCGCGGCTGATCACCGGCTGTAATCCGTAGCGTCATAAAATGATTTTGATTAAGAATGATTTTAAAATTGTTTTGATGCAAGCATAATGATGCCAACTCACATAAGTTTTATCTCTCGATTATCATTGATTATGTCATTCCATTGTCATTCCTAAAGGTATATCTCGATTTATGCTTTGCGTTGTATTGTTAGCACTTGTTGAGCTTTTGGCTCACTTCTTGCTTTACCCTGATATTACAGCTAGCAGCCATGGTTAGATTCAAGCAGACTGCCCGTAAGACCTGTGATGCGGATGCTTATGTTCGAGCCCAGGTAGAATAAGTAATAATAGTTGTGTGAGGACTCGGTATTTGTAATCAGATGTAATAGTTGGTAGTGTTGGGCTGTTCCAAACCCTAAACTGTAAGATCTTGGATTTTGGTTGTGTAGTACTCATTAAAATGATGTAATAACTATATTTATTTTGCTATTTAAGTTGGGGGTGTGACATTATTGCCTCAGTCTTTAGAGGTTAATCACTGTCATGACTGACTCTCAATCATACTTAGAACATCTTTTATCTTAAGTCCTAATTGCCCTGAACAATTTCGACCATTACTGGTTCGATCCATACTTTCTCGTGGTTAACACATGCCTCACTTGGCATCACTATAATTACATCATATTTCCTTTATCAACATTTCTATTCTTGAGAATTTTGAATTTTACCTTTCTCCTTGTAAAACTTCTAAGGTTATCCTTAAATCGTTCCTCCTGTATTCCCTAGATACAGGGCATATCAAAATACCATTTACTAATACCAGAACCATTATCTATATGTTTCTGAAAAAAAAAATTCTTCACTGATACTTAAAGGTCGTTATTACCTTAATCTTTTCCAATTCATACTGTCAAAACTCATACTATCCCTATTAAGGGTGAAATGCCAACCTTTAGGCATTCCCCTAGGATTCATTTTAAGTTACCGATGTTCTATCCTTAATTCCACCTTTAAAAAGGTACATGCATCCTTCCATGGATAAATCAAGTCATATATCCCTGATAAGGGCGTCTTATTCCATCATTCCCACCTCGATAGTATATGTCTAATTTCATAATAAAATCTGTATTCAAAATGAGGTCAATCGATATGGCCTCCAAAAGATAACAACGGTTATCCGCTTTTCTTGCCTAGTTTGGTAACGATAACAAGGATGTTCTGGAAGATATTGGTCATGTTCAACGTGAACCTCTTCTTAATAATTCCTTATTTACTTTTGTTGTTTATCTCAACAGTCATCTCAATGTTGGGATATCTCTCATACCTGGCGTCCCTCTTTCTGGGTATCAAGCCACCGGTCTTACACTTCATATTCTTGAAGGTCACTTCCTTCATCCAATTTTCCTAATTTCTTACTTCCTTGTCACCTCAGTCTATCCGCGTCTCATTATTTATCCTTCGAATTACCTCAAGGTTTCCTCGAATCCTCCCAACTCATAGGGGATAAAATATATATATATATATCTCTTATGCCCTCAACCATCAATTTTACTCATGGTGAATCACCCTCATCCTGACGATTACATTCTTTTCTATTTCTATTGCTACGAGTCTTTAGGGTTTCCTCATACCCAACTCCCTTATCATTCCTCAAACTCTATTGCCGTTATATTCATTTCCACTTCAATTTCTTTTTATTTTCCTTTCTTTTATCATTATTTCATGAACCAACATAATATAAGCATTGATTTCAAACATCCCGTCATTCTGGATTCGTGCCCTTAGAACGAATCTTGACAACTTTTACAACTTAGATTCACAATTCATCATACTTATCCGCTTTTGTTCTAGCTCCAAAGCTTTTACACTATCTCCTTATCTTTGGAAATTACTTTCCCGAAAACAATTGACTGAACTTAAATCAGTTTATTATAATCTCTTGCTTCGTGCCTTCCTTGGCCTTTCACCAGCGGGTGGTCTCTCTCTTAGGAGGGTAAGTGACAAAAACAGTCTTTTGTGATTCGTCAATCATTCAGAATCTCAAATGATTCCTCTATTTCCTTTAGCCAGGTTCTTGCCTCAACTGGGTCAACCTGTTCCTTGGAACTCTGAGAGCTTAGCGACTTAAAGGTCATGAAAGAATTTCCTACCGCATTGTTTCCTCAAGTTGGTGGTTGGGGATAATAGTCTAAGTTCTGTCTAGCAAGGTCCATAAATTTTTGTATAGGAGTACCGTCTCGGGTCTCCTTTCCTTACTCGACTTCTGTTTCCTCAGTCTAAATATTTCTTCCTACTCCCCATAATTGGGGTCATCTTACATAATTTAAATCCTCATTTTCCACTTCATCATGTTATGGGTTCCTTCTATCTTGATGGCGACCTCCCTGACTATCACGTTCAGGGTTTGCTCTAACTCTTATTCCTCAAACTAGCTTTCATCTAAGATTTCATCTTTAGGCTCTTGAACATTTGGAACCCAATTTCTATAGGAATGCCTCATTATTCCCTTATCATCTTTCTCGGTATTAATCTTTTATCTAATTGTTGGCTCTCTGCCTTCATTCATCACTTTTTCTGGCACAATATGTTCTCTTCCGATAATTCGGACTGTATTGCAATCTCAAACATCTTTTCGATACCGGCTCCGGTTACCTTCACTTCTATTTCCATTTTCTCAAAATCTCTTATAAACTCTCCAAAAGACATTATCATCTTGAGTCTCTCCTTTTTACTAAGGGCATCAGCCACCATATTGGCTTTCCCCGAATGATACAGAATCTCCCAATCATAATTCTTGATTAGCTCTAACCGCCTCCTCTGGCGTATGTTGAGCTCTTTCTACGTAAAAATGTACTAGAGCTCCTATGGTTTGTGAATCTCGCACTTCTCTCCATACAAGTAGTGCCTCCAATATTTAGGGCAAAACTATTGCCACGAGCCCAAGCTCATGGGTGGGGATATCGAATTTTATATTCCCTTAATTGTCTTGACGTGTACACGATTACCTTGTTGTGCTGTATAAGAAGCACCCTAATTCCTTATGTGAAGCGTCACTACACTTCACAAAATCTCATTTTCCATCCGGCAACGCCAACATAGGGAACGTCACCAACCTTTGCTTCGGTTCTTAAAAGTTGTTCTCGCATTTCTCTGTCCATTCGAACTTCTCAGTCTTACGAGTAAGCCGCGTTAAAGGGGCTACTATCTTTACAAACTTGAACGAACCTCCGGTAGTGACCGGCCAATCCTACCTCTAGTAGTTTCCCTAACCATGGTTATCAATTCCTCAATGGTCCTTTATTCATTCTTTTCAGGATCCTCCATGGGATCCTCCTCAGCAACTGTCCCTTCTAGGATAACATCCTCAACCGTTACATCCTCAATATCAACATCATCCGGTCCTGCGTTAGGACGCTCTATCGGATCCATAATCTGATCTCCAATAAGTAATAAAACATCATCGCGTTGTTGCTCCTCAACCTCAGGGTTCAGTGTCCCGCTACCATATACGATAACGAACTACGCTTCTATCGCTACATTTATAAGGGTTCCCATAAGGGTTTTAACTGTCGGTACTACGTTTAGCCTGACTATAAACTTGGCAAGAGTTCTTATTATCTTAGTGAACTTATTATCTTAACGTCACATCATCTCTGAGGTTTATAACGCTTAGCTCTGATACCATATCTGTAACACACCCAAATTCGGGGTCGGGGATCCGGGTTGTCACGAGTTCCATTTCCCTTAATAACACCCAATCTTAATAAATAATCAACTACTCTGTACTGTGACCCCACCATTAAACACACACACCACAAGTTATAGCCTCAGAGATGAATATCCAAAAAAATAATCACAAGTCGTTTTATTCCACAAATATATGCCAATGCACCTTAAACAGGTTTCTGAATAAATTTACATTTCTTTGCCATTATTACAATTCATAATATACATAAGTCTGGTACATTATTAGTTGAAAACTTAGCCTATTGGTAATTTCTACCTCAGCTACAGCGGCCTCAACGCTTCCAGAAAGCTGCGGAACGTTTCCTATCCGCTTGCGAATTGGGAGCTTGGTCCTGTTCATCTTATTTATCTGATGTTGTGTGATGAAAGAAGAAAGCAAGGGTGAGCGGCAAGCCCACCAAAATAACATGTATAATGATTAACAATATATGAGCCTTCTCATAGTACTCATGAAAATCTTGATCAAAAGAAATGAACCAAGTTGATATCTTAATGCGATGAAGTCGCAAAATATTCAGTATATATATATACATATATACTTTTCAAAATATGGGAAGTCCTCTTCCATGCATAATATACACAAAGTTCCAGTTTATAACTGTATAAAAAAATATCGTTGCAAGGTGATCTCATATATCTAACCTTGTCTCAACGTTTTCTGAAAGTCTTTGTCATTCATAAGACAACCATTAACTAGATATAAGTTTAAAAGATGAAGTTACAAGATACTCCAATATACTTATATCAATTATAAAGTTACTTGAACTACCACTGTTCAAAGTATAACGAGCTTTCAACAGTTCATCACATAGATGGGACTACAAGACAGATTTGAATAGATTAAATCTTTGAAGTAGTATTGAAGGAAATGAAGTTATGATATACTTCATTAAGTTCCGATATATATATCCACATATACATCTTCCTTATACAGTCCCTGAAAACCTCTGTCATGTAAAGTATGAACAGAGTTTGTAACATCCAATGAATTTTTGGAAGGGAAAAAGAATTATGGCATAAACCTAATATCTTGCTGATCAGGCAAAGATACCAATAAGTAACCTTTTCTACTAGTAGATGGGCGAATTCCCCACTGGTCATCACCCTGGTCGCAATAGGACCTTATGCTGGACTGCCACTCAGCCACTTATGCATTTGATGGACTCCCACTGAGCCACTTACACTATCATGGACGCCCACTGAGCCCATGTTACTTATGCCGACTCGATAGATTGACTTACTTCCCGAACGTTGGGTAAGTAATCAATTCATTTACCAAAACTGCAACCTTGTTGCGAATATAAAATATACCATAGAGCCGGATCCCTCAGGTTTTGAGCGAGTATTTAAATCCCCTTTTTAAAGTGAAGATCTTAAATATAAAAATGAGTTTTGGGATCCGCTCTAACTTTTAAAAATCATTTTGAAGACTCGGAAACACTTTAAAGAGTGTTTGGAGTAAAACTGATTTAATGAAGTAAATCAGTCCCAATATATTTAGAAAATGTCTGAATATTATTATTTAAATAATATTCCCATAAAGAATAATCTTTATACAAATAATTGAAGTAGAAGTTGTAAGACTTATACTTGAAATGAGTATTAAATAACCAAAGATATACTTATACGAAAGTACTATCTTTATTTGAATAATCGAAAATAAGTTTGATTATCGAAACATCATTCTTTAATAAAATAAAGAATATTATTAAATAATAAGCGGGGTCATAATACCTCGAATGAATATTATAAATAATATTCATTAAATAAAATAACGGAGTCATACATCCTCAAATGAATATTCAATTAATAATCATTAATAATATAACTGAGTCATAAGCCCTCGAATGAATATTCGAAATAATATTCAATAATAAAATAAAGGAGTCATAAGTCCTCGGATGAATATTCGAAATAATATTCAATAATAAAATAAAGGAGTCATAAGTCCTCGGATGAATATTCGAAATAATATTCAATAATAAAATAAAGGAGTCATAAGTCCTTGGATGAATATTCGAAATAATATTCAATAATAAAATAAAGGAGTCATAAGTCCTCAGATGAATATTCGAAATAATATTCAATAATAAAATAAAGGAGTCATAAGTCCTCGGATGAATATTCGAAATAATATTCAATAATAAAATAAAGTTAAAGTTATCGAATAAACCTTATTCGATTAATAGTTTTGAAAACTATAACCATATATATATAAAAATATATATATTATACTCGGGAACATCGACTCCCGGTTTAGAAATATGTTCACCTTTTGATCCCCTATACTAAGGGTAAACTCAATACCGCTTATCTCTAGCATAGGTATTATGCAACTGTAAGCATTTTAACCAACAGATATATAATCCAAGAATATGAAACAGGCATGCATATATACCATATCACATGCTACAATATATCGCAAGAATTTGCTAATAACAAATATGAATTTATCGCAAGATCATGCATATACACATATACATCACAACAACAGTATAACGGGTAGAAAACTTGCCTGAGCGACTGGGGGTGATAAAAGGCTCGGGATGAGTCTGGTAACCTATAAACAACAAGTAAGTTGGAATTAAACCAAAGTCACTTGCAAATCTATACTTTAACTAACTTAGACTCTAACGCTTTTTTTGCGCTTACTGATTCTCTTAAGTCACTCGAGTACCCTCGGCTCCACCATTTTTAATAATTTAACCATTACGAGTTTTTAGGCGATTCCTTCGCGAGTGTCTTACCAACTGCCTAACACTCTTACCATAATTGTTTCATACATTAATTAACCCTTTTTAGTCTTTAACCTATGTTTGAAAGTAAGGAGAGGGGAAAAGTTTCGTTCGCGAAACGCCGTTACTTAAAACGGTCGTTTCTCCTAAACCGTACATCGGAATCAAACGAACTACATATCAAACCGAAGCTCGCAACATGAACTATCTAAACATGGCAATGGTCAAAACCTAGCAGTGAGTTCAAGGGTTCTGAGTTAAGAACAAAAACAGTCTACGGTAAATCGGGCATTACGACGGCTATGTTTACGCGATTTCCCAAATTTAAACCATTCCAAAACAACCACCAATCAATCCCAATTCACAACCCAATAAAAACTCCATCCATCCTACATCATAACAGCCCCAACAACTCCACATTAACAATTTATACTTATTCCCCGCATGAACTAAAAGCTTTACTTAGGTTCCTTAACTAATTATCAAGATTTACAACCCAAAAATACCACAAAACCAACTAATCTCTACAAACTCAACCAAACTTTAAACAATCAAGCATCATGCTTCACATATACTATATCAATCATATTCATTCCTAATTACTCAAAACTAAAGCTAGGGTTTGGAGTTTATACCTTCCTTGGAGAGTGGAGAATCAAGAGAATGGCTTGGAATCACCCTTAAAGTCTTTATCCAAGCTTAAACTAAACAAAACTTCAAGAACAAAAAATTTAGTTCTTGAAAAACACTATTCACCATCTTATTTCATGATTTATAGAAAAAGATTGGCTTGGAATTAGAAGCTTAAACTTATAGGAAGTATGTAACTATCCATGGGGAAGCTTAGATAAATACCTTGCTAAATAGTAAGTGGTGGAGCTTGGATCTTCATTTTGTTAAGAAAGAAGCCGAGAGCTTCATGAAGAAATGGAGGGTTTTGTGTTTTGTTTGGTGAAAATGTAATGTTTGGCTTGGTTGGTTGATTATTGATTTGTTTTGTTTTTGGTTAATTACCTTAATAACCTTGTCTTTGTGTGGTTATAAACCAACCACATCTCCTTTCTCCCTATGTCATGCTTACATCACATTGCTATGTCATCATCCCTTTCTTGCCCTCTTCTCATTAGTTGGATGACATCATCCTCTCTAATTTCTTTGATTAGTTTCTAATTATTTGCCTAATGACCGCTGATCTGTTATACGGTTCGCTTAACTTTCGTTCTCGTTTCTCGCTTGAGGGATCATACCCGGGATCTTATTACTTAGGTTCCCTTAATCTTTCTCAATATATTATATTCCTTTTATGATCCTCTCTTATAATCCTTTATTTCAAATCCTTCTTATCTTGTTACCTTATACTCAATTCTTTTCGTATCTAGTGGATTTCCGGGAAAAATCAAAGTGTTCGGAATTGGATTCTGACGATCTTTACATACACTTATATGCCATATAGAGTACTAATAAAATCTCAGAATATCCATAACAGAACCCCTACATAGTGTGGCATGAAAAGTTTTCCCATTCAGCAAAAACACTATTCATAAGGGTTTCAAAAATTTCCAAAAATTGGGGTTATTACATAAAGCATTTGCAGCCAAAGACATGAAGAAAATTTAGAGTTGGTTTCTTGTTCTTGAACAATTGATAGGGAGTCATGCATTTTGCTTGATTGATCATAGAAATATTTTGAGTGTAGCATGTAGTATTTACAGCTCCAGCCCAGAAATATGTTGGCAATTTAGATTCTTCAAGCATTGTCCTGGCAGCTTTAATAAGTGATCTGTTCTTCATTTCCACTACTCCATTTTGTTGTGGAGTTCTTGCTGCTGAAAATTCATGCAAAATTCCATTTACTTCACAAAATGCTTTCATGACAGAATTCTTGAACTCAGTTCCATTGTCACTCCTGATTCTTCTCACTTTGAAATCAGGATGATAATTGACTTGCCTTATGTGATTGATGATGATTTCACTAGCCTCATCTTTAGACTTTAGGAATTATATCCAAGAGAACTTTGAGAAATCATCTATAATTACTAGGCAATATATTTTCCTTGAAATGGACAACACATTGACTGGTCCAAAAAAATCCATGTGAAGCAGTTGCAAAGGTTCTTCAATTGTTGAGTCAAGTTTCTTTCTGAATGATGCTTTAATCTACTTTCCCTTTTGGCAGGCATCACACAATCCATCCTTAGAAAACTCCACTAGAGGAATGCCTCTAACCAGTTCTTTCTTTACTAGCTCATTCATGGTCTTGAAGTTTAAATGGGATAGTTTCTTGTGCCATAACCAACTTTCATCCTGACTTGCTTTGCTGAGAAGACAAGTAATAGGTTTTGCATTTGATGAGTTGAAGTTAGCTAGGTACACATTCCCTTTTCTCACACCAGTGAGAACTACTTTGTTGCTCCTCTTGTTAGTCACAACACAGGCTTCTGAGTTGAAGGTTAGTGAATTGCCTTTATTACAAAGCTGGTTGATACTCAACAAATTGTGCTTGAGACCATACACTAAGGCAACCTCCTCAATGATGATATTGTCTTTTGAAATCAAGCCATATCCCAGAGTATAACCCTTGCTGTTATCTCCAAAAGTAATACTAGGGCCAGCTCTCTCCTTGAACTCTGTGAGCAGGGTAGAATCACCTGTCATGTGTCTTGAACAACCACTATCCAAGTACCATAGATTCTTTCTGCTTCCCTGCACACATCAAAATCAAATCAAGTTGATTTTGGTACCCAAGTTTCCTTGGGTCCTGCCTTGTTAGCTTTCTTTTTCTGTTTCTTAGGCTTTATCTCATTTGACTTGGGGATATCAGTTTCATCCTTAGTCATTTGAGTGGGGCCTTTGAAACCATTCCTCATAACATAATTATCATGCATACTTTGATTAACAGGGAATGGCATGCTACTAGTGAACATGTTATTACAGTAAGGCATGCTAAATGGCATTTATGGCATACTAAATACAACATAGTAAGGATTAGGTGCAAATGGCATATTAGCAAACTGTGCATACATATTCTGTGTAGATATAGCATTCATAGGCATAGGAGGTATGGCATTCATGTTGGGAAAGTGAGGTGGCATAGATATAGAAGTAGGCATGGCAGATTTGCAATTAACAGATAAATGATTTACACTACCACACTTGACACAGATTTTTCTTGGAGCATATTTATCAGGTGTGTAGTTATTGTGTTTGTTAATCCCTACTTTACCATTTCTATTATTTTTCTTTATAGCCTCTCTTTTAATCTCAATCTTTTCAAGTCTGTCACTGAATTGGTTGACAGTCATATGACCAACATTAGCCTTTTTCCCTTTCTTAACTTGACTCGATTCTCCTGTAACAAAATTCTTGGAAACTGATCCATACTTTTCATTTAACTTAACAAGTTTGGCTTTACTGAAAGGCTTGCTCACAGTCGACGGATGAGGATTTACATCACTCGATGGATAACCCTTTTTGTTATCCGACGGATGACCCTCATCATCCGATGAGTCTACATCTGTTAGCACTCCTTCCACCAAATTTGGATCTAGCTTCTCCATGTTCTTCTTCCAGGCTGCATCACAAAAGGACTCGATCCCTTGAACTTTGATGATTTGAGCATGAACATCTCTAGATATTTTCCATGCCTTAATCACCTCATGTTCATGTTCAAGCTGCTTCTTCAAAATTTCTTCTTTCTTCAAGGACTCGGTTAATTCCTCCTTGGCAATCTTACACTCAATTCTTAATTTTTCAAAATCAATGAACTGAGACTCTAGCACATTATTCCTCTCACTTAAAAACAAATTGTTTTCTTTAATTTTAGTATTTTCTTTAGTAAGAGACTTGAGAGTAACACACAAATGATATAACTCTGTAGACATGCCATTTATAGCATCATTACACTCAGCTTTAGATAAATGTGCAAGGTTTGTAGTAATTACCTGATTACTTGAAGAACTTGTCTCTGTTTCATCAGACTTGGCCATTAGGGCTAAATTGACATAGCTGACATCTTCATCTTCATCCAGACCATCTGCAGCCCAATCATTTTCTTGTGTAATGAAAGCCCTTTCCTTTTGTTTGAGCAACTCAAAGTATTTCTGTTTATAATCCACAGGCTCAAACTTTTTTTTGTTTGAATCTGGCTTTCTAAACTCACTGGCAAAGTGCCCTGCCAAGCCATATTTGAAAAATTTGAATATTGATTTATCCACCATGTTTCTATTTGGCTTGGCTGCTCCAAAGTTCTTCTTGAACTTGAACTTGGAAAATCTTCTCGAAAGAAATGCTAGATGTTCATCAATATCCTCCATGTCATCTTGGCTCAAAGAATCTTAATTTTCAGCTACCAGCCCCTTGCCCTTGTTTTCACAGACCTTTAAAGTTGATTCAACAGCTTCCATCTTCATCTCCTTCTCTTTTTCTAACTCAGCAACTAGTGCAATGGATCCTTCTTTCTTCTTTCCTCTCTCCATCCTCCCATCTTGCTCTATTTCAAGCTCATAAGTCTTCAGGATTCTATACAGTCTCTCCAAAGTAAACTCCTTATAATCTCGAGAGTTTTTTAATGAGACTGTCATTGGTTTCCATTCCTTTGGAAGAGATCTAAGGAATTTCAGATTGGAGTCTTTTGTCTGATAGACCCTTCCATGCAGCTTCAGAGCATTTAGTAGTTTTTGAAACCTACTAAAGATGTCAGTGAGACACTAACTTTCTTCACTATGAAAATGCTCATATTGCTGAATCAGTAGCTGCATCTTGTTTTCTCTAACTTGCTCAGTGCCATCACAGATAATCTATATAGTGTCCCAAACATCCTTGGCAGTTTTGCAATTGATGATGTTGTCAAACATATCACCATCAACTCCATTAAACAGGATATTCATGGCCTTCTTATCTTTCCTGACTTGTTCAATATCAAGATCAGACCATTCATGCCTTGGCTTGGGGACAGATGGCTCATTTCCAGTTACAGCTCTCATTGGTACATGAGGACCTCTTTCTATGCAATCTACATAGGCCTCATCTTGAGAAAGTAAATGAAGATGCATTTTTACCTTCCAGTGATGGTAATTATCTTTATCCAGAAAAGGTATTTTGACTCCAACATCCTTCTTGTTCATCTTGCTGTGTTGTTGTGATCTTCAAACTCTTTATTCTTCAAGAGCTTGCTCTGATACCAATTGTTAGTCCCTTAACAATTCAACAAGAATTACAGAAGGGGGGTTGAATGGAATTCTTGAAACTTTTCTTAAATAAATTGTTCTAACTTAAATATATATATATATATATATCAGTGTGAATTGATTTGCAGAGTGCGGAATAATGACTTCAAATGAATCAAAACACAAGTAATTAAAAACACAAGTCTTTAAAAACTCTCTGGTGGATTTGAATGTATCCACCAGAGATATATAATATATATCGAGAGAACTCTTTGTAGCAAAAAGCTCACAGCTGCTTACAAATGTTGAACAACTAAGAATTCAGAGAAATGCTAAGAATTCAGCTTACAAATGTTTCTCACCTTTTAATCTTAGTTAGTTGTTCTATTTGCTGCTTCTTGGTTTATATATCACCAAGATTACAAAGCAATAAGACAAGATAATAAAACAAAAACTATTAAGTCTAATATTATGCTACTTGATTACTCTATTCCAGCATCTTTGAATATCTTCTTATTAGCATGGAAATGGCAATGCTTCTTTGTTCTCGAAAACCCAGTTGAATAGGTTACCACATTCCATTTGCACACTCGACGCATGTGATTGTGTTGTCACTGTCAACAGATGTTTGAATTGATTATCCGTTGATTACATGATCATTCGTCGATGGCTTTGTTGATCATCCGTCGACAGCTTTGTTGATCATCCGTTGACAGCTATATTGATCATCCGTCGATAGCTTTGTTAATCATCCGTTGGTAGCTATTTGGCACTTGACTTCATTTCATTTATGCAGAATTACAAGACATCATCTATGTTCAATTAATCAACCTATTCTGCATATCTAGTTAAAGTCAATCATGACTTCTATGCTACTACAGAATCTATACAAAGGTGTATGCAGAAATGTGCTACAGACTTATTGTTACATAAGCTACTCACTCGATGGATAATAAATCATCATCGAGGGATTATATTGAGTCATCCGTCGGGACTATAATCCTTATCCGTCGAGTGCTACAATTTTCACTAAGTAAAATCTACCGAGGTGTTTTGTTAATGAAATCATCAAGTTCACAACATATACACAACAGTATGATAAAATATACTAGAGTTTACGCTTAACAAAACAATTTTTTGAAATTATTAGGTAAATTTTTACAGTAGTAATATATTAGTAATTTTCTTCTATTTTTATATAAATTATATAGAATATATTAGTAGTATAATTTTATCTTTTAGTGTTTTTAATGTGAGAGATAATATATTATAAAGTCAATTTAATTTGAGATATTGTAAATGTCAAATAGAGAAAAAATTTAAGATACAACATACACTATAAAAATTTCTAATTTTATTTAAATGTTTACATTTGTTATGAGGGGCTGAATAAATTATAAAGAAGATTTTAAAATTTATACAAACTATATGTACATATAAAATATAAAATTAAGATATAGACTAAGAAAATTATATATTAAGAGTAAATAATTATATGATATTATTTTTTTAATTTTAGTGGGGGCTAAAAAAATTTTGTATTAAGTTTACTCTAACCCTAGTGGGGGCTATAGTCTCCACTAGCCCCAATGTAGCTCTGCCACTTGTGCATATAATAGTAGTAGTACTTTATTAATGTGGGAATAGGGTGTTACATAATTCCACTATCTATTTTTATACCAAATTCATGTATTCAGATACTAGGAGAATAGATTATGTTCTTATTCAGTAACTCCTGGAACCGCAAAGACATCTACCTTGGTGCATACACCAAAATAATTTGCAATGAAAAGTGCTATTGTTTTTCTTACATCCCACACAAACTCAGTCAATGATGTGTAAGAGAACAGAAGTTATAAGTGACACCGTTTTAGCAAAAAAAATCAACAAAATTAGCATTTTCGAGTTATTTTTCCATGAATAGTCCTAATATAGGCTATTGAATTGCCTTGTTGATTCTGTATTCTCTTGCACAAAAAAAGTGAATGAATCAAACACATAATTTTTTACGTACATGTAAAGCGCGACTAGTCATCCACAGTAAAAGAGCGTAAGAATACAGTTAAGGCTTTATACGGAATCAGTCCTATTAAATTCATCTGCAATAATTTAGGTGGTATAAATTTAGATACCATAAGTTTTTCCTTTATAAGACGCTCGAATTACTTGCAATTTTACAAATCTCATATATATAATCTTTCTTATAATTTAACTTTAGTAATTTAAGAACATGTTCTGTTGAGCAAGATTGAAGCTGTAAGCACAACTCAACAATGCTGGTCTGAATAACTCAACATAGAATAAATGACTTGAAAATAATCTATGTTCCACTAGAATTAGTACAAAATGTTTATTGGGTATATCTATGATGATCTTGGTAGCTGTGTTAGTCCCTTAACAATGCAACAAGAATTACAGAAGGGGGGTTGAATTGAATTCTTGAAACTTTTTCACAAATAAAATTGTTCTAACTTAAATATGTATATATTAGTCTGAATTGATTTGCAGAGTGCGGAATAATAACTTGAAATGAATCAAAACACAAGTAATTAAAAACACAGGTCTTTAAAAACTTTCTGGTGGATTTGAATGTTTCCATCAGAGATATATAATATATCAAGAGAACTCTGTGTAGCAATTAGCTCACAGCTGCTTACAAATTTAAAACAACTAAGATTGTAGAGAAATGCTAAGAATACAACTTTCAAATATTTCTCTCTTGGTTGCTTAGTTAGTTGTTCTATTTGTTACTTCTTGGTTTATATATCACCAAGATTACAAAGCAATAAGACAAGATAATAAAACAAAAACTATCAAGTCTAATACTATGCTACTTCATTACTCTATTCCAGCATCTTTGAATATCTTCATAATAGCATGGAAATGGCAATGCTTCTTTGTTCTCTAAAACCCAGTTGAATAGGCTTCCACATTCCATTTGCATACACTCGACGCATGTGACTGTGTTGTCACTGTCAATAGATGTTTGAATTCTTTATGCGTCGGGTTCATGATTATCCATCGAGTTCATGATCATCCGTCGGGTTGTCTTGTTGATCATCCGTCGAATGGCATTGTTGTTTATCCGTCGGGTAGCAATCTGGCACTTGACTTCATTTTATTTATGCAGAATTATAAGACATCATCTATGTACAATTAATCAACCTATTCTGCATATTTAGTTAAAGTCAACATGACTTGAGTACTACTACAGAATCTAAACAATGGGTATGCAGAAATGTGCTATAGACTTATTGTTACATAAGCTACTCACTCGATGGATAATAAATCATCATCCGTCGGGACTATATTGAGTTATCCGTCGGGACTATAATCCTTATTCGTCGAGTGCTACATTTTTCACTAAGTAAAATCTACCAAGGTGTTTTGTTAATGAAATCATCAAGTACACAACATATACACAACAATCTCCCCCAATTTATGTCTATTGGAATTGTAGCCATAAATTAAGAGAAACTCGATGATAACAAAACACCCTAAAACTACAGCTTTGAAAGTAAGTAGATAAAACTGTAAAGTGCATCATTTAACAAAATGTACAAAGTTTAGCTCACAGTCATTTTCAAGGTGCTCCTCTAGCCTGAGCAGATTTATCTAGTTCCTTGAAGGTCTGGATGTCTTTCCAAGTTTAAAGTTGTTTTCTTCTATCTGATTTTGGAGCTGTCTATGGAATTCCAGTTCATCAAATTCTGATAGATTCAACTTTTCTTACATCTCCAAGAGAGTCTCATTGCTAGAGATGCTCAATTGGTCTTCTAATCTAAAAAATCTTCTAACTCCTTTGTCATCCATGAACTCCATCAGCCAGTAGGGCCTTCGATGCACTATTTTCCCTGTATAAGGAATAATTAGAGTCTTTGGGAGTGCATCTTTAGCTCTAATACTCCTCAGTTCTTCAATCTTCTTTAGAACCAATCTTCTTGCAGTTACATTGAACCCAAAGTTCTTCTTGAAGGATGAATAAACCTTTATTAGTACAACTTGGCTTTTTTGAAGGATCCTGTGAAGTGGGCATTGAATCTCCTTTCCTCCCTTGTACTTGAAAACTAACCTTTCAGGTAGATTTCTGTATGCATCAATCCCTCTCACTTCTTCTAGTTCATCTAGATAGAGATTTAGATCAGAGAATTCCTTGATATCACACAAGTACATGTAATCTCCCTTGTTGACTTTAGATTGAGTTTTGACTAGAGATTTGGATTTGAGAGGTGACAACTTCACTTTCTTAACTGCTCTTGACTTTGTTCTCTTTGGCTTGTTAAGGATTGGCAGATTGAAGTCAGGAATTGGTAGGCTTTCCCAGTCTATTGGTTCATCCTTAGGCACAATAAATTCACCATGAATGTTCCTGTAAGGATCCACCACCTTGATGTCTTCAAATATCACATAGGGTTTTGATGCTTGAGTTGTAGTTGGAGTGAATTCCTTGGGAAACTGATCCTCCAATTCCTTACCAACAAAATTCAATTTCCTTTTGGTTCTCTTGGCCAATTCTTTGTATCTCGGAGATTTCTTCTGTTGTGATTCAACTTGCTTCTTTGGATCTTGAGATTCAGTGATTTCAGATGGCTGAGCAGGAATCTGTTGTGTTGGTTTCACAGCTTGTAGCTTGGCCAAGATAGTAGCTTGATCTTTCTTTTGCTTATCCTTTTTGACATTTAGAATAGCTTGCTTCTTTTCCTGCTTCAATATTTCCTTTTCTTTTCTCTTTGCTTGAGCAAATTGAGGATGTCGAGCCACCACACAAATTTCTTTCCCATTCCTGAAAACAATAGCAATTCTCCTTTTTAAGGCTGAATCAGCCGGATACTTGTAGAAGGCAATTGATCTTGATAGAAGCTTCTTCTCATCAGGCTTAGGTGTCTCATATACTCTATCCAAAGGGTCCTTTAATGATGATTTTGGATAGTTCACCCTTGGCTTCAGAATAACTTCAGCCTTTGGAGTTTTGATGCAGGATGGTTGTCCTCTTTCCAGATAGTTCATGCTCATTTCATTCACAGAGATCTGCTTGACTTGAGAGTGATGAATGACTGACTTTACTGGCTCCTTTACTAGCCCAAACTTCTTTTGTATGTCCTCATCAATTTTCTCCTAGTTGATTGGCTTCAACTGCTCCTTTTCAGCTTCTCTTAAATTGGCTGCTGCTGCATTGATCAGATCAATACTGTTTGTTACTGGTGGCTTGGTGAAAGAAATTGTAGGCACAATTACTTTACTGATTTGAATTTGAAGCTTCTCCCGCTCACTTGGTCCTTTCTCCCCCTTTTTGTTATCATCAAGTTGAGTAGAGGAGGAGGTTTGTGCAACCACTACTTTCTAAAGCAAGTCTGTTTGTTGAGCTTAATAAAGATGAATGGCTGTTAGAGATGCTTCCATAGCTGACATTCTTGTATCTAAAGCATCTATCTTTGTGGCCAGATCATTATTTTTCCTGAGTTATCTCTTGATGTCAAGCATTGTAGCTTCTGGAAGCTTAGAGTCCATCTTGTCAGAAATAGCCTTTTTCATCACATCAATATCACCCTCGATGGTGTTGACATCTCTAGCATGTTGGAAGCCTTGAATCTGTTGTAGTTGCAGAGAAGCAAGATGTGCTTGAAGGAGCTTCTTGGTGTTGACATTTGTAGTGGTTTGAAGAGCAGAATTTATCTGATTTATGAGTTGGATCAGGGTTGTCTTGAAGTAGTGTTCATCACAATATTTTGAAAATGCCCATGATGGCATGCCTGATCTTGAACTGGAACCTACTTCTCCCCCTATGTCCAATGGCTCTTCTTCACTATCTCCATCTTCATCTCCAAAGAAATCTATTGAACCACCAGTCTCATAATCAACATCACCAGCTGTAGAGGGCAAAGTTGTGATGGCATCTTTAGCTCTTAGCATTGACTGAGTGGTATGCACCAAATTGAGCATCATTTCTGCATTGTCATTGCCCTGTTCAGCTAGAAGTTGATAAGCTGGAATAGAGTGAGTAAATGCCTCAACATCAAGGGAGGTGGAATCTATAACAGCTTGAGATTGCTGAGATAGTCCCTCCCTGTCTACATCCTGGACATTCATTAACTCACTAGCAATGACATCTATCCTTATAGCTCTGTACCTGCATTTCTCTATTGTTCTCTCTTTTATTATATTAGGGTCTCACCCTGGCTTCCCACCCTCACACCCTCACCTTCACCATCTAAGGTGGGACTCCTCTCACTCTCTTTCACCAATCCTGAAGAAATGGATTGCATATTTTCACTCTTTTGCTCTCCTTTTTTCTGGGAGCAGCCCAGACTCTCACTCATAACACTATCTTCCCTCAATCTTAAGAGTGACTGTACAACCACTAAGTCTTCTGCACTAGAGATAATAGATGAAATTTGAAGTTATACAGAGGCACCAGACGGATGAGGAATATCCATCGGATTAGCAGTTTGACTATCCGACGGATAAATGCTGTTAAGCTTATCCATCGGGATACAATCACTACTCGACGGATGAGCAATATCCATCGAGAGAGTAGAAATGAATGAACTTGGAATTGAAACTATTGTGGACTCTGTGCTGATTGATGAAATTTTGGGCACAGATGTTTCAACAGTTCCTGAAAAAATTGGCAAGTGAGCCAACAAATCATCCAAAAGATGATGCTCACTTGCATTAGATTTTGGCTTCCCCAACAAAGTTAAAGAAAGGGAATCAGGAAGTGATGTGTTGATCATATCCACATCCAGAGAGTTTGTGGGAGAATTTGGTGTTTGAGGTGCTTCTATAACTAATGATTTTGGTTGTGACTCCACATTTATTGGAGCCACAACAAGCTGAATTTGTGAAGGTGCAGTGACTGTGTCTTTAGCACCATTTTGCACAGTGTGTGAACCCTGTGCATCCCCAAAGTTTTTTGATTTCTTCTTTCTGGAAAAAGTTTAGGGTGAGCTAGTGTCCCTTACCCTTTTGGAATGTGCTCTTGGTTGAGAGCTTTGTTCAATAGTCACATCCTGTTGGGAGGATGCAACTAGAAATGAGCTTTTGTCCTTATTAATCACTGCAATTTGTTGGGAAATTGTAGTGTGGCTAGGCTGGGAACCACTCAACTCTTCATCCTTATCCTTAGGGTTTCTTTTATGTTCACCCTGTCCCTCACCTACCTTTCCCACCTTCATACTCCCCTCTTTGGTTTTGGTGGATTTTACAACTGGCATCTTTTGAGAGCTACCAGAGGGGGCTTTTTTTGATTTGGATTTTGAAACTTTTGATGGTTTGGTAGCTAGGGTGGGCAACTGTTGGGTCACTGGCACAGTTGCCATAACGACACTAGAATTCAAAGAAATCTGTGAGGTTGGATGAGTATGGACAGATGAACTTACCTCACTTACCTGAGGTGCTTCCATTACAGGGAAATAGAAGAGTGGCCTCTCCTTGTAATGATTTGCCCTGTTCAAATCTGCAATAATTCTCCTCTCTTGAACCCAGCAATCTAATTTGTTGTTTGGGTTCTCAAGCACAATTTCCTTAGAGAGGTGGTTAGCTAACATCATAAAAAATCTAGCATAATAAACATTTTTACCCCTCTTATTTAACTCCCCTAATTTAAACCCCAACTCAAATAAAACAAGATCACTAAAAATAAAGAACTTATCTGTAACTAGCATGTAAAGCATGTTGAGCATGGAAATATTGACAGAATTAAAATTACTGATTTTACCAGAAAAGACCTTGGTCACTAGATCACACAAGAAACTCCATTCCTTCCTAAGACCCAATATCCTAATGTCACTTAACTTAGAAGTAGAGAGTGTATAGTTCATCGAATTAAGCATATTAACTATATCAGTATCTGTGTGTGGTGAAGTCACAGTATTATCAGGAATTTTGAAACAGGCTTTGATAACATCACTATTAATACAAAATTCCTTACCTTTAATGGTAAGTGTGATGGTCTTATCTGTCAAGTTGTATGAAGCAGTAGTCCACATCTGTTCAACAACCTCACAGAAGATGGTGGGTGATTTTAGCATCGCATAGCTGAGTTTGCAGTTCTTCAAAAAATCCATCATTTTGTGGTAGTCACTTGAATGTTGAATCCCCTTGTTTATTAAAGCCATGAAGTTGTTCTTCTCATAGATGTATCCAGTTTATAACATGATCTTGACTACTGGTGCCATTGTTAGAGAGTGGAAATTGTAGAGATAGAGATGCTAATTGCTTTTGAGAAAGAGAGAATTTAGAGCAGATAATTTGGGAATGATAAAAGAAAAGCAATGGAAATAATAAAGTAAAATAAAGTAACCAATGAAAATTGCCTAAAATAGCTGTTTAAAAATAAACTGTAAAAATTTCATTAATTATCTGTCGTGTTATGCTTACAAACTGTAAGTATACTAGATCGATAATGTTCAGGAAATTAACGACTAAGATTAAGATAATTCGATGGATGAGGATAAACTGTTATCCGTCGAGTTATAAAGTATTCCTGAAAAATAATTGATTTTTATTTACAAGTAATATTCCGATGGATGATCAAACTCGATGGATAAAGATCATCCATCGAGATGTAAATTTTGACTTAGCCAAAATTCCATCTTAGACTGAAAAATCAATTAAATTTTTGGCTGCATAACAACCTGCAAATTATCTGAAAATATTTAACAATAATTAAGCATACCTAACTCACTTACCAACCTTGAGAAGGTGGATTCATCCAGTTGCTTGGTAAAAATATCTGCAAGCTGCTTTTCACTTGGAACAAAATGTAGTTCCACAGTACCATTCATTACATGTTCCCTTATGATGTGGTACTTGATGTCTATGTGCTTTGTCCCTGATTTTTGTACTGGATTTTCAGTGATGGCAATTGCACTTGTGTTATCACAGAAAATAGGAATCCTCTCAACTTGCAGACCATAGTCTAGCAATTGATTTTTCATCCACAAAATCTGTGCACAGCAACCGCCAGCAGCAATATATTCAGCTTCAGCTGTAGAGGTAGAAACTGAATTTTGCTTTTTACTGAACCAGGATATAAGCTTATTTTCTAGAAATTGACAAGTTCATGTTGTACTTTTTCTATCAATTCTACAACCTGCATAATCTGCATCTGAATAACCAGTTAGATCAAAACCAGAATCTCTAGGGTACCAAATGCCACGTTTTGGTGTTCCCTTGAGATATCTGAAAATTCTCTTAATAGCTACTAAGTGAGATTCTCTAGGATGAGCCTGAAATCTAGCACATAAACATGTAGCAAACATTATATATGGCCTACTAGCTGTTAAGTACAGAAGTGAGCCAACCATGCCCCTAGAACTTGAAATATCCACAGACTTTTCAGTAGTGTTTAATTCAAGCTTAGTTGCAGTGGCCATAGGAGTTTTTGCAGATATGCAATCTATTAGATCAAACTTCTATAAAAGATCATAAATGTATTTATATTTGACTAATGAATATTCCATCACTAACTTGCTTAACTTGCAAACCAAGAAAGTAAGTTAGTTCTCCCATCATACTCATTTCATACTTACTCTGCATCAATTTGGCAAACTTTTTGCAAAGTTTTTCATCTGTAGAGCCAAAAATAATGTCATCTACATAATTTGAACAAGTATACTAGAGCCATTAACATTTCTAAAGAATAAAGTTTTATCTACAGTACCTCTTGTGAAGTGATTTTCCAAAAGGAACTTTGATAAAGTGTCATATCAGGCTCTAGGTGCTTGCTTCAATCCATAAAGTGCTTTCAACAGATAGTAGACATATTCTGGAAAATTTGGATCTTCAAAACCAGGAGGCTGACTAACATAGACTTCCTCCTCCAAGTTTCCATTCAGAAAGGCACTTTTGACATCCATTTGATAGACCTTGAAATTTGCATGGGTTGCATAGGCTAAGAAGATTTTGATGGCTTCAAGTCTTGCAACAGGAGCAAATGTTTCATCAATATATATTCCTTGTTGTTGACAATAGCCCTTAGCAACCAATCTAGCTTTGTTCCTGACTACTATGCCAATTTCATCCATCTTGTTTCTGAATACCCATTTGGTGTCAATTGGATTCTTTCCTCTAGGCTTCGGCACCAGCCTCCATACCTTATTCCTCTTAAATTGATTTAGCTCCTCCTACATAGCTAAAATCCAATCAGGATCCAACAAAGCTTCTTCTAACTTCTTTGGTTCTTCCTTAGAAAGAAAGCTGATGTACATATATTCTTCTTGAGTTGCTCTCCTTGTTTGAACTCTAGAAGATACATCACCAATTATGAGCTCAAAGGGGTGATCTTTTGTCCATTTTCTTTGTTAAGGTAGATTAGCTCTGGATGAAGAGTCCTCATTGTTGTCTTGATGTGTGATTGAGTTTTGATTGTTAAAAACTCCCCCTGAGTTAATGGATCTTTGATTTGAGAAAGGGGAGCTTCCTGTAAGTGATCTATCCTGACTCCCAGCTCCTTTTGATAACCCGACGAATGGTGAATTTTGAGTACCGATGGATGAAGCAGGTTGCCTTCCGACGGATAAGGCAGATTGTCTCCCGACGGATGAAGCATCATACAACTCGACAAATGTTGAATTTTGTGCTTCATTGGTAGTATATTTTTCTGCAATATCCTTTGATACTGTTTCTTGATCACTTTCATCATCAATGTTATCATTAACCATCTCCACATTGTCAAATTTGAGGCTCTCATGGTAGTCTCCATCTTGCAGTCCTTCAATGTTTTTATCATCAAACACAACATGTATTGATTCCACACCAATGTTGGTTCTTAGATTGTAGACTATATATGCTTTACCAACAACATATCCAACAAAAATTCCTTCATCTGCTTTAGCATCAAACTTCCCATTCTGATCAGTTTGATTTCTCAAGATATAACATTTGCAGCCAAAGACATGAAGAAAATTTAGAGTTGGCTTCTTGTTCTTGAACAATTGATAGGGAGTCATGCATTTTGCTTGATTAATCAGAGAAATATTCTGAGTGTAGCATGCAGTATTTACACCTTCAGCCCAGAAATATGTTGGTAATTTAGATTCTTCAAGCATTGTCCTGGCAGCTTCCATAAGTGATCTGTTCTTCCTTTCCACTACTTCATTCTGTTGTGGAGTTCTTGTTGCTGAAAACTCATGCAAAATTCCATTTTCTTCACAAAATGCTCTCATGGCAGAATTCTTGAACTCAGTTCCATTGTCACTGCTGATTCTTCTCACTTTGAAATCAAAATGATTATTGACTTGCCATATGTGATTGATAATGATTTCACTAGCCTCATCTTTAGACTTTAGGGAATATGTCCAAGAGAACTTTGAGAATTCATCTACAATTACTAGGAAAAATCTTTTCCTTGAAATGGATAACACATTGACTGGTCCAAACAAATCCATGTGTAACAGTTGCAAAGGTTCCTCAATTGTTGAATCAAGCTTCTTCTTGAATGATGCTTTGATCTGCTTTCCTTTTTGACAGGCATCACACAATCCATCCTTAGAAAACTCCACTTGAGGAATGCCTCTAACCAGTTCTTTCTTTACTAGTTCATTCATGGTCTTGAAGTTTAAATGGGATAACTTCTTGTGCCATAACCAACTTTCATCCTGACTTGCTTTGCTGAGAAGGCAAGTAACAGATTCTGCATGTGATGAGTTGAAGTCAGCTAGGTACACATTTCCTTTTCTCACATTAGTGAGAACCACTTTGTTGCTCCTCTTGTTAGTCACAACACAGGCTTCTGAGTTGAAGGTTACTGAATTGCCTTTATCACAAAGCTGGCTGATACTCAGCAAATTATGCTTGAGACCATCCACTAAGGCAACTTCCTCAATGATGACATTGTCTTTTGAAATCAAGCCATATCCCACAGTATAACCCTTGCTGTCATCTCCAAAAGTAATACTAGGGCCAGCTCTCTCCTTGAACTCTGTGAGTAGGGAAGAATCACCAGTCAAGTGTCTTGAACAACCACTATCCAAGTACCATAGATTCTTTCTGTTTCCCTGCACACATCAAAATCAAATCAAGTTGATTTTGGTACCCATGTTTCCTTGGGTCCTGCCTTGTTAGCTTTCTTTTTCTGTTTTTTAGGTTTGATCTCATTTGACTTGGGGATATCATATTCATCCTTAGTCATTTGAGTTGAACCTTTGAAACTATTCATTACAGCAGAATTATCATGCATATTATGATTAACAGGGAATGGCATACTATTAGTGAACATGCTATTCCAGTAAGGCATGCTAAATGGAATTTGTGGCATACTAAATGCAGCATAATAAGGATTAGGTACAAATGCCATATTAGCAAACTGTGCATTCATATTCTGTGTAGACATAGCATTCATAGGCATAGGAGGCATGTCATTCATGTTGGGAAAGTGAGGTGGCACAGATATGGAAGTAGGCATGGCAAATTTGCAATTAACAGACAAATGATTTACACTACCACACTTGACACAGATTTTTCTGGGAGCATATTTATCAGGTATATTGTTATTGTGTTTGTTAATCCCTACTTTACCATTTCTATTATTTTTCCTTTTAGCCTCTATTTTAACTTCAATCTTTTCAAGTCTGTCACTCAATTGCTTGACAGTCATATGACCAACATTAGCCTTCTTCTCCTTCTTCACTTGACTAGATTCTCCTGGAACAAAATTCTTGGAAACTGATCCATATCTCTCATTTAACTTGATAAGCTTGGCTTTACTCACATGCTTGCTCACAATCGACGGATGAGGATTTATGTCACTCGACGGATAACTCTTTTTTCTATCCGACGGATGACCCTCATCATCCGTCGAGTCTACATCTGTTAGCAATCCTTCCACCGAATTGGATTACAGCTTCTCCTTGTTCTTCTTCCAGGCTGCATCACAAAAGGACTCAATCCCTTGAACTTTAGTGATTTGAGCATGAACATCTCTAGATGTTTTCCATGCCTTAATCACCTCCTATTCTCATTCAAGCTGCTTCTTCAAGATCTCTTCTTTCTTCAAGGACTCAGTTAATTCATCCTTAGTAATTTTGCACTCAATTCTTAATTTTTCAAATTCAATGAACTGAGACTCTAGGACATTATTTCTCTCACTTAAAAACAAATTGTTTTCTATAATTTTAGCATTTTCTTTAGTAAGAGACTTAAGTGTAACACGCAAATGATATAATTCTGTAGACATGTCATTTATAACATCATTACACTCAGCTTTAGATAAATGTGCAAGGTTAGTAGTAATTCTCTGATTACTTGAAGAGCTTGTCTCTGTTTCATCAGACTTGGCCATTAAGGCTAGATTGACATAGCTGACATCCTCATCCTCATCCAGACCATCTGCAGCCCAGTCATTTTCTTATGTAATGAAAGCCCTTTCCTTTTGTTTGAGAAGCTCAAAGTATTTCTGTTTATAATCCACAGGCTCAAACTTCTTTTTGTTGGAATCTGACTTTCTACACTCACTGCCAAAGTGCCCTGCCAAGCCACATTTGAAACACTTGAATTTTGATTTATCCACCATTTTTCTATTTGGCTTAGCCGCTCCAAAGTTCTTCTTGAACTTGAGCTTGGCAAATCTTCTGGAAAGAAATGCTAGATGTTCATCAATATCTTCCATGTCATCTTGGATCAAAGAATCTTCATTTTCTGCTGCCAACCCATTGCCCTTGTTTTCACAGACCTTTGAAGTTGATTCAACAGCTTCCATCTTCATCTCCTTCTCTTTTTCTAACTCAGCAACTAGTGCAATGGATCCTCCTTTCTTCTTTCATCTCTCCATCCTCTCATCTTGCTCTATTTCAAGCTCATAGGTTTTCGGGATGCCATACAGTCTCTCCAAAGTAAACTCCTTGTAATCTTGAGAGTTTCTTAATGAGACTGTCATAGGTTTCCATTCCTTTGGAAGAGATCTAAGGAACTTCAGATTGGAGTCTTTTGTCTGATAGACCCTTCCATGCAGCTTCAGAGCATTTAGTAGTTTTTGAAACTTACTAAAGATGTCAGTGAGAGACTCACTTTCTTCACTACAAAAATGCTCATATTGCTGAATCAGTAGCTGCATCTTGTTTTCTCTAACTTGCTCAGTGCCATCATAGATAATCTGTATTGTATCCCAAACATCCTTGGCAGTTTTGCAATTGATGATGTTGTCAAACATATCACCATCAACTCCATTGAACATGATATTCATGGCCTTCTTATCTTTGCTGACTTGTTCAATATCAGGATCAGACCATTCATGCCTTGGCTTGGGGACAAATGGCTCATTTCCAGTTGCAGCTCTCATTGGTACATGAGGGCCTCTTTCCATGCAATCTACATAGGCCTCATCTTGAGAAAGTAAATGAAGATGCATCTTTACCTTCCAGTGATAAGCAATTAGCTCACAGCTGCTTACAAATTTACAACAACTAAGATTGTAGAGAAATGCTAAGAATACAACTTACAAATGTTTCTCTCTTGGTTGCTTAGTTAGTTGTTCTATTTGCTACTTCTTGGTTTATATATCACCAAGATTATAAGGCAATAAGACAAGATAATAAAACAAAAACTATCAAGTCTAATACTATGCTACTTCATTACTCTATTCCAACATCTTTGAATATCTTAATAATAGCATGGAAATGACAATGCTTCTTTGTTCTCTAAAACCAAGTTGAATAGGCTTCCACATTCCATTTGCATACACTCGATGCATGTGACTGTGTTGTCACTGTCAACAGATGTTTGAATTTTTTATCCGTCGGGTTCATGATCATCCGTCGAGTTCATGATCATCCGTCGGGTTATCTTATTGATCATCCGTCGAATGGCATTGTTGTTTATCCGTCGGGTAGCAATCTGGCACTTGACTTCATTTCATTTATGCAGAATTACAAGACATCATCTATGTACAATTAATCAACCTATTCTGCATATCTAGTTAAAGTCAACATGACTTGAGTACTACTACAGAATCTAAACAATGGGTATGCAGAAATGTGCTACAGACTTATTGTTACATAAGCTACTCACTCGATGGATAATAAATCATCATCCATCGGGACTATATTGAGTTATCCGTCGGGACTATAATCCTTATCCGTCGAGTGCTACATTTTTCACTAAGTAAAATCTACCAAGGTGTTTTGTTAATGAAATCATCAAGTACACAACATATACACAACAAGCTGCAGTGAAGAAGATGTCAACAGATATCCGTGTGAAGTTCATTAATATGTTCAGGCAACGGAGAAATAATATTGAAGTCATTTAAAGTAATTATTAGGATTAGTGTGAAGACCTGAAGAATTTTATATGAAGTTGATTGTATCTGGTAGAAGACTTGACAATGGTTTGTAAAGATTATAGTATGAAGGCCAAAGAGCGGAAATAGTCGCCTGTGAACCAATTACACTAGGTGTCAGTAATTCGTGAAAGGAAACTAAGTACTATCATTATAAAGATTGTTAAGTGGGGATTTGTTTCTGAATTTGAAGGTTAATGGTTTAAACAATGATCGAAGAGAAGACTTGAAGACGGGATAATTTAAGGGTTATAGAGCTCTACATAAACTAAATCAAAGTAATCACTACCTTGCAGTAGGAGTCACCATGGCCACTCTATTACTTAGTAAAAGCAATAACTTTGAAGAACATCTCAAAATATAATTACCAGAGTTGGTATTGACCTAGTAGGAGCATTTGGGAAGAAACCAGAGCAAAAAACTATCTCAAAGTGCTTATTCACCACTCTAGTCGCCAATGGGATACTTCCTACTCTAGGAGGCGCAACTCAGGATGTTTTCTAAGTCAAAAACCTCCTCTAGGCTCTTGTAGTCGCCAGTGGAGCTTCAAGAATGCTTGTAGTCAGCAGTTAGGATAAAATCTAAGGAAAATTGATACATAGAGTACCCTAGGCACAAGTGGACTTCTATACCACCTTGTATGTGCAACTTGACACTTATTACAAGGCAAATTGCCTCTATAAGTGTCATTGGAGCAAGTGAAGGTCTATTCTAGCTGGGAGGTGCAAGTGGAATATTTTTGGTAGAAACTAAGTCCAAATGTCTAGCTTACATGTTCTAGTCGCAGGTAAGAAGTCCAAAATCCCTTGGAGGCACAAGTTGTCATGTTTTTATGAGAAATCAAGTGATTAAATCACCCTAAGTGCAACTCAATTCAAGGAAAAAGTCAGGGACGCGAGTTAAACATTTGCAAGATGGAAAATTCAAATGCTTGGTTATTTTTGTACCAAATGTTCACTTTCTCTCGCTCCTACCTACCAGCCTATATAATTAAAAAAAGTAGATTGGAATTGCATCTCTCATTCATTGAATATTGCAAAGCTCTTGCAAAATATTCTCAGCACACCAAAAAGCTTGATTTGACAAGGAGAGGTCATGCCCAATTATTTACACACCATTTAAAGACTTAAACATTAGATACACTCATCAGTTATAGCTTCTTTGACTATATTGTTAATCATTTGATAAAAGCTATAGGTTTTTAGAGTGATAGATATAAGCCACAGTGTAATATCCGGGAAATATCGTGCAATTATTTTTATCAATAAATAATAATTATGTGATTTTTATGTGAATTTTGGTGAATTATCTGATAATTGGAATTGATGTTTGGGTGTGTATATGCGATAAAATATGAATATTTTAATTTTAATATGTCCAGAATAAAGTATAGATAATTTTAATATTTTTCTGGTAATTTTTGAACTGCTATATGAATTTTAAAGCATATATGGATTTAATAATTATTTTCTGAGTAATTATAAAACTATTTTATATAACCGGGAATCGTCCAACTTCAACCGTTTTTATGTTTTTATAACCCGAAACTCTTCGGAAAACTCCTTCATATCCTAATCTGATTATTCTGAACATTTCCATGTTATGACTTTTTCGATCCGGAGTACGGTTTGACCCATACGAGTCCCAGTGCAAAATTTTCAATATGATAGTCATTTGGATATATCAGTAAAACCCTTATTTTTGATAGACGGGATATTTTGATTAAATTTTTATATTATCTTTTTTGTAGGGTGTTTTATAAGAAGCCCGGTTTTGATAATTATCCAAAATTGGTATCAAATTGGATTGTTTTTATAGTTACTTAGCTGCTAAGTAATCTATTTTCGGATACGATATGATCTAACGGGTATTAATATTCCATAAGTATAAATAGCCTTTTTTTATTTTATTTTATACAGATATTCATAAACAAACAGTTAAATCATATAATTTACAGAGAAAACTCGAATATTCGTCGCGTTCTTCAAAATCAAACCTAAAAACGAAGGCGTTATTGAAATCAAAATCAAGTATGTGAATAACCAAATCGAAGCTCGTGAAAAGTACTTTCAGATTATACAATCAATTTCACTGCAGAAATCAAAGGTATTTTCCTATTTATTTATTTTAATTCAAATTAATTTATGACTAATATATAAAATTTTGATTTTAATGTTGTTTGTGTGATTTGATGATTTTATCTTGTAGATAATTTTTTCCTGATCATTTTGGTATATTATATGTTGAATATGGAGTTCAATAACATATAGAAAAGTGAGTTTGATTTTCGAAATAATAAAAGTAGGGTTTATAAATTTGAATGTTCTTAATTGATTTTTCGGCATTTTAAATTCAAAGATTATTAGATTAAATTGATTATACCAATGAATAGATCATTGAAAAACGAATCGATTGGTACTAGTGGCTTGAATAGAGGGTAAGTAGTTCGAGCTCGCCGGAAAATTTAGGTACCGGCGGCGTCCATTTTCTTTCGGACAAAATCCGGTTAATCTGTTACTTATTTTCAAAAGATGATTACATGGGTCAATTTCTGGCATGATGATGAAGTAATCTGCAGTTTTATATGCTGTTTTGGGCTCATCGTGGTCGACCGGCGTGTTTCCGACGACTAACGACGGTGGGTGGGGGAGGTGGATGGTAAAATTACCATTCCCACCCATATAGATTGGGGAAGATATAGTTATGCCACCAAACTTTTCAAAACTTGCAGTTAACACCTTCGTATAAACTTTTAAATATTTACACTTTACACATTTTGTAAAATTATTTGTTTTAATTATTATTTTAATTTCAAAAATACTTTTTAAAGTAAATCTGAATTATTTAATTAATTAATTTTAATTAATAATTAATTATTTAATTAGTCCATTAATTTAGATATTAATTGATTAGTTGATTTAATTAGTTATTAATTAATTGTAATTGATTATTTAATTATATTTAATTATTTCTTTTGATTTAAAAATTCCAAAAAATAGTTTTGAGCTTTAAAACATTATTTTAATTATTTTAAAGGCTTGATAATTATTTTTAAGTAACTTTAAAGTAAGATTCGAGTGTTCGAGCCTTGTAATTTAATTATAAAATGATTCGTTGACCCGTTTTAATTCCGAAAAATATTCAAAAATTCATATTAAATACCCAAAAATTATTTTAACCCTTAATATTCTTTGAAAAACTATTTTTATCGAATACCTTGCGTGTTATGTGCTATATGCTATCTGATAAATGAGTTATAAGCCTATGTGTATGTTGTTTGATTGTTTTGGTCATAACTTTCAATCCGTAAGTCAGATTTTGGTGAAACGAAGGGTAGATAGAAGCTGGTAATGCTATGTGACGATTAGAATAATATGAGATTGAGTATTAATAAATTATTATCATGCCTAACAGAGGAAACGAGGCATAGAAAAGGAAACCAGATGATCCATAAATAGAACCGAGGCGTAGAAAAAGAATGCAAGTGATCAGTGAGAAGATGAGAGGCATAGAAAAAGAAGATAAGTGGTTAGACGAATGCAAGTGAAGTTGGAAATCATTTGTTATAAGGCAATTACTTCTGAACTTCCTCGAGATATATTGCAAATATTTCTAAAATTTTCTCATAGCATGTTGCTAGTATTCAAAATAAGTCATGTTTTATATTGTAAGTGCTTTAAATTATTCAACCTTGAACCCTGATCACATCATTGAACTTGAGCTGTAAGCTTTATTCTTTGTAAACCACCGACGGTTGATTTCCCAAATATTAAACCATACAAATACAATACTACTCCACAAATACATATACACTGTTAGGAATATGTTGTGAACTTGATGATAAGTTAAACAAAACACCTTAGTAGATTTAACTTAGTGAATTTTGTAGCACTCGATGGATGATCAAATATAGCCCCGACGGATGAACTTTATAGTCCCGACGGATGACAAATTGACATCCATCGAGTGAGTAGCTTATGTAACAAATAAGAACTGTAGCACATTTCTGTAAACAACATGTATTAGTCAAGTAGATTGTTTAGGGTTCTGTAAGTCATGTTGACTACTAGATTGATATGCAGAACAGGTTGATTAATTGTAAATATGAGATGTCTTATAAATCTGTATAAGTGAAATAGAGTCAAGTGGCAAATAGACTCCCGACGGATGATCTACAAGACTCCCGACGGATGATCAACAAAGCTCCCGATGGATGACAAGCATAGTCCCGACGAATGATCAAATTCAAATAAATGTTGATAGTGACAATACAGTCACATGCGTTGGGTGTTTGAAAAAGGAATGTGGCAGCCTGTTAAGCAGGAATTTGAGAACAAAGAAGCATTACCATTTCCATGCAATTGTAAAGATATTCAAAGATGCTGGAATAGAGTACTAAAGTAGCATGGAGTTAGACTAGATATGTTTTGTTTTATTATCTTGTTATATTGTCATATAAACTTGGTGATATATAAACCAAGTGTAGCAAGTAGAAAAAAAACTAAGCAAGCCTATTTTCAGAGAAACATATCAAGCTGTATCTTGTAAGTATTTATCTGTAGTTTAATTGTTCAAACTTGTAAGCAGTTGTGAGCTATTCAAAACTTCACAGGGTTCTCATTTGATATATATATATATATATATATATATCTGGTGGATACTTTTAAATCCACCAGAAAGTTTTAAAAGCTTGTGTTTTTATTACTTAAGTGTGTTGATTTCTATCACTCTTTTATTCTGCACCATTGCTAATCAAACACTATTATATTTATCAAGTTAGAACATTCTTTTAATTTGATAAAGTAGCCAGAATTACATTCAACCCCCCTTCTGTAGTTTTTGTTGTATTGTTAGGGAATAACAATTGGTATCAGAGCAAGCTCTTGAAAAACAAAGAGTATAAAGATCACAACAAACAACAAGATGAACAAGAAGGATGTTGGAGTAAAGATTTCATTTCTGGACAAAGACAACTATCACCACTGGAAGGTGAAGATGCACCTACATCTTCTTTCCCAAGATGAGGCCTGTGTGGATTGCATAGAGAGAGGTCCTCATGTACCAATGAGAGTTACAACTGGAATTGAGCCATCTGTTCCAAAACCTAGGCATGAATGGTCAGACCCTGATATTGAGCAAGTCAGGAAAGATAAGAAGGCCATGAATATATTGTTCAATGGAGTTGATGGTGATATGTTTGACAACATTATTAACTGTATAATAGCCAAAGAGGTTTGGGACACAATCTAGATTATTTGTGATGGTACTGGGAAAGTAAGGGAGAACAAGATGCAGCTACTGATTCAGCAATATGAGCATTTCCACTATGAAGAAAGTGAGTCTCTCACTGATATTTTTAGTAGATTTCAAAAGCTACCTAATGCTCTGAAGTTGCATGGAAGAGTCTATCAAACAAAAGACTCTAACCTCAAGTTCTTTAGATCTCTTCCAAAAGAGTGGAAGCCAATAACAGTCTTATTGAGAAATTCACAGGATTACAAGGATTTCACCTTGGAAAGACTGTATGGCATCATGAAAACCTATGAGCTTAAAATAGAGCAAGATGAGAGGATGGAGAAAGGAAGGAACAAAGGAGGGTCCATGGCACTGGTTGCTGAGTTAGAGAAGGAGAAAGAGATGAAGGTAGAAGCTGTTGTGTCTCATCAAAGGTCTGTGAAAGAAAGGGTAAAGGGCTGGTAGCTGAAAATGAAGATCAATTGAGCCAAGATGACATGGATGATATTGATGAACATCTCGCATTCTTATCCAGAAGATTTTCCAAGCTCAAATTCAAGAAGAATTTTGGAGCAGCTAAGCCAAACAGAAACATGGTTGATAAGTCAAAATTCAAGTGTTTCAAATGTGGCTTGGCGAGTCATTTTTCCAATGAATGTAGAAAGTCTGATTCCAGCAAAAAGAAGTTTGAGCCTGTTGATTATAAACAGAAATATTTTGAGTTGCTCAAAAAAAGAAAAGGGCTTTCATAACACAGGAGAATGATTAGGCTGCAGATGGAGTGGATGAAGATGAAGAAACAAGCTATGTCAATCTAGCCCTAATGGCCAAATCGGATGAAACAAAAACAAGTTCTTCAAGCAATCGGGTAATCACCATTAACCTAGCGCACTTATCTAAAGTTGAGTGTTATGATGCAATAAATGACATGTCCACAGAATTATATCACCTGCGTGTTACACTTAAGTCCCTCACTAAGGAAAATGCTAAAATTAAAGAAAACTATTAGTTTTTAAGTGAGTGGAATAATGTGCTAGAGTCTCAGTTTATTGAATTTGAAAAATTGGAAATTGAGTGCAAGATTTCCAAGGATGAATTAACTGAGTCCTTGAAGAAAGAAGAGATTTTAAAGAAGTAGCTTGAACGAGAACATGAAGTGATTAAGGCATGGAAATAATCTAGAGATGTCCATGCTCAAATTACTAAAGTTCAAGGTATTGAGTCCTTTTGTGATGCAGCCTGAAAGAAGAATAAAGAGAAGTTTGAGTCTAATTTGGTTGAAGGATTGTTTACAGATGTGGACTCGATGGATGATGAAAATCATCCGTCGGATAATCAAAAGGATTATCCATTGAGTGACAACGAGCCTCATCTGTCGGCTGTGAGTAAACCAGTTAGCAAAGCTAAGCTAGCTAAGTTGAATGAGAAATATGGATCAGTTTCTAAGAACTTTATTCCAGGAGAATCAAGTCAAGTCAGGAAGGAAAAGAAAATAAATATTGGTCATCGGTCTATCAAGCAATGGAATGACAGATTAGAAAAGATTGAGTTTAAAACAGAAGCTAAAAAGAAAAACAATAGAAATGGGAAAGTAGGAATTAACAAAAACATAACAACTACACACCTGCTAAATATGCACCAAGAAAAATATGTGTTAATTATGGTAGTGTTAATCACTTGTCTATTAATTGCAAACTTGTTATGCCTACTTCCATATCTGCACCCTCTTCTTTTCCCAACATGACTACCATGCCTACCATGCCTATGAATGCTATATCTACTCAGAATATGAATGCACAATTTGCTAATATGCCATTTGCACCTAATCCTTATTATGCTACATTTAGTATGCCTCAAATGCCATTTAGCATGCCTTACTGGAATAATGTGGCACCCTCGAAACCTGGGTCAGAAGTTTGGGGTCCACAATACATACACAATATAAAAACCTGTATATAAAATATTATTTGCAATGACCCTGCTTTACATAACCACGGACCGCAACAGGTTAAAGTAATAAAACAAGCCACAACCTTAAATTTTATTACAACGTACCAAATCCCAACTAATTTAACTTACAACTGATAATGAAATTATTCTTACAATCTTATTATCTCACTACCATATGAAGCTTCTGCTAGCTCGATCTAACTCAAACTGGAATCCTAGCTCGCACTTTGGACTGAGGAACTTCACTATCATCCATATCATTCTTAACTGTAAATATATAAAAAGATTCGCAAGAGTGAGCTAACTAGCTCAGCAAGTCACAATAGCAATAACTGAGGTTAAACAATGATCAAACGAGATGATTCAAAGGAATTAAGTTTTTTGTTAAGCAACCAATAGAATTGGACATTCATTTTAAGTTTTTTTTTAAAACCAAGGTTAGGCTGCTGATCAGTCACGCACTAACCCCGAGCAAAGCACACAGCACTGCTCTAACTACTGGATCCAAGGCACACATTGGCCTAACTTGGCCATTGATATGGTCTGACCACGAATCTGGTCCACATAAAGAAAACTATCCAATTCTAAAGCAGTTCAATATGATAAACAATATAATTCAATGAAACCGGATCATAATCAATAACAATAAAACATTTATATAAGAGCATGGTGGAAATTCATGGGTACCACAAGGGTATGTCAGAGTATATGAAGGAAATGGCCTCCAACATGTAGGAGAATCGAGTACTAGATGAACAATGTTTTTACAAGGTTTTAGTTCTGTGATGTCACAAGGTATGGTTAAGTATAAAATTTTATGTATGTTTAAACAATTTTCTTCTGGCGTTTGGTATATGATGGGTATATATTTGTGGAGTAGTATCGTATTTGTGTGGTTTAGTATATGGTAAATCAACAAGAAATGGTTAACAAAGAATAAGGCTTACGGTTCAAAGATCAAATGATATGGCTCAGGTTCAAGGCTGAAGGATTCAAAGCATTTACAATATAAAACAGAGCCATTTTAAATATTTAACAATATGTTACGAGAAAATTTAGAAATATTTGCATTATATCACGAAAAAGGTTTAGAAATACTTGCCTTACAGGGCTTTACAACTATTACTAATTAATTCTGAGCCGACTCTGTCGCTCAGGCTTTAACGTCCAATCACTAGATACCAGTGGATTCGACTTTGATACTCAAGTTTTTCTGTTGAAACTCTATTGAGCTCGTCGACTGACTACTAGGTCATCTCTAGTCCATCGTCCATTTCCAGGTTCCCGATTATAACCTACAGGGTCGAAATACCCTAAGTTAGACGTCTTGGTATGCTTGACATATCCTCGATACTAATTCTTACCCAATGATATTCAAACCCGACTCGTAATTATGAATATTATAATAACACACGCAACAAATAGGGTTCACAATCTCGAAGATCGGTTCGGTGTTCATTTTCGGAATATATATATATACTCTTTATTTTACGAATTCAGGGTTATCAATTTGGCAAAATATTTCATTACATCGTACAACCAAGTTTTGTATATAAAACATACACATATACATATAGTCACCGACGTCCCGATAATCATTGGATACGGTCTCGTATTTATGTAGTTTAGTTCCCGAAAATCGGGCAGCATTTCCTTCGTTTATCGGACTACCCGTTGTTACGACCAGCATTTTATGTAATATTATTTGTGAATAATATTAAGTTAAATAAAAATATATTCAATGCTTGTACGTTTGTGTGAGTGAAAATTTCTGCATTTTAAATTTGCTTTGGGTAGTATATGATTTTTTCAAAGCAAGAATTTATTTAATTTCTTTATTTTTGATTTATAAGGAATATTCTAAGCTTTGGAAAAATTTTCTTTTAAAAGACATTTTGTACACAAATTTTGAAAATGATTTTTATAAAGTCTCTAAAAATCCAAGTTATTTTATGGTATAAATTTTATAATTTTTGAACTTGTACTTTATTATATAAAAATAAATCTTTTGAAATTAGTTGCTTAATAATTATCAAATTACATGAATAACCTTGCATGCAAACTCTCTTCTATTTAACCAAAGGGCAAAGAAGACATTCTCCACCCCACTAACTCACATTTTGCTAGCCAAATTACCTCCTTGACCTTGCATGCAAACTTGCCTAACTTTAGCTAGAGGGTTACTCTTGTCATTTCCTAAATCCACTCACATTTAGTCTAGTCAAAGACATAAAAACAAAACTAAAGTGATGATCACTCCATTTTCACTCCACCCTCCCCTTTTCTCCTCCCTCCCTCTCGGCTCAACCCTCACTCTCGGCCATCCCATAGCCGAGGCCCTCCATCCCCTTCATTTCTTCATTCTTTCACCCAAACAATCATCTTATATTCAAGTAATTTTACTCCCTATATGTTATTCTTATATATTTCAAAAGTATAGAGTGAAAAACCTATGTTTTGACCTTGCATGGTGATGTTTTTGTTAAACTCAAAGTGAACCTCTTTGATTCTTGTGAATCTAAGGCTTTCACCATGAGTTATAGTATCATAGGGTCAAGAATGGCTAGACATAAGAGTGTTACACCTATGCGAATGCTGTTTTTACCCTAATCCATTCGGCCATGACTTGATAGGAGCCGAATGGATGGTGTTTTGTTGCCTTGTTAACATTTTTGTGTATTTTGTGATGATAACATGAATTTTGTAGTAAAGTCTTGATAAAATCCTTTTGCATGCTAGTTGATCATTTAGTTGTAATCCATGTTAGGCTTGCATGTTGAATTATGATAAAAATTTATTTGGAAATCATGTTGTTTTGGTTTGAAAAACCCGAAGGCATGCATGCATGTGGAATTCTCTTAGTTTGTTGTGAAATTTTGATCATTTGGAAAGATTTTGTTAGTGAGCCTTAATTTCAGTAGGAATAATGTGATAATATTGATTTATGCTTCTTGTTGCATGGTAATAATTTGTGGTTATCTTTTATAAAAATATATATCTTGTTGTTTCAAAGGCATGAAGATTTGCGATTTGTTAAGAGTAGTCTCTTTTGTTTTGCCATAGTTGCACCTTAGGTAAGGATGATCTCACCAAGGGTATTTTAAGAAAAAGGGAGTTAGTTCAGTAGAATACCAAGTATAGGTCTTGGTTTAAGTATTTAGTTGTTGTTAGTTGGGTTTGTCAAGTCAAAATCTTGGAAAATGAGAAGTTATAGTTTCTGCAGAAAAATCAGTTTAGTACCCTGAGGTTTAGAGTGAGTTTTGACCATGTCATTGATGTGCACCTTGAGGCCCAAGCCACCAGAAGTTAGTATGGGGAGTATATAATAGGTTTTAGGAGTTGGTTGGAGGTTTGCATGTCATTTGGTTAGGTGCACAAGTAGAATAACAAAATCTGTCCAGCAGGGGACAGTTTTGTTGCAACTTAGAAATAGGGAGATTTGGCCATGTCATGGGTAGGCCCTCATTAGGCCCAATTGGGCCTTAGTTAGAGGGTATGTCAGAGAAGTTTTTCCAACCATAGTTCATAGGATATGAGCTAGAACCATGTGTCACAAGTTAATTCAAGTCAGGGCATTTTCTGCCCAGAAAAACAGGGGAACCTTGGACTTTTAGCTTAGGCCCAAGAAGGCCCAAGCCAGGCCTTTGAGCCACATCAAGCTTATGAGATGCCCTTAGGTCAGGAGAGTCTTGTGTAAAAATTTTGAAGAAAAACTTGTAGTTTAAGAGTGTCTAATGCACTCAAGAAACCTTAGTTACCATTCTGAAATTTGCACCAGTAAGCACTTTCACTTATCACATAGTTTTAGGACACTTAGAAGTGAGTATTAGGTCGACCACCATAGTTGTAAGATAGTATAAGGTCAGTAGAGCAAAAGGCACAAGTGAGGGTCAATAGGTTTTGGATAATTTAGGAAAGGCACATTGAGTTAGGAAGCCCAAATTCGAAGACTTCGTTTAGTTAGCGACCAAGTAATTTAAGTGGTGAGTCGAGATCATCCAAGCCTAGTGTGGCGTTATGGTGTATGTGATGTTATTTGGTATTAATATACGATATGTGATTATGTGGCTACGTGTGTACATTTAAAAATATAAATGTTGGATATGAATTAAGTGTGTATAGGCCTAAGTGCCATCCATGTTTAATTTCGGGTTGTAAATAGGTTAAGATGGAAAGAATATATTATAATGAGGATTATTATTATTTATGTAGGATCTCGAGACGAGGGAAAACTTGCCTTAAAAGTCGAGTGAAGCTCCAGTTGTTGCTCCTACCAGTCAGACCAGACCAGTCTATCTCAAGGCAAGTGATTCAACTTGACCTTCGTATTTGCTGTAAACAGTTCATATATATATATCGATGCAATTATCCTGAGTCATTTTGATGTATTTAAATCAAGCATATCTTTTGTTTATCTTTGAGTTACATAGAGATGCCATGAACCCTCGAGTACATATTGCAAGTAGTTCAAAAGTCTTTCATGATAGTTTAATGCCATGATAAATTAGAGATGCGTTATAATATCTTATTGATCCTTTTGTTTATCATGCTATTGATCCCTGAGAAATCTTGATGTTGCACCCTGATGCTTTGATTCAACTCTTGAAATAACCTCGATAGAAACTTTATCTTGATACCTAAAAGCCAATCATTTCTTAAATACATTCATGATTGTTTGATAACCCTATCCTTACCCTAAAGCTTGATACCCTGTTATATACTGAGCTGATGATCGCTTTCTTTATATTTTAACACCTTTATCCTATTGGAACCAGTGATGCCTATCTTTTGATGTTCTAATACCTATATCTTGTCTACAACCATTGCTTTAAGCCTAGTTTGGCATTACTCTTTCATCTTATCCAATAGCCTGGCTTAATTTCCTTGTCTAAGTTCTTGTTTATGGAAACCTCTCAATTACCCTAATATAGTAAAGTCTAGTAGATCATGGCCCTGAGATTTAGTGTCATATTTCCAGTGTTTCAAGTTGATCTATAATTCCTTGATAAAAATAATTACAGTCGAAAGAGATTTTGTCATAAATCGGCATCAGTTTTTAAAATGATTAAAACGTGGATTTTTCAGTCCCAAAGGGGGGCAAATGTTTTCTTGAATGGTGGATCTGGACTGAGACGCGAGTCCTTTCCACACTTATATTAGGCTTAAAAGTTGCCTAGGGATTCCCAATAATGTTTTAGAACCCAGCGAGGTTCGGGGTTACTTCGCGGCTGATCACCGGCTGTAATCCGTAGCGTCATAAAATGATTTTGATTAAGAATGATTTTAAAATTGTTTTGATGCAAGCATAATGATGCCAACTCACATAAGTTTTATCTCTTGATTATCATTGATTATGTCATTCCATTGTCATTCCTAAAGGTATATCTCGATTTATGCTTTGCGTTGTATTGTTAGCACTTGTTGAGCTTTTGGCTCACTTCTTGCTTTACCCTGATATTACAGCTAGCAGCCATGGTTAGATTCAAGCAGACTGCCCGTAAGACCTGTGATGCGGATGCTTATGTTCGAGCCCAGGTAGAATAAGTAATAATAGTTGTGTGAGGACTCGGTATTTGTAATCAGATGTAATAGTTGGTAGTGTTGGGCTGTTCCAAACCCTAAACTGTAAGATCTTGGATTTTGGTTGTGTAGTACTCATTAAAATGATGTAATAACTATATTTATTTTGCTATTTAAGTTGGGGGTGTGACAGGTTTTGGTATCAGAGCTACGGTTTAGAGTCCCTGAACAACCCAAATAGGTTATAGGACTTGTGAGTAGGTTATAGATATTATGCGAGAGAGTAGGTAAAGTAAATTATTATTAATACTCCTCTTATTGGTTGTCAGCAAAGGGCGCATTCCTCGTCATCCTCTGGGTCGGACGACACTATTGCTTTCTCCGTGTATGCTGAGTTGAGGCGCGAGTTCGACATGCTTCAGGGCAAGTACGACCGACTGATAGACCGACTGAAGAACGTGTATCCGGACAGCCGAAACTACGAAGGGAAGCCCAAGGAGCAGATGATTGCGAGACTTGAGACCTTGGTTCGGTACGTTAGCACTAAGCTTGAGGAGATGCCAGCACACCGGGACCGTACCAGCCAGTATGTCATTCAGATGGTGGCGGATGAGCTCCAGAGCATTGTGAAGACACTTCGAGAGGAAAAGTCTACCAAGCCCCGTTCAGATGGAGTGGAGCCTTAGTTCTTTCCATTTACCTTTCATGTTGTTGTACTATCAGACTCTATGGAATCCCCCGGTTGTTTCCGTCTTTCCTTTAAATAAGCCTGTTATTTCTAGAATCAGACTATGTCCCAATCCTATGTACTGTGACCTTTAAAATTTCAATAATTATGTGCTATTGTTCCATTTGCTCTCAACTGTTATTTTATGTTTTTATCATCATATCTGCTTAATTTGGAAACGTGACCCCATATGTAAACAAGAATGCCATGCGATACCCTCGAATCATTTTATCAATTATATTTGTTATAACACAACTCTTATTTCAGGATCATGCCTCCCAAAAAGAAGAACCCAACAACCACCTTCACCACAGACCCAAACATTCTTCAACTACTGGAAACCTTGCAACAGCAAACCAATGCTATAGCTCAACAACAACTAACTCTTCAACAACGAATTGAAAACCAAGATAACCGTGAGCCATATCAACCACCTGAACCACCAGTACCACCAAGACAAATTGTCACTTTCAAGGTTTTTCAGAGTGTGAATCCACCTGTATTTCATGATACCACTGATCCAGTGATAGCAAACACATGGATCAAGGAGATAGAAAGGGCTTTTGAGTTGGTACAGTTAGGGGACGATCAGAAGACGCTGTATGCCACTTACTTCTTGAAGGGAGAAGTCATTTATTGGTGGGAATCAGTAAAAGCTATGGAAGTCACTCAGCAGATTTCTTGGGAGAGATTTAAGAAGTTATTTCTGGACAAGTATTACCCTAAGTACATGCAGAATCAGATGGAGCTAAAATTTCTTGAGTTAAAGCAAGGGAACATGACTGTACTGGAATATGAGAAGAAGTTCACTGAGTTGTCAAGGTTTGTGACAAAGTATACCAGCACTGAGGAAGAAAAAGCCAAGAAATTTCAGCAAGGATTGGAGCCTTGGATCAGAGATAGGGTGGCTATGTTTGAACTTGAGACTTATGCGGGAGTAGTACAGAAAGCTGCTCTGATTGAGAATAATGGGATGCAGTCAAGGAAAGAGAGGGATAACAAGAAGAGGAAGGTTCCATTTTATGGAGAAAAGTCTGAAGCTGGAAATTCGCAAGATCGGAATGTAAAGAGGATTGGTTTCCAGAAGGGCGGAAATTTTCAAAGGAAAGGAAATTTGGGCAAAAGGCAAGAATCAAAAGGGAACAATCAGGCAAGCCAAGGGCAAGTTGGAGAAAACAGGTTCCAGAGGCCAGAATGCAAGCACTGTGGAAGAAGGCACCCCGGAGTATGCAATAAGCTGAGTATGACCTGTTATAGGTGCAATCAGAAGGGACATTTGGCAAACGAGTGCAAGATGCCGAAGCCAGGAGTTACGTGTTACAAGTGTGGGAAGACTGGACACATGGCTAGGGAGTGTAAGGCAACAGGACCAGTCAGAGCTCTGATAAACGTGGCAAGTACCAGTGCAAGCGTGCCAGCTGAGGTATTGGCATTACCTCCACCACCCGCACCAACCCCGCAAGCAACAGCAAGGACATTTGACCTAAAGATGAAAGATGCTGTTCAGAATTCTGAGGTGATAGCAGGTACACTTTTACTCAATAATGTCAAAGCCAAAGTATTGATTGATTCGGGAGCCACAAGATCTTTCATATCAGAATCTTTTGTTGATAAGATCCAATGTGATAAAACGGTTATGAGTGAGGTAGTAAATGTGGTAATTGCGAACCAAGAGAAGATTCCTGTGAATCAATTTTGTCCAAAATGTGAGATTGATATTTCGGGATATAAGTTCTCGGCCGACTTGATACTCTTCAAGCTGGGAGAGTTTGATATAATCTTAGGAATGGATTGGTTAGGAGAGAATAGCGCGCAGATAAATTGTAAGACCAAGAGAGTGAATTTAAAGACGAAGAGTGGAGAGAAGGTAGTATTTAAGGGACAGAGGCAAGAGCGACTATTTCTTACAATTATTCAGGCTAAGAAGTTACTTAGAAAAGGTTGTGAGTCGTTCCTAGCATATGTAGTGGATTCAGAGAGAGGCAGCCCCAGCATGGAAGATATTCCTGTAGTTAATGAGTTCCCCGATGTGTTTCCCGACGAACTACCAGGCTTACCACCAGATCGACAAATTGAGTTCGAGATCAACCTTGCTCCAGGCACGGAACCAGTTTCAAAGGCTCCGTATAGGATGGCACCAGCAGAAATGAAAGAGTTGGCGAGCCAGCTACAAGAATTGTTGGATAAGGGAGTGATACGACCAAGTACGTCGCCATGGGGAGCACCTGTTCTCTTTGTGAAGAAGAAAGATGGGAGTATGCGTCTATGCATAGATTACCGGGAGTTGAATAAAGTAACGATCAAGAACCGCTACCCGCTACCAAGGATAGATGACCTTTTTGATCAGTTAAAGGGAGCAAAATGTTTTTCGAAGATTGACTTGAGATCGGGATACCACCAATTAAAGATCAAGGAAGAAGATATTCCCAAGACCGCATTTAGGACCAGATATGGGCATTATGAATTCCTAGTAATGCCGTTTGGATTGACCAACGCCCCGGCCGCATTCATGGATCTGATGAATCGAGTATTTAAGAAGTATTTGGATAAATTTGTCGTGGTATTTATTGATGACATCCTTATTTATTCTAAATCGGAAGAAGAACATATGCAGCATCTCTGGATAGCATTGGAGATACTCCGACAAGAGAAGTTGTATGCCAAGTTTACCAAATGTGAGTTTTGGTTAAAGGAAGTTCAATTTTTGGGGCATGTTATTGGAAATGATGGAATTAAAGTGGATCCGGCGAAGATTGATGCAGTTATGAGTTGGGAGAGGCCAAGGACTCCTACGGAAGTGCGAAGTTTTCTAGGATTGGCCGGATACTATAGAAGATTCGTCAAGGATTTCTCGAAGATCGCCACACCATTGACCAAGTTAACCAGAAAGAATCAAAAGTTTGAATGGAGTGCAGAATGTGAAAATAGCTTTCAAGAGTTAAAACAGAAGTTGGTAACAGCTCCGGTGTTAGTACTTCCAGATGATCAAGGGAATTTTGTAATATTCAGCGACGCTTCACATAAGGGTTTGGGTTGTGTGTTGATGCAACACAGTAAGGTAATAGCATACGCGTCAAGACAGTTGAAGCCGCACGAGTTAAAGTATCCGACGCATGACTTGGAACTAGCCGCCATAGTGTTCGCACTCAAGATTTGGAGACACTATCTCTATGGAGAAAAGTGTGAAATCTACACGGATCACAAGAGCTTAAAGTACATTTTTACTCAGAAAGAGCTCAATATGAGGCAGAGGAGATGGCTGGAATTGATTAAGGACTATGACTGTTCGATAAATTACCATCCTGGAAAGGCGAACGTAGTGGCCGATGCGCTGAGTCGGAAGGAAAGATTGAATGCAATGATAACATCAAAAGAGTTATCTGAAGAAATCGGAAAATTTGAATTAGAACTTTGTGCTTATGGGAAAGTCAAAGAAGTTTGTCATGCAATGACCTTTCAGCCAACACTAATGGAAAAGATAAAGAAGTGTCAAGAGGAAGTAATGGAAAAAGAGAAAAATCAGTTATCTGGAGAAGAGATTAATACTAAAAAGGATGAGCAAGGAATACTAAGGTTTTCATCCAGAATATGGATTCCCCATGTATCTGAATTAAAGAATGAGATCCTCCATGAAGCCCACCATTCGAAATTTTCAATCCACCCGGGAAGCACCAAGATGTATCAAGACTTAAAGAAGAACTTTTGGTGGCCAAATATGAAAAGAGACGTGGCAGAATGGGTTGCGAAGTGCTATACCTGTCAGAAAGTAAAGGCAGAACATCAACGACCAAGCGGATTAATTCAGCCCCTGAAGATTCCAGAATGGAAATGGGAAAACATCGCTATGGACTTTATAGTAGGACTACCACGAACAAAGTCCGGACATGACGCAATATGGGTTATAATTGATCGTCTTACGAAGTCGGCGCATTTCCTTCCAATAAATGAGAAGTCGTCACTGGACAAGTTGGTTCATCTGTATGTGCACGAAATCGTATTAAGGCATGGAGTACCTGTATCAATAGTTTCAGACAGAGATCCCCGATTTAACTCAAGATTCTGGAAGCAATTCCAGGAATGTCTTGGCACGAAGTTGAATATGAGCACGGCGTATCACCCGCAGACTGATGGCCAGAGTGAAAGAACAATTCAAACAATTGAAGACATGTTGCGCAGTTGTGCAATCAATTTTGCTGGAAGTTGGGACGACCACCTGTCATTAATTGAATTTTCATATAACAACAGCTATCATTCCAGTATCGGCATGCCACCATATGAAGCTTTGTACGGGCAAAAATGTAGATCACCAACAAGTTGGGATGAAGTAGGAGAAGGAAGAATTCTCGGCTCAGAATTGGTACAACAGTTGCATGACTCAGTCAAGTTAATTCAGAAAAGGTTGCTTGCTGCTCAAGATAGACAGAGGAAGTATGCGGATCCCGCGCGTAAGGATGTTCAATTCCAAATTGGCGAAGCTGTGTTGCTAAAAGTGTCACCTAGGAAAGGGTTGATAAGATTTGGCAAGAAAGGAAAGTTAGCACCTAGATACGTAGGTCCTTTTGAGATTTTGAGCCAAGTAGGAAAGGTGGCCTACGAGTTGGCCTTACCACCTCAGTATCAGCATGTGCATAATGTGTTCCATGTGTCGTTGCTTAAGAAGTACAATCCTGACGCTAGCCATGTGATAGAATATGAACCTGTAGAAATTCAGGCAGACCTGTCATTTGTGGAGCAACCGGTTAAAGTACTCGACTGGCAAGTAAAGAGTCTTAGAAATAAATCAGTAAAGTTAGTGAAAGTACTTTGGAGGAACCCTAAGGTCGAAGAGTCGACTTGGGAGTTAGAGTCTGATATGCGTTCCCGGTATCCTCATCTGTTCTCTTAGATTCTGGGGACAGAATCCCTTAAGGGGGAGAGGATGTTACGACCGGCATTTTATGTAATATTATTTGTGAATAATATTAAGTTAAATAAAAATATATTCAATGCTTGTACGTTTGTGTGAGTGAAAATTTCTGCATTTTAAATTTGCTTTGGGTAGTATATGATTTTTTCAAAGCAAGAATTTATTTAATTTCTTTATTTTTGATTTATAAGGAATATTCTAAGCTTTGGAAAAATTTTCTTTTAAAAGACATTTTGTACACAAATTTTGAAAATGATTTTTATAAAGTCTCTAAAAATCCAAGTTATTTTATGGTATAAATTTTATAATTTTTGAACTTGTACTTTATTATATAAAAATAAATCTTTGGAAATTAGTTGCTTAATAATTATCAAATTACATGAATAACCTTGCATGCAAACTCTCTTCTATTTAACCAAAGGGCAAAGAAGACATTCTCCACCCCACTAACTCACATTTTGCTAGACAAATTACCTCCTTGACCTTGCATGCAAACTTGCCTAACTTTAGCTAGAGGGTTACTCTTGTCATTTCCTAAATCCACTCACATTTAGTCTAGTCAAAGACATAAAAACAAAACTAAAGTGATGATCACTCCATTTTCACTCCACCCTCCCCTTTTCTCCTCCCTCCTTCTCGGCTCAACCCTCACTCTCGGCCATCCCATAGCCGAGGCCCTCCATCCCCTTCATTTCTTCATTCTTTCACCCAAACAATCATCTTATATTCAAGTAATTTTACTCCCTATATGTTATTCTTATATATTTCAAAAGTATAGAGTGAAAAACCTATGTTTTGACCTTGCATGGTGATGTTTTTGTTAAACTCAAAGTGAACCTCTTTGATTCTTGTGAATCTAAGGCTTTCACCATGAGTTATAGTATCATAGGGTCAAGAATGGCTAGACATAAGAGTGTTACACCTATGCGAATGCTGTTTTTACCCTAATCCATTCGGCCATGACTTGATAGGAGCCGAATGGATGGTGTTTTGTTGCCTTGTTAACATTTTTGTGTATTTTGTGATGATAACATGAATTTTGTAGTAAAGTCTTGATAAAATCCTTTTGCATGCTAGTTGATCATTTAGTTGTAATCCATGTTAGGCTTGCATGTTGAATTATGATAAAAATTTATTTGGAAATCATGTTGTTTTGGTTTGAAAAACCCGAAGGCATGCATGCATGTGGAATTCTCTTAGTTTGTTGTGAAATTTTGATCATTTGGAAAGATTTTGTTAGTGAGCCTTAATTTCAGTAGAAATAATGTGATAATATTGATTTATGCTTCTTGTTGCATGGTAATAATTTATGGTTATCTTTTATAAAAATATATATCTTGTTGTTTCAAAGGCATGAAGATTTGCGATTTGTTAAGAGTAGTCTCTTTTGTTTTGCCATAGTTGCACCTTAGGTAAGGATGATCTCACCAAGGGTATTTTAAGAAAAAGGGAGTTAGTTCAGTAGAATACCAAGTATAGGTCTTGGTTTAAGTATTTAGTTGTTGTTAGTTGGGTTTGTCAAGTCAAAATCTTGGAAAATGAGAAGTTATAGTTTCTGCAGAAAAATCAGTTTAGTACCCTGAGGTTTAGAGTGAGTTTTGACCATGTCATTGATGTGCACCTTGAGGCCCAAGCCACCAGAAGTTAGTATGGGGAGTATATAATAGGTTTTAGGAGTTGGTTGGAGGTTTGCATGTCATTTGGTTAGGTGCACAAGTAGAATAACAAAATCTGTCCAGCAGGGGACAGTTTTGTTGCAACTTAGAAATAGGGAGATTTGGCCATGTCATGGGTAGGCCCTCATTAGGCCCAATTGGGCATTAGTTAGAGGGTATGTCAGAGAAGTTTTTCCAACCATAGTTCATAGGATATGAGCTAGAACCATGTGTCACAAGTTAATTCAAGTCAGGGCATTTTCTGCCCAGAAAAACAGGGGAACCTTGGACTTTTAGCTTAGGCCCAAGAAGGCCCAAGCCAGGCCTTTGAGCCACATCAAGCTTATGAGATGCCCTTAGGTCAGGAGAGTCTTGTGTAAAAATTTTGAAGAAAAACTTGTAGTTTAAGAGTGTCTAATGCACTCAAGAAACCTTAGTTACCATTCTGAAATTTGCACCAGTAAGCACTTTCACTTATCACATAGTTTTAGGACACTTAGAAGTGAGTATTAGGTCGACCACCATAGTTGTAAGATAGTATAAGGTCAGTAGAGCAAAAGGCACAAGTGAGGGTCAATAGGTTTTGGATAATTTAGGAAAGGCACATTGAGTTAGGAAGCCCAAATTCGAAGACTTCGTTTAGTTAGCGACCAAGTAATTTAAGTGGTGAGTCGAGATCATCCAAGCCTAGTGTGGCGTTATGGTGTATGTGATGTTATTTGGTATTAATATACGATATGTGATTATGTGGCTACGTGTGTACATTTAAAAATATAAATGTTGGATATGAATTAAGTGTGTATAGGCCTAAGTGCCATCCATGTTTAATTTCGGGTTGTAAATAGGTTAAGATGGAAAGAATATATTATAATGAGGATTATTATTATTTATGTAGGATCTCGAGACGAGGGAAAACTTGCCTTAAAAGTCGAGTGAAGCTCCAGTTGTTGCTCCTACCAGTCAGACCAGACCAGTCTATCTCAAGGCAAGTGATTCAACTTGACCTTCGTATTTGCTGTAAACAGTTCATATATATATATCGATGCAATTATCCTGAGTCATTTTGATGTATTTAAATCAAGCATATCTTTTGTTTATCTTTGAGTTACATAGAGATGCCATGAACCCTCGAGTACATATTGCAAGTAGTTCAAAAGTCTTTCATGATAGTTTAATGCCATGATAAATTAGAGATGCGTTATAATATCTTATTGATCCTTTTGTTTATCATGCTATTGATCCCTGAGAAATCTTGATGTTGCACCCTGATGCTTTGATTCAACTCTTGAAATAACCTCGATAGAAACTTTATCTTGATACCTAAAAGCCAATCATTTCTTAAATACATTCATGATTGTTTGATAACCCTATCCTTACCCTAAAGCTTGATACCCTGTTATATACTGAGCTGATGATCGCTTTCTTTATATTTTAACACCTTTATCCTATTGGAACCAGTGATGCCTATCTTTTGATGTTCTAATACCTATATCTTGTCTACAACCGTTGCTTTAAGCCTAGTTTGGCATTACTCTTTCATCTTATCCAATAGCCTGGCTTAATTTCCTTGTCTAAGTTCTTGTTTATGGAAACCTCTCAATTACCCTAATATAGTAAAGTCTAGTAGATCATGGCCCTGAGATTTAGTGTCATATTTCCAGTGTTTCAAGTTGATCTATAATTCCTTGATAAAAATAATTACAGTCGAAAGAGATTTTGTCATAAATCGGCATCAGTTTTTAAAATGATTAAAACGTGGATTTTTCAGTCCCAAAGGGGGGCAAATGTTTTCTTGAATGGTGGATCTGGACTGAGACGCGAGTCCTTTCCACACTTATATTAGGCTTAAAAGTTGCCTAGGGATTCCCAATAATGTTTTAGAACCCAGCGAGGTTCGGGGTTACTTCGCGGCTGATCACCGGCTGTAATCCATAGCGTCATAAAATGATTTTGATTAAGAATGATTTTAAAATTATTTTGATGCAAGCATAATGATGCCAACTCACATAAGTTTTATCTCTTGATTATCATTGATTATGTCATTCCATTGTCATTCCTAAAGGTATATCTCGATTTATGCTTTGCGTTGTATTGTTAGCACTTGTTGAGCTTTTGGCTCACTTCTTGCTTTACCCTGATATTACAGCTAGCAGCCATGGTTAGATTCAAGCAGACTGCCCGTAAGACCTGTGATGCGGATGCTTATGTTCGAGCCCAGGTAGAATAAGTAATAATAGTTGTGTGAGGACTCGGTATTTGTAATCAGATGTAATAGTTGGTAGTGTTGGGCTGTTCCAAACCCTAAACTGTAAGATCTTGGATTTTGGTTGTGTAGTACTCATTAAAATGATGTAATAACTATATTTATTTTGCTATTTAAGTTGGGGGTGTGACACCCGTCGAATATAATCGACGTCAATTCACCACAACAATCCATAATCACAACAATCAACATCCATAATTTCCCAGTCACCAATTCAATACTATTATTAATTATTATTTATATTTTATATTTATTTATTTTATAGAAATTAGGACTCGGAATAAATTTATCATCGTCCACCGTCCGCTCGTGAAAGTCATCGCGGACGGCGGAAAAATTCCGCGGGTACCCGATTAATTCCCCGGGTTTCCAACGCGAAACTTCGCCGATTAATTTAAAAAAATCATTCCCTGCACGAATTGAATTTAATATCACAAATTTTTAATCAATAAATCTCCTGCAAATAAAAAGGGAACTAAAATCAGATTTATAACAACCCAAACCAAACTACACAATCAGCCCAACAAGTAAGGGCCGAATAACCAAGCCCAGCAGAGAATTAACCACAAAGCACAAGAACACAATCCAGGAACCACACACCGCCACGCCGCTGCACCACTCACACACTCGAAACCCGCACAAAACACACACACACACTACTCACACATGCACACACTCACGTAGATATATATATATATATATATATATATATATATATATATATATATATATATATATATATACGAGACTGAATCAGGCCAACAATCGGAAAACAAAAAGGGGCGGCCGGACAGTTACCGGAGTACGGCGGAAAAAGAAATCGGAATAAACAGGCACAACAGGGACGGGAGAATAACAGAGTGGCACAAGGAGAATTGCCAGGAAACCAAGGGCAAAAACCACAGATAAGAAAGGAAGAAACACAGACAAATATAAATGGGAGAGAGAGAGATTTGAGAGGGTGGAGAGATATAGCGAGGAGAGGGAGTAAAACTGTGTGTTTTACTTGAGAGAAATGAGATTAAACAGAGTCAAGCCACGTATCCAGCCAATTACTAATAGATTAACACGTGTCCACGAGAATAAATACGAACCGTTTAAGGCCCGGTTTGTCCTGAAACACATAATTTCGAACCGAGTCGCGCTTAAAATAATTTCGGAAGGCCCGCAAGGGTTGGCTCAGTTGGTTAAAGAGAGGAAAACTATCCTCTTGGTCATAGGTTCGAATCCCACGGGAGGAGAATTTATGATTATGCCTCATGAGCCAGAGCCTGTCACTTAAATGCGGTTTACCTTGGTTCACGTGGTTTGCAGGCTATTGCGTGAGCCCGTAGGGTTTAGCCAGTGCGCACCCGAAGGGTAGCGGCTGCGGGTTACCTATGATAAAAAAAATAATAATTTCAGAAGATTACCAAAATAGTCTTAAAATGTTAGAAATATCCCGAAGTTTACAAAAACATAAATTTTAAAATTTTAAAATGATTTCTAAAATGCACTTTGTACCCGCTTTTATCAATGAAACGAAACAACGAGCGCGTGAAATTAATCCCGAAAATTTCCAAAATAATTTTAAAATCCTCGGAATATTCCAAACTTACATAAATATGAGTTTCATAATTTTTTAAAGAATTTTAGAATTAAATATGGAGTTTACAAATAAAAGCAATCAGAAAATCATTTAAAGATAAATAATTAATAAAATATTGATTTCTCAATTTTATAAAATCCTAAAAGTAATTATTGTAATTATAAAATCATAAAAACAATTTTAGAGACATTCCAAGTATTTACGCAAATAAATTTGCACCAAATCCACTTTTGAAAATGAAAACAATCCAATACGACTCCATAATTAATCACACGAACAACCCGGTATATTATAAATCACACATCAATAATCAAACAACACATAGCGGTCAAAACCAATGCACATATTTTATTTATTTAATAATTTCCATAATTACATAAATAAATAATTCAAAAATTACACGAGTTGTTATAAATAACATGTTTGCAAATAGAATGCCTTTTCCTGTTAATCAATATGTGCATGATAATTCTGTTTTAATGACTAGTTTCAAGGGTCCAACTCAAATGACTAAAGATTAATCAAAAATTCCCAAGTCAAATGAGATCAAACCTAAGAAACCAAAGAATAAAGCTAACAAGGAAGGACCCAATGAAACTTGGGTACCAAAATCAACTTTATTTGATTTTGATGTGTGCAGGGAAATGTAAAGAATCTTTGGTATCTGGATAGTGGTTGCTCAAGGCACATGACTGGAGATTCTACCCTGCTCATTGAGTTCAAGGAAAGAGCTGGCCCAAGTATTACTTTTGGAGATGACAGTAAAGGTTATACTGTGGGATATGGCTTGATTTCAAAAGATAATGTCATCATAGAAGAAGTTGCCCTAGTGGATGGTCTCAAGCATAATTTGTTGAGTATCAGCCAGCTTTGTGATAAAGGCAACTCAATTACTTTCAATTCAGAAGCATGTGTTGTGACAAACAAAAAGAGCAACAAAGTGGTTCTCACTGGAGTGAGAAAAGGAAATGTGTACTTAGCTGATTTCAACTCATCAAATGCAGAATCAGTAACTTGTCTTCTCAGTAAAGCAAGTCAAGATGAAAGATGGACATGGAACAAGAAGCTGTCCCATATAAATTTCAAGACCATGAATGAACTTGTCAAGAAAGAACTGGTTAGAGGTATTCCTCAAGTGGAGTTTACTAATGATGGATTGTGTGATGCCTGCCAGAAAGGAAAGTAGATCAAAATATCATTCAGAAAGAAGCTTGATTCAACAATTGAAGAACCTTTGCAATTGTTACACATGGATTTTTTTGGACCAGTCAACGTGTTGTCCATTTCAAGAAAAAGATTTTGCCTAGTAATTGTGGATGATTTCTCAAAGTTCTCTTGGACATATTTCCTAAAGTCTAAAGATGAAGCTAGTGAAATCATCATCAATCACATAAGGCAAGTCAACAATCACCCTGACTTTAAACTAAGAAGAATCAGAAGTGATAATGGAACTGAGTTCAAGAATTCTGTGATGAGTTCATTTTTTGAAGAGAATGGGATTATGCATTAGTTTTATGCAGCAAGAAATCCACAACAAAATGGAGTAGTGGAAAGAAAGAGCAGATCTCTTATTGAAGCTGCAAGGACAATGCTTGAAGAATCAAAGTTGCCAACATATTTTTGGGCTGAAGCTATGAATACTGCCTGATACACTCAGAATATCTCTTTGCTTAATCAAGCAAAGTGCATGACACCCTACCAATTGTTCAAGAATAGGAAGCCAACTCTAAATTTTCTTCATGTCTTTGGCTGCAAATGTTATATCTTAAGGAATCAAACTGATCAACATGGAAAGTTTGATGCTAAAGCAGATAAAGGAATTTTTTTTGGATATGTTGTGGCAAAAGCATATAGAGTCTACAATCTAAGAACCAACATTGTTATGAAATCAGTACATGTTGTGTTTGATGATAAAAAGGTTGAAGGACTGCACGATGGAGATTTCCATGAAAGCCTCAAGTTTGATAATGTAGAGATGGTTAGTGATGACAGTGATGATGAAAGTGATCAAGAAAAGTGACTAAGGATAATGCAGAAAAATCTACAACTAATGAAGCACATAATTCAACATCTGTCGTGTTATAAAATGCTTCATTCATCGGGAGACAATCTGTCTTATCCGTCGGGAGACAATCAGCTTCATCCGTCGAGATACAAAGTGCATCATCCATCAGAATAATAAGAGAAGCTGAGAGTCAGGATAGATCACCTACAGATGAACCCCTTTCTCAAATCAAAGACTCACAAACTCAGGGGGAGTTTCTCATAATCAAAACTCAGTCACACATCAAGACAACAATGAGGCCTCTTCATCTAGAGCTAATCTACCTCAACAAAGAAAATGGACTAAAGATCACCCTTTTGAGCTCATCATTGGTGATGCATCTTCTAGAGTTCAAACAAGGAAATCAACTCAGGAAGAATGTCTATATAGCAGCTTCCTTTCTAAGGAAGAACCAAAGAAGGTAGAAGAAGCTTTGTTAGATCCTGATTGGATTTTAGCTATGCAAGAGAAGCTAAACCAATTTGAAAGGAACAAGGTATGGAAACTGGTACCCAAACCTAAAGAAAAGAATCCAATTGACACCAAGTGGGTATTCAGAAAAAAGATGGATACAAATGGCATAGTGGTCATGAACAAAGCTAGATTGGTTGCTAAGGGCTACTATCAACAAGAAGGAATAGATTTTGATGAAACTTTTGCTCCTGTTGCAAAACTTGAAGCCATCAGAATTTTCTTAAGCTATGCAGCCCATGCCAATTTCAAGGTCTATCAAATGGATGTCAAAAGTGCCATTCTGAATGGAGATTTGGAGGAGAAAGTCTATGTCAGTCAACCTCCTGGTTTTGAAGATCCAAATTTTACAGAATATGTCTACTATCTTTTGAAAGCACTTTATGGACTGAAGCAAGCACCTAGAGCCTGGTATGACACTTAATCAAAGTTTCTTTTGGAAAATCACTTCACAAGAGGTACTGTTGATAAAACTTTATTCTTTAGAAATGTTAATGGCTCTAGTATACTTGTTCAAATTTATGTAGATGATTTTATATTTGGCTCTACAGATGAAATACTTTGCAAAAAGTTTGCCAAATTGATGCAAAGTAAGTATGAAATGAGCATGATGGGAGAACTAACCTACTTTCTTGGTTTATAAGTTAAGCAAGTTAGTGATGGAATATTCATTAGTCAAACTAAATATATTTATGGCCTTTTAAAGAATTTTGATCTAAAGGATTGCACATCTACAAAAACTCCCATGGCCACTACAACTAAACTTGAATTATATACCACTTAAAAGTCTGTGGATATTTCAAGCTATAGGGGCATAATTGGCTCACTTCTGTACCTAACAGGTAGTAGGCCATATATAATGTTTGTAACTTGTCTTTTTGCTAGATTTCAGGATTATCCTAGAGAATATCACTTAGTAGCTATAAAAAGAATTTTCAGATATCTCAAGGGAACACCAAAACTTGACATTTGGTACCCTAAAGATTCTGGTTTTGATCTAACTGATATTCAGATGCAGATTATGCAGGTTGTAAAATAGACCGAAAAAGTACAACAGGAACCTGTCAATTTCTAGGAAATAAGCTTTTGTCCTGGTTCAGTAAAAAGCAAACTTCAGTTTCTACTTCTACAGCTGAAGCTGAATATATTGCTGCTGGTAGATGCTGTGCACAGATTTTGTGGATGAAAAAGCAATTGTTGGACTATGGTCTACAAGTGGACAGAATTCCCATTTTCTGTGATGACACAAGTGCAATTGTCATCACTGAAAATCCAGTACAGCATTCAAGAACAAAGCACATAGACATCAAGTACCACTTCATTAGGGAAATGTGATGAATGGTACTGTGGAACTTCATTTGTTTCCAAGTGAAAAGTAGCTTGCAGATATCTTTACCAACCACTTGATGAATCCACCTTTTCAAGTTTGGTAAGTGAGTTAGGTATGCTTAATTATTCTTGAATCATTTTAGATATTTTTGCAAGTTATAATGCAGCCAGAAACTTAATTGATTTTTCTGTTTTGAATGAAATTTTGGCTAAATCAAAATTTATATCCCGACGGATGCTCATTATCCATCGAGTTTGATCATCCGTCAGAATAAAATTAATTAATAAAAATCAATTACTTTTCTGGAATATTTTATAACCCGACGGATAATTGTTTTATTCTTATCCGTCGAATTGTCTCAATCTTAGCCGTTAAAATTGTGAACATTATCCATCAGGTATACTTACAGTTTTTAAGTATAACACGACGGATGATTGACAGAATTTTGACAGTTTATTTATTTTTAAACGGCTATTTTGGGCTATTTTGATTGGTTACTTTATTTCACTTTATTATTTTTTACAGTTTATTTTTGAGATAGTATAAAAGCAGAATTCATTTTTATTATATTCTTTTGTCATTCTAAAATCAATTGCTCCAACTCCTTTCTTCTCAAAAGCAAATACTCTCTCTGCAAATTTCTATAATTCAACAATGGCACCAGTAGTCAAAATTATGTCTCAGTCTGGGTTCGTCTATGAAAAGAACAACTTCGTAGCTCTTATGAACAAGGAGATTCCATAATCTGGAGACTTTCACAAAATGATGGACTTTGTGAAGAGCTATAAACTCAGTTATGCTATGCTGGAATCACCCATAATCTACTGTGAAATTGTGGAGGAGATATGGACAACTGCCGTGTACCAATCTTCTGACAAGACCATAACTTTCACTCTTAAAGGTAAGCAGTTTTGCATTAATAGTGACATTATCAAAGCATGCTTTAAAATTCCAGATAACACTACTATTGTTCCACACACAGATATTAATTTAGTTAACATGCTTAATTCTATTGTCTATGCTCTCCCTACCTCTAAATTAAGTGAGATTAGGAGACTAGGTCTTAGGAAAGAGTGGAGTTATGTGTGTGATGTAGTTACCAAAGTATTTTCTAGTAAAGTGAGTAATTTTGATTATATTCAAATTTCCATGCTTAACATGTTTTATATGCTAGTTACTGATAAGTACTTTAACTTCAGTGACATGATCATGTTTGAGTTATAAGTTAGGGGAACTCAATATGAAAGGTAAAAGTGTCTATTATGCTAGATTTTTTATGATGCTTGCTAGCCATCTTATTGATAACATTGATATTGATAAACCAATCAACAAACTGAATCGGTGGGTTCAAGAAAGGAGAATCATTGCTGATCTCAACAGAGCAAGTCACCACAAAGAGGTGCCCCTCTTCTACTTTCCAATCATGGAGGGCCCTCAGGTAAGTGAGGTAAACACCACTGTCTCTACTCTTCCAACCTCACAAATTTCTTTGCCTTCAAGTGTAGCTATGGCATCTGTGTCAATGACCTAACAGATGCCTACCCAAGCTACCAAATCAACAACTTCAAAATCCAAAGCAAAGAAAGCCCCCTCTGGTTTCTTTCAAAAGAAACCAGTTGCAAAAACTACCAAACACAAAGAGGGGAGTGTGAAGGAGAATGAGTTAGGTGAGGGACAGGGTGAAAATCAAAGAGACCCTAAGGATAAGGCTGGTGAGATTGGTGTACCCAAGCCTAGCCACACCACAGTTTCCCAAAAACTGTGGTTGTTTAAGGAAATCAGCTCAATTCTAGTTTCATCCTCCCAAAAGGATGTTACTATTGAAACAAGCTCCCAACCAGGAGCACAGGCCAAGAGGGTTAGGGACACAAGTTCACCACAGACTTATGCCAGAAAGAAAAGATCACCCTTAGGGATGCACAGGGAACACACACAGTGTAAACTGGAGCTAAAGACTCAGTCACTACACCATCTCTAAGTCAGTTTGATGTGGCTCCAATAAATATGGAGTCACAGCCAAAATCATTGATAATTAAAGCACCTGAAACACCAAATTCACCCACACACTCACTGGATGTAGACATGATTCATACATCACTTCCAAATTCTCCATCTTTAACTCTATTGGAGAAGCCAAAAATCTAAGCAAGTGAGCATCATCTTTTAGATGATTTGTTGGTTCACTTGCCAATTTTTTCTGAGTCTATTGAGGCATCTATGCCCAAATTTTCATCAATCTGTACATAGTCTACAATAGTCTCCACTATAAACTCATTCATTTCTTCTATTCGGGTGGATATTGTTCATCTGTCGAGTAGTGATTGTATCCCGATGGATGTGCCTAACAGCAGTCATCCGTCGGATAGCCAAACTACTATCCCGATGGATGTTCCTCATCCGTCGGTACTCTTTGTACAACTTCAAATCCCAACAATTGTCACAAGTGCAGATGACCTAGTAGCAGTACAATCACTCTTAGGACTGAGGGCAGGGAGTGAATTGAGAGAGAGGCTGGGTTGCTCCCAGGCAAAAGGAGAGGAAAAGAGTGAACCTATGTAGACCATTTCTTCAGGTCTGGCAAAAGTGAGTGAGGGGAGTCCCACCTTAGATGGTGAAGGTGAGGGTGTGTGGGTGGGAAGCCAAGGGGAGCCCTTGATGCAAGAAAAGAGAGATAATGAGAGAAATGCAGGTACATGAGTGATAAGGGTGGACACCATTGCTAGTGAGTCAATGAATGTCAGTGATGCAGAAAGGAAGAGACTATTTCAGCAAGAATATCAAGCTGTTATAGATTCTATCTCCCTAGATGCTGAGAAATTTACTCACCATGTTCCAGCCTATCAAACTCTAGCTGGACAGGGCAATAAGGATGCTGAGAGGATGCTAAACCTAGTGCATACAACTACTTCTCTATAAAGGGCAAAAGATGCAATCATTGTTATGCTATCTACAACTGCTATGCTATCTATAATTGGTAGTGATTTTGAACTGGTTGAAGACTCCATTGGGGATGATGGTGGGATGATGAGGAAGACAGCATGAGCATAGGGGGAGATGCAGACATTCCTTCTTGGATGCTAACCAAAGAGTGTTCATACTCACATCTCCAATCCACATTATTCAAGCTCATTCATGACACCCAAACAGCCATTCAAGCATCCAGAAGTGCCAGCACAAAAAGGTTACTTAATGCACATCTTGAAGCTCTACAGCTGCATAAGATTCAGGCTCTCCAACACAGTCAAAGTGTGGATGAAATGAAGCAAGAAATCTCTGAGGCAAAACAGGATGTCAGAGCAAGGTTGGATGCTAGACTTCCTGGAACCACCATGGCTGAGATAGCTCAGAAATTGAGAATAAAAGCTGATTTAAATAGAAAGGTTGAGGCCATGGACTCTAGATTATCTGATATGGAGAAGTCAATGGCCAAAATACTTGCTAATCAGGAAGCTCAGACTGCTCTGCTCCAACATTTGGTGGCTGGTCAATTTCTTTCCACTCAACAACTTGATGTTAACAAAAAGGGGGAGAAAGGTTCATCAAGTGAGGGGGAGAAACAGCTCAACATTCAAGTCAGCAAAGTAATTGTGCCAGCAATTGCTTTCACTAAGCCACCAGCTATGGATATCATTGATCTCATCAATCTAGCTACAGCAAAACTAGAATCAAATGACAAATTGTCAAAGATTGATGTAGCTGCAGCTGAGAAGGAACTAGATGAAAAATGGAAGAAAATTGATGCTGATATTCAGAAGAAATTTAGTCAGCTACATAAGCCATACATGACTTTTCATCACCATTCTCAAGTCAAACATATTTCAATGCATGAAATGAGTCTAGGCAACTTGGAAAAGGCCAAACCTCATGCATCAAATCTCCAAAACCTGATCTGATTCTGAAGCCTAAAAGAAACTACTCAAAGTTCCCAGACAAAAACCCTGTGGATGTTTTGTTTGAGACACCTAGGCCAGATGAAAAGAAGCTGCTGGCAAGGTCAATTGCATTTTACAAAGATCCATCTGACTCAGTTCAAAAGAAGAGAATTTCCAAGATCTATAGGAATGGAAAAGAGATCTGTGTGGTGGTTGGACACCCTCTATTTGTAGAGCTAAAAAGGAAGAAAAACCTAGGATAAAGCAAGAAAAGAAGCAGGCTGCTCTAGATGCTAAGATGCTCAAACAAAAGAAGGAGCAAGCTGCTATCTTGGCCAAACTTCAAGATGTCAAATCTACAACTGAGATGTCTGAAAAACCACATATGACAACTGAAGCTAAGAATCAACAAATGCAAAATGAACCTCCACAGAAAAAAAGATTCAGATATAAGCTTCATTCTAAGAGAAAATTGGACTTTAGTGATGAGGAAATGGAAGACTACTTTCCCAAACAGTCTACAACTTCAACTCAGACATCCAAGCCCTCAGTGGTACATGAAGAATTTAAGGTGGATCCAACTAAGAATTTTCATGGTGAGCCTATTATTCCCAATGATGAGCCATTAGACTGGGAAAGTCTGTCAAATTCTGAATTCAACTTACCTATCTTCAACAAGCCAAAGAAGACAAAGATAAGACCAACCAAGAAAAGCAAGCTTGTTACTCTCAGAACCAAGACCTTAACTAAACCTAATTCTACAGTCAACAAGGAAGATCTCTTATATATTTGTGATATCAAGGAGTTTTCATATTTAAACCTCTACTTGGATGAACTGGAAGAAGTAAGAGGAAATGATGCTCACAGACATCTTCCTGAAAGATTGGTGTTTAAGTACAAGGCAGGGAAAGAAATCACATGGCCTCTTCGCAAGATTCTAGAAGAAAGCTAGTCTGTACTGATAAAGGTCTACTCATCTTTTAAAAAGAACTTTGGCTGTAATGTGACTGCAAGAAGATTGGTTCTAAAGAAGATTGAAGATCTAAGGAGTAATAAAGCCAAAGATGCACGTCCAAAAACTCTATCTATTCCCTTCACAGGGAAGATAGTGCATTTGAGGCCTTATTGGCTGATGGAATTCATGGATGAAAAGGGAGTTAGAAGATTCTTTAGAATGGATGACCAATTGAGCATCTCTAGCAATGAGACTCTATTGGAAATGCAGGAAATGCTGGATCTATCTGAAGCTGATGAACTTGAATTCCACAAACAACTCCAGAATCAAATAGAGGAAAGCAACAGGAAGCTTGGGAAGAAATTTAGACAATTAAGGAAATAGACATATATGCTCAGACTAGAGGAGCACCTTGATAATTATTATGGGAACTCTTTGTACACTTTGTTTTGTTCAATTTTTAATAAATTTTGTAGCACTTATCAGTTTTATCTACTACTTTTTAATCTGTATTTTTAGGGTATTTTGTTATCATCAAATTTCTCTTAATTTATGGCTACAATTCCAGTAGACATAAATTTGGGGAGATTGTTAGGAATATGTTGTGAACTAGATGATAAGTTAAACAAAACACCTTAGTAGATTTAACTTAGTGAATTTTGTAGCACTCGATGGATGATCAAATATAGTCCCAATAGATGAACTTTATAGTCCCAGCGGATGACAAATTGACATCCTTTGAGTGAGTAGCTTATGTAACAAATAAAAACTGTAGCACATTTCTGCAAACAACATATATCAGTCAGGTAGATTGCTTAGGGTTCTGTAAGTCATGTTGACTACTAGATTGATATGCTGAATAGGTTGATTAATTGTAAATATGAGATGTCTTGTAATTCTGTATAAATGAAATAGAGTCAAGTGGCAAATAGACTCCCGACAGATGATCTACAAGACTCCCGACAGATGATCAAAAAAGCTCCCAACGGATGACAAGCATAGTCCCGACGGATGATCAAGTTTAAATAAATGTTGATAGTGAAAACATAATCACATACACTGGGTGTTTGCAAAAAGAATGTGGCAGCCTATTAAGCAGGAATTTGAGAACAAAGAAGTATTACAATTTCCATGCAATTGTGAAGATATTTAAAGATGCTGAAATAGAGTACTGAAGTAGCAGGGAGTTAGACTAGATATGTTTTGTTTTATTATCTTGTCTTATTGTCATGTAAACTTGGTGATTTATAAACCAAGTATAGCAAGTAGGAAAAAAAACTAAGCAAGCCTATTTTCAAAGAAACATATCAAGCTGTATTCTGTAAGCATTTCTCTGTAGTTTAGTTGTTCAAACTTGTAAGCAGCTTTGAGCTATTCAAAGCTTCTCAGGGTTCTCATTTGATATATATATATATATATATATATGGTGGATTCTTTCAAATCCACCAGAAAGTTTTAAAAGCTTGTGTTTTTATTACTTAAGTATTTTGATTTCTATCACTCTTTTATTCCGCACCATTGCTAATCAAACACTGTTATATTTATCAAGTCAGAACATTCTTTTAATTTGAAAAAGTAGCCAGAATTACATTTAACCCCCCTTCTGTAATTCTTGTTATATTGTTAGGGAATAACATACACCATAAACCAAATACTGAAACAGAACTACTTGAGCATACAGAAACTTATATACCCTATAATACCCTACGACATCAAAGAACTATACCTTGTATTATCATTGAACCATTGTTCATTAGATACCCGATTCTTCAACAGGTTTGAATTCGTTCTTCATATATATATATATACCTTGATATACCTTGATGATACTTATGAAATGTTTTATGCTCCGAGATAAATGCTTTATCAATGCTAATTATGATTCTGTTCAATTGAATTATAATGATTATCATATATTGAATTGACTTAGAATTGGATGGTTTTATAAATGTGGACCAGATTCGTGGTTAGACCAGATTCGTGGTCAGACCAGATTCGTGGTTGTAATATCCGGGACATAACGTGTAATTGTTTCTATCAATAAATAATTATTATGTGATTATTATATAATTTTTGGTGAATTATCTGATGATTGGTGTTAATATGTGGATGTTTATATGTGGTAGAGTATAGGCATGTTAATTTTATTATGTACAGAATAAAATATAGATAATTATGGTATTTTCTGATAATTTTTGGACTGTTATATGAATTTATAATGATTTATGAATTTATTAATTATTTTCTGAATAATTACAAAACTATTTTATAAATCCGGGAATAATCCAACTTCAACTGTTTTTGCATTTTTACAACCCAAAACTCTTCAAAAAAGTCCTTCCTAACCTAATATGATAATTCCGGACATTTTTCGTGTTTTGACTTTTTCGATCCGGATTACGGTTTGACCCGTGCGCGTCCCGACGCTAAATTTTAGATACGATAACCATTTCGATAACATTATCTTCGTATAAAGTGTTTTATAAGAAGTCCGGTCTTGATAATTATCCAAAATTTTTAATAGTTATTTAAAAAGTTTTGATAATTATCCAAAACAGGTTGATAGTTATCCAAAACATTTTCCAATCGGATCGTTTTTGCAGTTACTTAGCGGCTAAGTAACTTATTTTTCGATCCAATACGATCCAACGCGTATTAATATTACATAATTATAAATATCCTATTTCATATTTCATTTCATTTTATTCACATAATCATAATCGATTAGTAAAAACATAGAAAATACAGAGAAAACCCCGCAAAATCGTCGCGTTCTTGAGAATCAAACTCAAATCTGAAAGCGTTACCGAACTGGGAATCAAGCGTGCCATATACCGAATCGAAGCTCTCGAAAAGTTCTTTCCATAATCAATCATTCATTTTAGTTCAGAAATTAAGGTGATTTTTTTATTTAATTGTTTTAATTTGAATTAATTATTGATTAAAATTGGAATTTTTGATGTTGATGTTGTTTATATGATTTGATAATTGTATCTTGTAGATAATTTTATCCTGATCATTTTGGTATATTATATGTCAAATTTGGAATTCAATAACATGTAGAAAAGTTGGTTTGATTTTCGAGTTTGAATGTTCTTAGTGTTCTTGAATAAATTCACCGGAAAATTCATGTTTTGGCCGGATTTTTAATCCGTTAAATATGGGCGTGTTTGGAGACTGTAGAGATGTAGATCGTCTCACCAGCAATCAAACCATGCTAAAATTTTGTCTGTTGGATGTCGAATGAAGGTCGTCGAAAAATCCGACTTCGCCGGCGACGTAAACTTCCAGTCGGTTTTCCGGCCGACTGGGGTATCGTTTACGACCTAAGAAACCACGATGAGGTTCCTGGTCTCTAGGGCTTTTAATCTACATCTTTTGAAGGAATTCTGGACAGATTTTCGAGCTTGAGGTCGGCCGGCAATGGCTGCCGCTGGCGACCGAGGAAGAAGGTGGCAAATTGCAGTTTTGCTACCGAACTTTTTCCATTTTTGCATAAACGAAACCCTGTTTTAAAAACTTATAAAAAAATGGATTTCTATTAATAAAAATTATAAAAATGATTTTCTTTTTATATTTATTTTCAGCAAAATTGTTTTTAATTATTTTAATATTCCAAAAATCATTAATTTAATTCTGAAAATTATTTTTAATTCAAAAATAAATTTGAATTAATTAATTAATTAATTTTAGTTGATAATTAATTAGTTAATTTATCAATTAATTACAATATTAATAGATTAATTGATTAATTGATTTAATTAATTATTAATTAATTATATTTGATTTGTAATTAGATTTAATTATTTATTTGGATTTAAAATTTCTGAAAAATAGTTTCGAGCTTTAAAATATTAATTTAAAGTATTTTCAAGACTCGATAATTGTTATTAAATCATTTTAAAGTCAGATTCGAGTATTCAAACGCTGTTATTTAATTATAAAATGATTCGGAGATCCGTTTTAATTCCGAAAAATGTTCAAAAATTCGTATTAAATATCTGGAAAATCATTTTGACCCCGAATCTTCTTTGAAAAATTATTTTGATCAAATATCTTGCGTGCTATGTGCTACGTGCTATCTGATTGATGTGTTATATGCCTATGTGGTTATTGTTTGACTGTTTTGGTCATAACTTTCAATCCGTAAATCGGATTTGGGTAAAACGAATGGTAGATAGAAGCTTATGACGTGTATGCGATGATTAGAATAATACGAGATTGAATATTGATGATTATTTGTGATGCCTAGCAGAGTAAGCGAGGCATAGAAAATAAAGCCAGTGATCATTAAATAGAACTACAGCATAGAAAAAGAAAGCAAGTGATCGATGAATAGAAGCAAGACATAGAAAAAGAAGGAAAGTGATTGATGAGTAGAACTGGTAGATGAGTACAAGTAAAGTTGGAAATCATCTGTGATAAGGCAAGTACTTCTAAACCTTTCTTGAGATAAATTGTGAATATTTCTGAACTTTCTCATAACATGTTGCTAGTATTCAAATAAGTCATATTTTATATTGCAAGCGCTTTAAACTATTCAACCTTGAACCCTGATCATAACATTGAACTTGTGATGTAAGCTTTATTTCTTGTAAACCACCAACGGTTGATTTTCCAGATACTAAACCATACAAATACAATACTACTTCACAAATACATACACACCATAAACCAAGTATTGCAACAGAATATCTTGAGCATACAGAAATGTATATACCTTGGAATACCCTATGACATCAAAGATCTATACCATGTATTATCATTGAACCATTGTTCGTCAAATACTTGATTCTTCTTCAGGCTTGAAGTCGTTCTTCATATTTACACCTTGATATACCCTAGTGATACCTATGAAATGTTTTATGCTCTGAGATAAATGCTTTATTAATGTTAATTATGATTCTATTTTATTGAATTACAATGGTTATCATATTGAATCATTTTAGAATTGGATGGTTTTATAATGTGGACCAGATTCGTGGTTAGACCATATTCGTGGTCATATTAGGCCAATGTGTGCCTTGGATCCAGTATAGATAACAGACCTATGTGCCTTGCTCGGGGTTAGTGCGTGACTGATCAGCAGCCTAACCTTGGTTTTTGAAATGAAAGTAAATATCCAATTCTAATCATTGCTTATCAAAAAACTTGATTACTATGAATCATTTCAACTGATAATTGTTTAACCTCAGTTATTGCTATTATGACTTGCTGAGCTAGTTAGCTCACTCTTGCAAATCTGTTTATGTTATTCTACAGTTAAAAAGGAAATTGTTGGTAATGCGGATTCCCAGTCCAGTATGCAAGCTAGGATTCCAGGTTAAGTTGGATCGAGCTATCAGGAGCTTTATATTGTAGATGAGTTATGTAAGATTGTATGAATGATATCATTATCAGCTGTAAGTTGAACTAGTTGGGATTTGGTATGATGCAATAAAATTTAAGGTTGTGGCTTGCTTTCATACTTTAACCTGTTGCGATCCGTGGTTGTGTAAAGAAGGGTCAGTGCATATAATATTTTATATGCAGGTTTATATATTGTGTGTGTGTATTGTGAACCCCAAACTTCTGACACGGTTTTGGAGAGCGTCACAGTGGTCATATTAGGCCAATGTGTGCCTTGGATCCAGTATAGCGAGCATAGATGTGTGCCTTGTTCGAGGTTGGTGCGTGACTGATCAGCAGCCTAACCTTGGTTTTAAAAGTTAAAATGAATATCCAATACTAATGATTACTTGACAAAAAACTAAATTCTTCTGAATCATTTCAATTGATCATTGTTTAACCTCAGTTATTTCTATTATGAATTGCTGAGTTAATTAGCTCATTCTTGCAAATATGTTTATGTTATTTTACAGTTAAAAAGGAAATGGTTGGTAACGAGGATTTCCAGTCCAGTGTCCGAGCTAGGATTCCAGGTTAAATTGGATCGAGATAGCATGAGCTTTATATTTAGTTTTAAGTTATGCAAGCTTGTAAGAATACTTTCACTATCAGTTGTAAGTTAAACTAGTTTGGATTTGGTACGATGTAATAAAAGTTAAGGTGGTGGCTTGTTTTCATACTTTAACTTGTTGTGATCCATGGTTGTTTAAAGAAGGGTCATTGTATATAATATTCCATAAACAGGTTTATATATGGTGTGTATATGTATGTGTTGTGAACCCCCAAACTTCTGACCCGGGTTTGGAGGGCGTCACAGGTTTGGTATTAGAGCCACAGGTTATAAGTCACTGAAACAAGCCTAGATAGTCGGGATTGGGTAGAGGGTTAGGATTAGGAATAAAAAATATAAAGACAAGATGTCGTGAGGTTGAGTGCGTCTATATAGTAGGTTTTTGGTATGGTTCGTGTTGTGAATCGAGATTCTTATCTTGCAATGTGATTTCCAGATAATGGCAATGGCGGATCCTATTTTCCATGTATCATCTAATCATTCGGAGCCTTCTGTTCAAGGACCATCATCTCCACTCTAATTTGATTTACACCTTGTTCTTCCACCAGTATTAGTTGTATTACCTCCTGTTGTGATAGCTGCACCTCTTCAAACTATTCTACTGCCCCTGATGTGAGACCACCTATTTAAGGATCCCCACCTGTTGATTTTGGTTCTACCAGACATTCAGCTGTAAGTGCATCTTTTCAATTTATCCCACACTTTATCCCCTACCATTTGTTTGAGGCATGTCTTATGGAGCAACAATACCTATGAGGATGGATTTGAGAGCTACAACATATGGTGAGTACACAAGATATTAAACAAGGTGAGAAGAAACCTAGAGAGAGGATTCATGTGTTCAGGGGGATAGCTACTACCAGGTTATATGGAGCCACTTGTAAGTATGCTACCCATGATTATCTTGTGGAAGGAGCAAGATGGGTTTTAAAGGAGTTTGAGAAGATTGGAGATCCAGAGTTTTCTTGGAATTAGATGATGGTGTTATGACAAACGTGATATGTATAGTAGCGATGTGATGTGATATTAGCAGACTTTGTTTTATAAAATAGATTTTTTGTCTATTGGATAGACGTGTTGTACTTACCAATAGTAAAAATGATGATGATGGGAATGTTACCAGTATGGAAGAATAGAAGTGAAGTTACGAATAAGATAATATGCAACGATAATTGAAGTTTTTATCGACTAATGAAGGCAAAATGGACCCAATAAGGGGAAGAGGATATATGGAAGTGATTGGGCTCTTATCTGGTTATTTCCCTAATTTGATACCTTGTAGTGGTTGATAAGGACAACAACCAACTCATATATTAATGACAACCAGGTGTATGATTTTCAAAATTTTAAACCAGTTTTTAAAAGATATTTTCTTAACAAATTTTTCTAAAAGTCCTTTAAACAAAATAAGTTTTAAAATTTGGTTGTCATATTACTACTTGAGTTTCCCGATTGTTATATGATTCAGATTACCTAGAAGAATACTTGTTCTAGAAATTAGAATGGTTAATTTGGAAGGCCAAGTGGACCCGCTATTATGGAGGAGTTTTGATTGTTCCTAACAGAAGAGTGTGAATCTTGTTTGATAAGTTTAATGATAGAACCAACGTGTGGAGGAATTATTCATCCAATTCCTGAGATTTTTAGAGTTTAGAGAATTCCTTGATTTAAAAGAAGCCTGAGTATGATCGAAGAAGATTGAGAAATTTTCAGACTTTCCTAAAGGAAGCATCCTGTTATTAGTAAAAGAGTCGATATATGGGATGATCAAAAGTTATTTTATGTGGAGCGGAAGAAATTCGAATATATGATTGTAAATTCCGTAAGAATGCAATTATAGTCAAATTATTAAAATATTGAACATGCATGCACAACGTTAAAGATATAACTTAATAAATAGAAATTTATTATAATGATCAATTTATTTAGGGATTTCAGCGGACTTTTTGAAGTTATTATATGACTCTGAATGGGATCTATTGATCGAACGACCTATGAAGGTATATATAAGTGAAATGAGGATGATGATTAGCGGTATCATTCTTTTCTACAATACTATAGTATATATTTTTCTTGACTCTTAAATAAGTACGAACTTCTTTCAATATAAGTTCTATGAGCTAATAAGTAAAAGAAGATTGTTGTATTCCTTTCAAAATCATTTTCCCCTCAAGTTTCGCTTTCTGATTAAGACAAGCAGTGTTATTGAGTGTCGCTTTGTCGGAATAATGAAGAGTCTAGTGGGATGCCACCTAATCATGTGTTGTATGCCATATGGTATGAAAGACTGGCCATCTTAAATACCAATGTGGTTGTCTCATTCATATTCAAATCATTACTCCTTTTTTTCAATTATAAATTTATTGAATCATAAATCCTTCTAATTGTTTTATTACACTATTGTTTTTCACGAAAGTTTTCCCAACGAAATCAATCTACCAAGAACCAAGCAGGTAGAATTCCAACTATTGGAATTCTATGTTTCAAGTATGAGAACCAAGGCATATGGCAAGAATTGTAAATCACAAGCCCCAGTCAGTGACACGCTAAAAATTATGGGATCTACTTCGATAGTGAATGAGTCTCTAAGATTAGGAGTTTATGATGCGTCTGTGAAAGATGTTATTCATAATATAGATGTGATGGCGGATATGATTACTGTGAATTCTTTATATGCCAAATTATTAGTTAATTCGGATGTAACTCAATCATTTTTTTCCAGGTTTTGCTGATAAGTTGAATTGCCCAATTGTATAATAAAATGAGATCATAATTATAAAACTATTAAATTAAGAACATGTATATGTTAAGCAAGTGTGTATCAATTATGAGTTTGAGATTTCTGGCAATAAGCTCGTGCTGATTTGATACCTTTAAGATAGGAGAATTTGACATTATTCTAGGAAATGGACTGACAACTTAAGCGTGATGCTCAGATAGACGGTCGTAATAAAAAGGTAAGTCTGAAGATGCCGGATGAGAATGTGATGATGTTTAGAGGTCAAGAGTAAATAACAAAGTTTTTAATGATGATTCAAGCTAAAAGACTATTGGGGCAAAGATGCGAGTATTACATTGCTCACATGATAAATAAAAAAATCAGGATACGGGAAAATTTGAAGATATTCCAGTGGTCAATGAGTTTTCAGACGTATTTCCAGACGAATTATCAGGACTTCCTTCAGATAGAGAAATTGAGTTTGCAATCGACTTAGCCCCTGGAACGAAACCAGTATCTAAGGCCCAGTACGGAATGGCGCTAGTTGAAATGAAGGAGTTAGCAAAGCAATTATAAGAGTTGGTAAACAAATGAGTGATTTGACCCAGCGTGTCCCCATGTGATGCACCAGGATTATTTTTTAAGATGAAAAATGGAAGCATGAGATGATGTATCGACTATCGGGAGCTCAATAAACTTACTATTAAGAATAAATATCTATTACCCTGAACCGATGAATTGTTGATCAACTAAAAGGAGCAAAGTATCTTTCTAAAATTAATTTGAGATCCGGATATCACCAATTGGAGATTAAACCTGAGGACGTACTGAAGACAGCTTTCAAAACTATGTACGGTCTTTATGATATTCTAGTAATATCTTTTGGATTGACCAATACACCAGTAATATTTATGGACTTGATGGATAGAATCTTTAAAGAGTATCTGGATAAGTTTGAAACTGTGCATACAGATGGTATCTTGATTTACTCAAAATCAATGAAGGACCATGCAGAGTATTTAAGGATAGCTTTGGAAATTGTGGGAAAGGACAAAAACACCAACAGAAGTGAGAAGTTGCTTAGGATTGACAGGGTATTATTGAAGATTTGTTCAAGATTTCACGAAGATTGCGACACCTTTGACGAAACTTACCTAGAAAAATAAGAGGTTCATATAACGAGAAGTGTGAAGAAAGTTTTTAAGAATTGAAGAAAAGATTGATCACGACACCTGTTTTATCACTTCTAGATGATAAGGGAAATCTTGTAATCTATAATGATGCTTCTTATAAGAGATTAGGTTGTGTCCTGATGCAGCATGATAAAATCATTGCATATGCGTCTAGACAACTGAAACCTCATGAGCAGAAGTATCCTACTCATGACTTGGAATTGGCAGTAATAGTGTTCGCCTTGAAGATTTGGAGACATTATCTATATGGAGAAAGATGTGAGATTTATACGGACCATAAGAGTTGAAATTTATACTCACACAGAAGAAACTTAATATGAGACGACGAAGATGGTTGGATTTGATTAAGGACTATGATTTCATGATTAACTATCAACCAGGAAAAGCAAATGTAGTGGCAGACCCATTAAGCAAAAAGGAGAGATTTGATGTATTGATTGTGCCAAAAGAGTTATATAAGGAGTTTCAAAAATTAGAATTATATCAGAATCTGCAAGCCCAATGAAGCAAAGATGTATAGTATAACCTTTCGAGCATAGTTTTTAGAGAAGATAAAGAGATGCCAAGAGAAGATAATGGATTAGGATGTTAACAATTTTTTAGGAGAAAAGTTATGCACTCAAAATAATGATCACGGTATTCTCATATTTTCTTCCAGAACTTGGATGCCACAAGTGACGGAATTAAAGAATGAGATCCTACAAGAAACTCACAATTCTAAGTATTCAATTTATCCAGGAAGTGTCAAGATATTCAGAAATTTAAACAAGAATATTGGTGGCCAGATATAAAAAGGAAAATTTTAGAATGGAATAGTGGGTGTTAGGCATTTCCAAGAATTAAAGCGAAGTATCAGAGACCTAGTGGATTATTGCAACCGTTAGAAATGCAGAATGAAAATGGGAGCATATTGCTTTGAATTTTATAGTCAGATTACAAAGAACGAAATAAACCACGACGCCAATTGCGTTATAGTGGACAAACTAATTAAGTTGGCTCATTTTCTACCTCTTAATGAAAGATTTTTATTGGACAAGTTGGTTCACATATAATTGAAGGAGATAGTAGTTCGTCATGAATTCCCTGTGTCTATTATATTTAACCAAGATTCAAGATTTATTTCAAGGTTCTAGAAGCATTTTCAAGAATGTTTGAAGAGCCAAGTTGAATATTAGTACAGCTTATCTTCCACAGATTGACGGCCAAAGCGAAAGAACGATCCAGACAATTGAAGATATGCTATGTGTTTGTGCCATTAATTTTAGAAGAAATTGAGATGAAGATGGAAAACGTAAGATACTTGGACCCGAGTTGGTGCAATAGATAAAAGAAGTTGTCAAAGTCATTCAGAAAAGGTTAATTGCAGCACAAGACCGTCAAATGAAATATGCAGATCAATCCAGGAAGGATATGGAATTCAAAGAAGGAGATCTGGTATTACTGAAAGTGTCACCGTGGAAAGGATTATCTAGGTTTGGAAAGAAAGGGAAGCTGAGTCCTAGATACGTAGGACCTTTTGAAATTTTAAAACGTGTCGGCAAGGTAGCATATGAATTGGCGTTACCCCCGCATATGGAGCACATTCATAATATATTTCACGTATCGATACTTAAGAAGTATAATCCAGACTCTAGGCATGTAATCGAATATGAGCCGATAGAACTTCAAGAAGATTTATCTTATGTTGAGAATCCAATAGAGATTCTAGAAAAGAAAGGGAAAGTGTTGAGAAATAAAGTTATAAGTTTAATAAGGGTATTGTGGAAAAACACAAAGGTTGAAGAGTCAACTCGGGAGTCAGAAAATGATATGCGTGAAAAGTACCCTCATTTGTTTACTTAGGAGATTTTGAGGACATGATCCTTTTAAGGGGGGAAGGATGTAATATCCGAGAAATATCGTGTAATTATTTTTATCAACAAATAATTATTATGTGATTTTTATGTGAATTTTAGTGAATTATCTGATAATTGGAATTGATATTTGGGTGTTTATATGCGATAAAATGTGAGTGTTTTAATTTTAATATGTCCAAAATAAAGTATAATAACTTTAATATTTTTCTGGTAATTTTTGTATTGCTATATGATTTTATAAAGAATTTATGGATTTAATAATTATTTTCTGAGTAATTATAAAACTATTTTATATAAACGGGAATTGTCTAACTTCAACTGTTTTTGCATTTTTACAACCCGAAACCCTTTGGAAAACTCCTTACTAACCTAATCTAATTATTCTGAACAATTTCTGTGTTATAACTTTTTTGATCTGAAGTACGGTTTGACCCGTATGAGTCCCGGCGCAAAATTTTCGATACGACCGTCATTTCGATAGATCAATAAAACCCGTATTCTCGAGAGACGGGATATTTTGATTAAATAATTACATTATCTTTTCGCAGGGTGTTTTATAAGAAGTCCGGTTTTTATACTTATCCAAAACTGGTATCAAATTGGATCATTTTTATAGTTAATTAGCGGCTAAGTAATCTTTTTTCGGATCTGATATGATCTAACGAGTATTAATATTCCATAAGCATAAATAGCCTTTTTCTTATTTTATTTTATACAGATATTCATAAACAAACAGTTAAATAATATAATTTACAAAGAAAACACGAATATTCGTCACGTTCTTCATAATCAAACCTAAAAACGAAGGCGTTATTGAAATCGAAATCAAGTGTGTGGATAACGAAATCGAAGCTCGTGAAAAGTACTTTCAGATTATACAATCAATTTCATTGCAGAAATCAAAGGTATTTTCCTATTTATTTATTTTAATTAGAATTAAATTATGATTAATATATGAAATTTTGATTTTTGATGTTGTTTGTGTGATTTGATGATTGTATCTTGTAGATAATTTTTTCCTGATCATTTTGATATATTATATATTGAATTTGGAGTTTAGTAACATACAGGAATAGTGGGTTTGATTTTCGAAATAATAAAATTAAGTTTAAATGTTCTTAATTGATTTTTAGGCATTTTTGATTCAAGGGTTATTAGATTAAATTGATTATACTGAATAGATCATTGAAAAATGAATCGATTTGTACTAATGGCTTGAATAGAGGGTAAGTCGTTCGAGCTCGCTAGAAAATTTAGGTACCAGCGGCGTTCGTTTTCTTTCGGACAAAAATCCGGTTAATCTGTTAGGCCTCAATGATACTATAAAAGGGGGTTGAATATAGTATCTACAATTAATTTGATTATCAACACAAGTATGTAACAGAAAATAAGTTTATTTAATATATCTAACTCTGTTACAGTAGGTTTAATCTACTCTCTCAGTGATGTATGATATCACTAAGAGCTTCTAGGGTTACAATGAATAATATTCTCATGAATGATAACACTTATAGTGTAAACCCTAATTGGTATTTATATATTACGCAGTTATAAGATAACTATCAATTGATATGATAATGATTATGTTTTCTAGAATATATCAATCAGAGATTATCTACTACAGTCCTATAGTTGTCCAATTCTTCATGCATATCTTTACTTGTTTAATCCAGATCCTCTCCGGTAAATCAGCCGCTTTTCATCCCTAAAGTGTATTCGCACTTAAGTCCTGATATAAGTTCTGACGCCTTAAGTTCTGATAACTTCCTGTCTTCAATAAGTTCTGATTTCCAGTTAAGTTCTGATATTCTGATAATAAGTTCTGAAACTAAACAAATCAAATTAGACATGACATCACAAATATATCTAGCAATCTCCCCCAACTTGTAAATTATGAAAAATATACAAGTTAATAGATTTGATGATGTCAAAAACATTTAAGTACAAATACAATGAGATATTATTTTAAACAGCTAAATACAACTTACAGTACATATAGCTTTACCAATATCACTGGATCAATCTGAATCCATATTGATTCCTTGTAAAGTCTGTTACCAGCTTGTCCTCAGCATTTCTCAGAACTTCAACTAACTGTGCTTTGACATGCATCATTTCTTTATCTTCATTATCACCAGTTTAATAAATGGCTGCTCTGAGTGCATGAATTGATGTTCTTTTAAGTCCATCTCCAAGTCTGATAACTTTGGGATGTAAAGAGTCTTTATTGTAGCATAACCATCTTCCTTTCAGAATTACTTCTACCTTGGAAGAATTCTTCCTCATAGGAATTTCTCTTCCATCATCTTCAGTGATTTTTGGAATGTATTCAGAAGCTTTTGCACCAGAGATTCTGAGAAGGTCTCTTATAGCCTTCAAAATGTAATCCGACCATCTTCTTGTAACATCAGAATTTACCTCCAGTAGATAATGAATATATTGGAGCTCTTTGACAGATTTCTTTAGCACATCAGAGTCAGATAATCTATAAGTTCTGCCATCAATCAGAAATAAGATCAATTTCTCTTTTTCTTCATAACAATAATGAGTATCCATCACTACTTGAGCAGAAAGCACTTTGTCAAGGTGCTTCTGTGTGAGCTCTTCATATAGCTTGTCAGTCAATGTGAATGGATCTCTAATATCAACTTCTATCCCAGTCTGGAATTTTTCTCTGTCAGAACCTAATCCAAAAGTGTCTCTAGCTTGCTTGGCTTTTACCCCAAATGCTGCAAGTTGATTCAACATCTGATTTGTCTTAGGCTGAACTGGAATAGACTTGTTCCATAGCAGAATCTTCTTGTCTTCTAATGTTAAGCTGTCTATGTCAACTTGAGCAGTGTCAGAGGTTGATGTCTTGATGAATTGGTCAGGATTTTGTTGTGCATATGTTGTGTACTTGATGATTTCACAAACAAAACACCTAAGTATATTTTACTTAGTGAAATAATGTAGCACTCGACGGAAAAGAATTTTAGTCTCGACGTGTTACGACCGGCATTTTGTGTAATATTATTTGTGGACTTGGTATAATATTAGAGCCGAATGTAAATATACTAAATGATTGTATGTTTGTGTGAATGAAAATTTCTGCATTATAAATTTGCTTTATGTAGTATATGATTTTTCAAATCAAAAGTTTATTTATTTCCCTTATTTTTAATTTATAAGGAATATTCTAAACTTGGAGAAATTTTCTTTTAAAAGTTATTTTGTTCATAAATTTCAAAAGTGATTTTATAAAATTTCTAAAAATCCAAGTTATTTTATGGTAAAATTTTTATAATTTTTGAACTTGTATTTTATTTTATAAAAATAAATCTTTAAAAATTTTATTTGTTATAATTAGCAAATTACATGGAAGCCCTTGCATGCAAACCACTCTTCTATTATCTTCAAGGACAAAGAAGACATTTCCAAACCCACTAACTCATAATTTATTAGCCAAATTACCTCCTTGAACTTGCATGCAAAATGGCCTAACTTTAGCTAGAGGGTTACTCTTGTCATTTCCCAAACCCACTCACATTTTAGTCAAATCAAAGACATAAAAAAAAATCAAAGAGTGATCACCACTCCACTTTCACCCCACCACTTCACCCTCCCCTTCTCTTCCTCCCTCCCTCTCGGCTTTTTCCCCCCTCCCTCTCGGCCATTCCAAAACCGAGGCCCCCATTCCCTTCTTTTCTTCATTTCTTCACTCAAACAATCATCCTATAATCAAGTAATCTTACTCCCTACATGTTAATTCTTGTATATCTCAAGAGTTTAGAGTAGGAAACTTATGTGTTGACCTTGCATGGTGGTGTTTTTGTTAAACTCAAAGTGAATATCCTTAATTATTGTGAATTCAAGGCTTTCACCATGAGTTATAGTATTATAAGGTTGGGAATGGCTAGACATGAGTGTGTTACACTTATGCAAATATTGTTTTCACCCTAATCCATTCGGCCATGACTTGATAGGAGCCGAACGGATGGTGTTTTGGTTGCCTTGTTTCATTTTGTGTGTTTTTGTGATGATAACATGGAAATCTTAGTAAAATCTTGGTAAAAACCTTTGCATGCTAGGTGGTAATTTAGATATAATCCATAATAGGCTTGCATGTTGAATTATAATGAAAATTTATTTGGAAATCATGTTGTTTTGGTTTGTAAGACTCGAAGTCATGCATGCATGTAGATCACTCTTGAATTTTTGGAAGTTCTTGATCATTCGAAATGATATTTTGTTAGTAAACCTTAATTTTAGTAAGTTAAGGTATTAATTAAGAATTGTTCTCCTTAATATGTGATGTTATCTCATTTATACTTATCAAGAAGATTAAAGTTGTTGTCCTTGAAAACTTGATGACTTGTAATTTGTATAATGTGATTACTTTTGTTTTTCTATGTTGCACCTTAGGTAAGGATGATCTCCACTAAGCCTATTTTGAGTGTAAGGGATTTAGTTCAGTAGATCACCTTAGTTAAGTTTTGGTTTGGGTACTTTGGTTGTTGTTGGTTGGGTTTGTTAAGTAAGAACCTTGGAGAAAGGAGAGTATTAGTTTCTGCAGAAAATTAGTTTGATACCCTGAGGTTTAGAGTGAGTTTTGACCATGTCATTGTTGTGCACTTTGAGGCCCAAGACACCAGAAGCTAGCACTAGGAGTATATAAAAGGTTTTAGGTGTTTGTTGGAGGTTTTTAAGTCGTTTGGTTAGGTGCACGAGTGGAATCACAAAATATGTCGAGCAGGGGACAGTTTTGTTGCAAATTAGAAATAGGAAGTTTTGACCATGTCATGGGTAGGCCCTCATTAGGCCCTGTTGGGCCTTAGTTAGAGGGAGTGTCAGAGGAGTTTTTCCAGCCATAGTACATAGGATTTGAGTCATAATCATGTGTCACAAGTTAGTTCAAGTCAGGGCATTTTCTGCCCAGTAAAACAGGGGAACCATGAACTTTAAGCTTAGGTCCAAGGAGGCCCAAGCTAGGCCCTTGAACCACATCAAGTTTGGGAGATGCCTTATGGTCAGAAGAGTATAGTGTAGAAGTTTTGGAGGTAAACTTGTAGTGTAAGAGTGTCTAATGCACTCAAGAAACCATAGATGTCATTCTGAAATTTGCCTTAGTGAGCACTTTCACTTATCATATAGTTTTAGAGCACTTATGAGTGAGACCTAGGTTGACCACTATGGTTGTAGGATAGTATAAAGCCATTAGAGTAAAAGGCCCAAGTGAGGGTCAATAGGTTTTGGATAGTTTAGTAAAGGTACATCGAGTTAGGAGGCCAAATTTGGAGACTTTGTCTAGTTTAGCAATCAAGTGACTTAAGTTGTGGGTCGAGATCATCCAAGCCTAGTGTTGCATTATGGTGTGTATGATATTATTTGGTATTAAAATATGATATGTGAGTATATGTGGCTATGCGTACTATTGTAGTTATAAGGTGATTATAAATTGCGTGCATATAGGCCTAAGTGCCATTTATGTTAATTTCGGGTTGCATATAAATTGCGTTGGTGAGAGTGTATTATAATGAGGTTATTATTAATAGTGTAGGATCTAGAGATGAGGGTAAACTTTCCATAAAGGTCGAGTAAAGCTTCCAGTTGCTCCTACCTCCAGACCAGTCCAGCCTTTCTCAAGGCAAGTGATTCAACCTGTTTTTCATTTACACTGCAAATGTGTGATAACTAGTTCCTATATATATATGAAGCGAGTGTCCTGAGTTATCTTGATATACTTGAACCAAGTGATTCTTAAATCTATCTTCGTATTATATAGAAATGCCATGAACCCTCAAGTATATATTGCAAGTAGATCAAAACTCGTATCATGCTAGTACATCAAAGTAATTGGAATGCCATGATAAAATAAGGATTTGTTAAAATACTTGATTGATCCTCTTGATTAACATGCTATTGATTCCTAAAATATTGACATCTCACCCTGATGTTTGAACCCCAATAGAAACTTTACCTTGATACCTAAAAGCCAGATATTCTTTAAAGTTGTTCATGATTGTTTGATAACCCTATCCTTACCCTAAAGTTTGACATCCTGATATACCTTAATCTAATGATCACTTTCTTTATACCTTAACACCTCTAGTATACTTGTAACCAATGATTCTTATCTTCTTGATATTATAATACCTATACGCCTAGTTTGGCATTACTCTTTCACATTATCCAATAGCCTTGCTAAATCTCCTTGTCAAAGTTCTTGTATATGGAAACCTTTCAATTACCCTATTAAAGTAAAGTCTAATGGATCATGGCCCTGAGATTTGGTGACATATTCCCAGTGTTTCAAAGTTGATCTATAATTCCTTGATGAAAATGTTTACTATTTAAAAGATTTTATTATAAATCGGCATCAGTTTTTGAAATGATTAAAATATGGATTTTCAGTCCCAAAGGGGGATAAATGCTTTCTTTGAATAGTAGATCTGGACTGAGACGCGAGTCCTTTCCACACTTATATTGTAGGCTTAAAAGTTGCCTAGGGATCCCATTAATGTTTTAGAACCCAGCGAGGTTCGGGATTACTTCACGGCTGATCACCGGCTGTAATCCGTAGTGTCATAAAATGATTTTGATTAAGATATGATTTTGAAAATGTTTTGATTCAAGCAAATGATTCCACCACCCAAAATTTCATCTCTTGTTATTATTAGTTATATCTTCGCATTGTCATTCTTTAATAGCTCGATTTATGCTTTGTACCGTATTGTTTAGCACTTGTTGAGCATTTGGCTCACTCCTTGCTTTAAACCTGATATTACAACTAGTAGCTGTAATATCCGGGATATATCGTGTAATTATTTTTGCTATTATATAATTATTATGTGTGTTCAGTATCTATTCTGTGAGCTAATTGTTAAGTGTTATCTGTACTTGAATATTCAAAAATAATATTAATTGAGTATTTTAATTTTTATATGTCCAAAATAAAATATAAATAAATGTCATATCTTCCTAATTATTTTTATGTTGGTTTATGGATTTATAAGAATCATATGAAATTTCTAAAATCTTTTTCCGGGTAATTAAAATCTATTTTATAAAAACGGGAACCAACCGACGTCAACCGTTGTTACGTTTTTGGAACCCAAAACTCTTTCGAGAACTCCTTCCTAACCTAATTGTAATATTCCGAGCATTTTCAATGTTTCGACTTTTTCGATCCGGCATACGGTTTGTCCTGCGCGGGTCCCGGCGCAACATTTTCGATACAATATTCGTTTCGGTAAATCAATAAAACCCGTATTTTCGATAAACGGGAGCTTTTTATTAAACTATCACAATTATCACTTCGTAATACATGTAACCAGGTGCTGAGACCAAGACCGCAGTACAAATTGTACTGATTTGGATAATTATCCCGAAAACCGATACCGTTTGGATCAGTTTTTACAAATAAACGTACCGTTTTATATCCGGAATGATCCAACGGGATCCTAATTTTCCGTAATTATAAATAGCCTTTTACCGTATTTTATTTCGTATTAAAATCATTTGCAGACAGATAATTATATAATTTTCAGAGAAAAACCCTAATTTCCTAAAACTGTTCTAAGAATCAAACAAGCATTTGGAGGTGTTATTGAATTCGGTTTGGAAAGCTCGAGTAACCAATCTGAAGGTCTTGAAGAGCTCTACCAGATTCTGTAATCCATACACCTGCATAAATCAAGGTTATTTTTCTAAAATTTATTTATTTTCGAATTTATTTTATTAAAAATATGAATTTTTGTTCGGATGATTGTTTGTATGATTTGATGATTGCATGTTGTAGAGCTTGTTTTCCTGATGATTTTCATATGTCATACGTATGAATGTTCTTAATTGAAATTTGGGGGTTTCTTATTCTGTGATAGATTGATGTTGTGTTGTAGTGGGTTGTGTTCTCTGTGAAATTTGCAATCTAGTCGTATAAGTTTCATGAACCAACGAGGTCTGTAGAGAAGGGAGTTGTGTTTTGAAGTTTTCCGATGTTCCCCGGAAACTGGAAAATTTCACGGCCAAATTCCGGCCAACTCACGGATTGTTAGGATGAATTGATTGCATGGTTGTGTTCCTGGTAACCTGTAGATGTGATCTGGAGGTGTTGGTGGGGTGAGGACGCCGGGAACGTGTTCTCCGGCCATCCCCGACTTTTTCCGGCGACTGGACTGCAAAATTGCAGTTTGGTCCCTGCAGTTTTGAAAACGATGCATTTTGGTCCCTGTAGTTTATAGACTTTGCAAAAATTGGATTTCTGTTTTAAAAATGTTTAAAAATCATATTTCCTATTTATTTTTATTATAAAAATTCGTTTTTAATTTCTGAAAATTCTAAAAATTATTATTTTAATTCTGAAAATTATTTTTAATTCACAAATAAATCTAAATTAATTAGTTAATTAATTCCAGTTAATTTCTAATTGATTGATTGGTCAATTAATTCAAAAATTAATTGATTAATTGATTTAATTAATTATTAATTGATTTTAATTAATTATTTAATTAGATTTAATTATTTAAAAATGATTTAAAAATTCTGAAAAATGGTTTCGAGCTTTAAAATATTATTCTAAATTATTTCCAAGGCTCGATAATTATTCTAAAATTATTTCGGAACCAGAATTGACCAACCGAACCCTGTTTATTAACCTGAAATTGATCCAACGACCCGTTTTAATTCCGAAAAATGTTTTAAAAATCATTTTAAATACCAGAAAGCCTATTTATGACCCGAGACTTCTTTATAAATAATATATCATTGATTACGTGATGTATTATGTGCTATATGTGACTTGTTAATTGACTATCGGTCTATATATTCGGTGTTTACTTGATTATTGCATAACTTTCAATCCGTTAATCGGATTTGGGTAAAACGAAGAGTAGATAGAAGTATGTGTTGAATAGAATTCCATGAGTAAATTATTGATAGATGCTTATGATATATGAGCAGAAGAGGCAAGACGTAGGAAAGGGAAACAGATAGTTGAGGAGTAAGACGCTTGTGATTGGAAGCGAGTGCAGTGTAGTAAGCTAATATCAGGCAAGTGTTCTGAACTTTCTCGAGATATTGTAGTATTTGATAGTCAGATTGATATTGCAAGTGCTTTGAAGCACTGAAACCTAAACTCTGATTCCAGTTATTGTTCTTGAGCCATAAACCTTATTCTTTCTAGACCATTGATTGTTGTATACCTAAACACAAGTCTCAAGTATACGATATTACTCCAAAAATACATGTAAACAAAATCCCAAACACTGAACTGAATTACTTGTACATTCAATCATTGTATCCTATGCTTTGAAAGCCCAAAACTTTGAAACCCAGAAATGTTGATTCCTTTGTTATCCAATTCTTTCATTACCCAGCATCCAAACTTTTAAATTGCCTTATTGATCCTTACAAGGATTGAAACCCTTTCATTGTTAAACATTTATTGTTGTTAATGATTTCAGTTATTGTTTATTATTGCATATTCTGTTATTATGTTAGAATTGGATTATTTTTATAAAATTGTGGACCAGATTCGTGGTCAGACCATATAATGGTCAAGTTAGGCCAATGTGTGCCTTGGATCGAGTAGTTAGAGCAATGATGTGTGCCTTGCTCGGGGTTAGTGCATGACTGATCAGCAGCCTAACCTTGGTTTTTAAATTAAAAGTATAGTATCCAATTCTAAATCATAATCCATTGTTCACTTGATATCATAATCATATTCACATGATGATCATTATTCTCAGTTTTGTCATTGTGACTTGTTGAGCTAGTTAGCTCATTTGTGCGATGTTGTTTATATTCTTTCCAGTTAAAAAGGAACCAGTTGGTAGCAAGGATCCCCAGTCCAGCGCGAGAGCTAGGGGTTCAGGTTGAGAAAGCTGAGCTAGTAGGCTTCTTTTGGGATAATTTAAATTTGTAAAAGTTTGTAATAATGTTTAATACTCAGTTTGAGTTTGAAATAGTTGGGATTGAACGGTTTATAATATATTAGTGTGTTTGGCTTGTGTGCATACTTTAACCTGTTGCGGTCCGTGGTGGTTGGTAAGTAGGGTCACTGCATATATTATTATTATTATCTTTATTATTGTTATAAACAAGTTATAATTAAGGTGTGTGTGTGGACCCCAAACTTCTGACCCGGGTTTGGAGGGCGCCACATGTTTGGTATCAGAGCTACATGTTATAAGTCACTGTCACAAGCCTAGGTTGACGGGAATGGGTAGAGGGATAGGATTAGAAGTAAGGTATAGGATGATAGAACGTCGAGAGGTTGAGTGTTATGGTATAACCGGTATTAGTATAGTTTGCGTCGTGGTACGAGATTCTTATATTATGATATGATTTCAGATTGCAGAGATAGCCGACTCTTTTATTCCCGTATCAGCTGATCACTCAGAGCCTTCAGTTTGAGCACCAGCATCGGATCCACGTCCTGTTATTCCACCAGCATTGGCTATTCTACCTCCACCGGTGTTGCAGCCCGTACCATTGCAGGCTATTCCACCTCCAGGCATGAGGCCACCTGTTAGAGGACCCCCACCAGCTGATTCAGATTCCACTGGGCATTCAGTAGCGAGTGTCCCATTCCAGTCTACATTGCCCCCAGTTCCTTATTACCGGTATGAGGCTCTTCTATTGGAGCGTGATTCCTTGTTGGCTCAGATTAGAGAGTTACAACATATCATCAGGATTACAGATGTTGATCGTGGTGTGAGGGAGCTTTGAGAGGAGATTCATGTGACACGGAGGGTTCTTGAGGCTAGGCTACATGGAGCTACACTACCTGGAAGAGGCCCTGATGCACTGCTGGGCTAGGCTACTGAGGTGATGGAGGACTTTGAGAGGCTGGCAGGACCAAAGTTTCCTTGGAGCTGAGTTAGAGATTCTGAGGTGGAGATGCTGAGCAGTGTTGTTATGGTTATGTAGTATGGACAGTAGTGTGTAGTGTGTATCAGTAGACTTTTGCGTTGTATTTATAGACTAGCGATGTTGACTAGTGAGTAGGTTATTGTACCCTTTTTGCTTTTACTTTCGAAGCGTCTTTACGCTTGTACTACCTAAAACTTTTGATCTATATATCAGTACCTTTTCTTTTCAACACTGTCATTTACTTTATCGCACCTGTTTTACTTTACCTTATTTATTGCACCAGTACTGTGATACCATGTACCCTGTTTTCCATAACTGTTTATATTCTGTAAAGAAGCATGCAATTTACTTAGTTACAACTGTTTTCAAAAAGAGATATTCCTGTTTTACAAAACTTTTCTTTTATACAAAGATTTGATTCAAAAGCTAAATAAATTGATTGATTCTTTACAAAAAATGCCTCCCAGAAGAAATACCCGCACCAACACCCAGAGTGAAGAAACCAACAATAACAACAATAACAACCAAGATTATACAAACCAGAATATGAACCCAGGACCCATGGACCCAGCAATAGCCCAGATTCTTCAAATCTTGGCCCAACAAATAGTTCACCTGGCAGTAAACCCACCAGAATTCAAGGGTTCCTTAGAGCCAATTGAAGCAAATGTGTGGTTAAAGGAAATAGAGAAGGCATTTGCCTTGGTAAAAGTGAAAGAGGAGCAGAAGGTTGAATTTGCAAGTTACTATCTGAAGAATGAGGCCACCTATTGGTGGGAGATGGTGAAGACATTGGAAAGCACAGATGTTATTACTTGGGAAAGGTTTAAGGAATTGTTTTTAGAAAAGTATTTTCCTCAGTTTGTTCAGGATCAAATGGAGCTGAAGTTTTTAGAATTAAAGCAAGGGAACATGTCGGTAACAGATTATGAGGGGAAGTTTGAGGAATTGTCAAGGTATGTGCCGTCGTATGTTGATACTGATAGAAAGAAAGCTAAGAGATTCCAGCAAGGCTTGAAGCCATGGATCAGAGGGAAGGTAGCTATTTTTGAATTGGATACCTATGCCAGGGTTGTACAGAAGGCTATGATCGCAGAGACAGAGAGTGAGATGTTCTAGAAACATAAGGAAAGCAAGAAAAGGAAAGTTGAGGGAAGTGATGGTCAGTCACAAACAGGGAAGTTTCCAAATTTTAAGAAGGGCAAGTTTTAGCCAGGGAGAAATTTTAATTTCAGGAGACAAAATGAAGGAGACGGAGGCCAGGGCAATCGTCCAGCTAATGTGAATCAGCCGAATCAGTTGAGATTAACTTTTCCAGATTGTCAAGTATGTGGAAAGAAGCATGGAGGAGTTTGTAACAAGTTGAATGTGGTATATTTTAAATGCAACCAGAAAGGGCACTACTCGATGGAGTGCCGAAATCAGCCAGCAAGAGAGCCGGCAAATAAGGATCAGCCTATCTGGAATCCAGCAGTGAAGGTTCCAGTTATTGGATTTACATGCTTTAAATGTGGAAAGCCAGGACATATGGCTAGCGATTGCAAGACACCAGCCCCAGTCAGTAATGCATTAAGGATTATGGGATCTACCCCAACAGTGAATGAGACTCCGAGGGCTAGAGTTTTTGACATATCGGTGAAGGATGCGATCCAGGATGCGGATGTCGTGGCAGGTACGCTTAATGTGAATTCTTTATGTGCCAAAGTGTTAATAGATTCGGGAGCAACTCGATCGTTTGTTTCACAAGATTTTGTTAGTAAGTTAAATTATCCAGTTGGGTATTTAAATGAAATAATGACTGTGGAATTAGCAAATCAAGAAAGTGTAACTGTTAACCAAGTTTGTGGGAATTGTGAGATTGAGATTTCTGGTAGTAAGTTTTGTGTAGATTTGATACCGTTTAAGTTAGGAGAATTTGACGTTATATTAGGAATGGATTGGTTATCTAAGCATGATGCTCAGATAGATTATCGAAATAAGAAAGTAATGGTGAAAACGCCAGATGAAAGAATAGTAACGTTCAAGGGACAGAAGCAGGTAAAGAAGTTCTTAACGATGATTCAAGCCAAGAAGTTACTACGACAAGGATATGAGCATTTCGTAGCATATGTGATCGACAGAAGTCGGGAGCCAGCAAAACTTGAAGATATTCCAGTGGTGAAGGAATTTCCAGACGTATTTCCCGACGAATTATCAGGACTTCCTCCAGATAGAGAAATTGAATTTGCAATCGACTTAGCACCTGGAACCGAACCAGTATCCAAGGCCCCGTATAGAATGGCGCCCGTTGAGATGAAAGAGTTAGCAAAGCAATTACAAGAGCTGTTAGAGAAAGGAGTAATCAGACCCAGCGTATCCCCGTGGGGTGCACCGGTATTATTTGTCAAGAAGAAAGATGGAAGCATGAGACTGTGCATTGACTATAGAGAGCTCAACAAGTTGACAATCAAGAATAAGTATCCGTTACCCAGAATTGATGATTTGTTTGACCAATTGAAGGGAGCCAAGTATTTCTCCAAAATCGATTTAAGATCGGGATATCATCAACTGAAAATCAAACCAGAAGATATACCAAAGACAGCTTTTAGAACAAGGTATGGACATTATGAATTTCTAGTAATGTCTTTTGGATTGACCAACGCCCCAGCAGCGTTTATGGACCTGATGAACAGAATTTTCAAGGAATATTTGGACAAGTTCGTTATAGTATTTATAGATGATATTTTGATCTATTCAAAGACGGAGGAGGATCATGCGGAACATTTAAGGACAACTTTGGAGATTTTAAGGAAAAAGAAGTTATATGCTAAATTGTCGAAGTGTGAGTTTTGGCTACAGGAAGTTCAGTTCTTAGGACACATAGTCAGTAATGAAGGGATCAAAATGGACCCGGCAAAGATTGAGGCAATTACGAATTGGGAAAGACCGAGAACACCCACTGAGGTAAGAAGTTTCTTGGGATTGGCAGGATATTATCGACGATTCGTTCAGAATTTCTCAAGAATCGCAACACCATTGACAAAGCTTACACGAAAGAATGAAAAGTTTATATGGAATGACAAGTGCGAAGAAAGTTTTCAGGAATTGAAGCGGAGATTAATCACAACACCTGTTTTGTCACTTCCAGACGATCAAGGTAATTTCGTAATTTATAGCATGCTTCTTACAAAGGATTAGGATGTGTTCTTATGCAGCACGAAAAGGTGATTGCGTATGCGTCAAGGCAATTGAAACCACATGAACAGAAGTACCCTACTCATGATTTGGAGTTAGCAGCTATAGTGTTCACTTTGAAGATTTGGAGACATTATTTGTATGGAGAAAAGTGTGAGATTTTCACGGATCACAAAAGTTTGAAATATATATTTACCCAGAAGGAACTTAATATGAGACAAAGGAGATGGTTAGAATTGATCAAGGATTATGATTGCTCGATTAATTATCATCCCGATAAGGCGAACGTTGTAGCAGATGCGTTAAGTCGGAAGGAAAGGTTAAATGTGTTATCCGTACCTGAAGAGATATATAAAGAATTTCAAAAATTGGAATTGGAGATTAGAATTTACAAGCCTGAGGAAGCAAAAGTGTACAGTATGATTTTCCAACCGGAGTTATTGGAGAAAATAAAGAAATGCCAGAAAGAGGTAATGGATCAAGATATAAATAGTTTGGTAGGTGAGGAATTATGCACGCAACAAGATGATCAAGGTATTCTTAGGTTTTCTTCAAGAATTTGGATTCCACCAGTGACGGAGCTGAAAAATGAAATTTTACAAGAGGCACATAGTTCAAGATATTCCATCCATCCAGTGAGTACCAAAATGTACAGAGATTTAAAGAAGAATTATTGGTGGCTAGATATGAAGAGGGAAATTGCGGAATGGGTTAGCAAATGCTATACCTATCACAGAGTTAAAGCAGAGCATCAGAGACTAAGCGGATTGCTACAGCCATTGGAGATTCCAGAGTGGAAGTGGGAACATATTACCATGGATTTCATAGTTGGATTACCAAGGACAAGGGCTAATCATGATGCCATTTGGGTTATAGTAGATAGACTTACCAAGTCAGCTCATTTTCTGCCTATAAATGAACGATTTTCGCTCGACAAGTTAGTTCATATGTACTTGAAAGAGATCGTAGTTCGTCATGGAGTTCCAGTGTCTATTGTATCTGATCGAGATCCAAGATTTAATTCAAGATTTTGGAAGAGTTTTCAGGAATGTTTGGGAACAAGATTGAATATGAGTACGGCCTATCACCCCCAAACGGATGGCCAAATTGAAAGAACGATCTAGACAATCGAGGACATACTACGTGTTTGTGCTATTGATTTCAAAGGAAGTTGGGACGAACATTTACCCCTGGTAGAGTTTGCCTATAACAACAGTTATCACGCCAGCATTGGAATGCCACCTTATGAAGCCCTTTATGGACGCAAATATAGATCTCCAGTATATTGGGATGAAGTAGGAGAACGCAAAATACTCGGACCCGAATTGGTGCAGCAGACAAAGGAAATTGTTGAAATTATCCAGAAAAGATTAATAGCCGCACAAGATCGTCAAAGGAAATATGCAGACCAGTCAAGAAAAGACATGGAATTTGAAGAAGGAAGCTTGGTATTATTGAAAGTATCACCGTGGAAAGGACTAACAAGGTTTGGGAAGAAAGGGAAGCTAAACCCAAGATATGTCGGACCTTTTGAAATCCTAAAGCGTATTGGCAAAGTAGCTTACGAGTTGGCATTACCTCCGCACATGGAGCACATTCACAATGTTTTTCACATATCAATGCTTAAGAAATATAATTCAGACTCCAGGCATGTAATAGAATATGAGCCAATAGAACTTCAAGCAGATTTATCATATGTAGAGAGTCCGATAGAGATTCTAGAGGAAAGAGAGAAAGTATTGAGAAATAAAGTGGTAAAGTTAGTAAGAGTATTGTGGAGAAACCCAAAGGTTGAAGAGTCAACCTGGGAGTTAGAAAGTGATATGAGAGAAAAGTACCCTCATTTGTTTTCTTAGAGATTCTGAGGACAGAATCCTTTTAAGGGGGGAAGGATGTAATATCCAGGATATATCGTGTAATTATTTTTGCTATTATATAATTATTATGTGTGTTCAGTATCTATTCTGTGAGCTAATTGTTAAGTGTTATCTATACTTGAATATTCAAAAATAATATTAATTGAGGATTTTAATTTTTATATGTCCAAAATAAAATATAGATAATTGTCATATCTTCCTAATTATTTTTATGTTGGTTTATGGATTTATAAGAATCATATGAAATTTCTAAAATCTTTTTCCGGCTAATTAAAATCTATTTTATAAAAACGGGAACCAACCGACGTCAACCGTTGTTACGTTTTTGGAACCCGAAACTCTTTCGAGAACTCCTTCCTAACCTAATTGTAATATTCCGAGCATTTTCCATGTTTCGACTTTTTCGATCCGGCATACGGTTTGTCCTGTGCGGGTCCCGGCGCAACATTTTCGATACAATATTCGTTTCGGTAAATCAATAAAACCCGTATTTTCGATAAACGGGAGCTTTTTATTAAACTATCACAATTATCACTTCGTAATACGTGTAACCAGGTGCTGAGACCAGGACCGCAGTACAAATTGTACTGATTTGGATAATTATCCCGAAAACTGATACCGTTTGGATCAGTTTTTACAAATAAACGTACCGTTTTATATCCGGAATGATCCAACGGGATCCTAATTTTCCGTAATTATAAATAGCCTTTTACCGTATTTTATTTCGTATCAAAATAATTTGCAGACAGATAATTATATAATTTTCAGAGAAAAACCCTAATTTCCTAAAACTGTTCTAAGAATCAAACAAGCATTTGGAGGTGTTATTGAATTCGGTTTGGAAAGCTCGAGTAACCAATCTAAAGGTCTTGAAGAGCTCTACCAGATTCTGTAATCCATACACCTGCAGAAATCAAGGTTATTTTTCTAAAAATTTATTTATTTTCGAATTTATTTTATTAAAAATATGAATTTTTGTTCGGATGATTGTTTGTATGATTTGATGATTGCATGTTGTAGAGCTTGTTTTCCTGATGATTTTCATATGTCATACGTCTGATTTGGAGTTCAATAACATGTTCAAATTTGAGTTTGATTTTCGAATTTTAAAATTAGGGTTTATTACCCGTATGAATGTTCTTAATTGAAATTTGGGGGTTTCTTATTTTGTGATAGATTGATGTTGTGTTATAGTGGGTTGTGTTCTCTGTGAAATTTGCAATCTAGTCGTATAACTTTCATGAACCAACGAGGTCTGTAGAGAAGGGAGTTGTGTTTTGAAGTTTTCCGATGTTCGCCGGAAACTGGAAAATTTCACGGCCAAATTCTGGTCAACTCAGGGATTGTTAGGATGAATTGATTGCATGGTTGTGTTCCTGGTAACCTGTAGATGTGATCTGGAGGTGTTGGTGGGGTGAGGACGCCGGGAACGTGTTCTCCGGCCATCCCCGACTTTTTCCGGCGACTGGACTGCAAAATTGCAGTTTGGTCCCTGCAATTTTGAAAACGATGCAGTTTGGTCCCTGTAGTTTCTAGACTTTGCAAAAATTGGATTTCTGTTTTTAAAATGTTTAAAAATCATATTTCCTATTTATTTTTATTATAAAAATTTATTTTTAATTTCTGAAAATTCCAAATAAATCTAAATTAATTAGTTAATTAATTCCAGTTAATTTCTAATTGCTTGATTGGTCAATTAATTCGAAAATTAATTGATTAATTGATTTAATTAATTATTAATTGATTTTAATTAATTATTTAATTAGATTTAATTATTTAAAAATGATTTAAAAATTCTGAAAAATGGTTTCGAGCTTTAAAATATAATTCTAAATTATTTCCAAGGCTCGATAATTATTCAAAAATTATTTCGGAACCAGAATTGGCCAATCGAACCCTGTTTATTAACCCGAAATTGATCCAACCACCCGTTTTAATTCCGAAAATGTTTGAAAAATTATTTTAAATACCAGAAAGCCTATTTATGACCCGAGACTTCTTTATAAATAATATATCATTGATTACGTGATGTATTATGTGTTATATGTGACTTGTTAATTGACTATCGGTCTATATATTCGGTGTTTACTTGATTATTGCATAACTTTCAATCCGTTAATCGGATTTGGGTAAAACGAAGGGTAGATAGAAGTATGTGTTGAATAGAATTCCATGAGTAAATTATTGATAGATGCTTATGATATATGAGCAGAAGAGGCAAGACGTAGGAAAGGGAAACAGATAGTTGAGGAGTAAGACGCTTGTGATTGGAAGTGAGTGCAGTGTAGTAAGCTAATATCAGGCAAGTGTTCTGAACTTTCTCGAGATATTGTAGTATTTGATAGTCAGATTGATATTGCAAGTGCTTTGAAGCACTGAAACCTAAAATCTGATTCCAGTTATTGTTCTTGAGCCATAAACCTTATTCTTTCTAGACCATTGATTGTTGTATACCTAAACACAAGTCTCAAGTATACGATATTACTCCACAAATACATGTAAACAAAATCCCAAACACTGAACTGAATTACTTGTACATTCAATCATTGTATCCTATGCTTTGAAAGCCTAAATCTTGGAAACCCTGAAATGTTGATTCCTTTGTATCCAATTCTTTCATTACCCAGCATCCAAACTTTTAAATTGCCTTATTGATCCTTACAAGGATTGAAACCCTTTCATTGTTAAACATTTATTGTTGTTAATGATTTCGGTTATTGTTTATTATTGCATATTCTGTTATTATGTTAGAATTGGATTGTTTTTATAAAATTGTGGACCAGATTCGTGGTCAGACCATATAATGGTCAAGTTAGGCCAATGTGTGCCTTGGATCCAGTAGTTAGAGCAATGCTGTGTGCCTTGCTCGGGGTTAGTGCGTGACTGATCAGCAGCCTAACCTTGGTTTTTAAATTAAAAGTATAGTATCCAATTCTAAATCATAATCCATTGTTCACTTAATATCATAATCATATTCACCTGATGATCATTATTCTCAGTTTTGTCATTGTGACTTGCTGAGCTAGTTAGCTCATTTGTGCGATGTTGTTTATATTCTTTCCAGTTAAAAAGGAACCAGTTGGTAGCAAGGATCCCCAGTCCAGCGCGAGAGCTAGGGGTTCAGGTTGAGAAAGCTGAGCTAGTAGGCTTCTTTTGGGATAATTTAAATTTGTAAAAGTTTGTAATAATGTTTAATACTCAGTTTGAGTTTGAAATAGTTGGGATTGAACGGTTTATAATATATTAGTGTGTTTGGCTTGTGTGCATACTTTAACCTGTTGCGGTCCGTGGTGGTTGGTAAGTAGGGTCAGTGCATATATTATTATTATTATCTTTATTATTGTTATAAACAGGTTATAATTAAGGTGTGTGTGTGGACCCCAAACTTCTGACCCGGGTTTGGAGGGCGCCACAACAGCTATGGTTAGATTCAAGCTGACAGCACGTAAGACTTGTGATGCTGATGCGTATGTTCGAGCTCAGGTAGAATAAGAGATAGTTTTGTGTGAGGACTCGATAATAAAATCAGTTGTAATAGATGGTAGTGTTGGGCTGTTCCAAACCCTAAACTGTAAGATCTTGGATTTGGTTATATTTACTTTCTTTTAAATATCATAATAGTTATATATTGTGTTTGTTAAGTTGGGGGTATGACAGGTTTTGGTATCAGAGCTACGGTTTAGAGTCCCTGGACAGCCCAAATAGGTTATAGGATATATATATAGGTTATAGATAATATGCGAGAGAGTAGGTTAAGTAAATTTATTATTAATACCCCTCTTATTGGTTTGTTAGCAAAGGGCACACTCCTCATCATCCTCTGGGTCAGATGACACCATTGCTTTCTCCGTATATGCTGAGTTGAGGCGCGAGTTTGACATGCTTCAGGGCAAGTACGACCGATTGATAGACCGACTGAAGAACGTGTATCCGGACAGCCGAAACTATGAAGGGAAGCCTAAGGAACAGATGACTGCGAGAATTGAGACCTTGGTTCAGTATGTCAACACTAAGCTTGAGGAGATGCCATCGCACCAAGACTGCACCAGCAAGTATATCATCCAAATGGTGGCAGATGAGCTCCAGAGCATTGTGAAGACGCTTCGAGAGGAGAAGACTACCAAGCCCCGTTCCGATGGAGTAGAGCCTTAGTTCTTTCCATTATCTACCTTTCATGTTGTTGTATTATCGGACTTCGTAGAATTCCCAGTTGTTCCTTTAATTAAGCATGTTATTCCTAGAATCAGACCTTATCCTGATCTTGATGTATTGAGACCTTTAGATTTCAATTATTATGCACTATCGTTCCATTTGCTCTCAACTGTTATTTTACGCCTTTATATGCATCACTATATCTATTTAATTTGAAACTTGACCTCATATTTAAATAAGAATGCCATGCGATACCCTCGAATTATTTCATCATTCACACCTGTTTTGACATAACTCTTGTTTCAGGATCATGCCTCCCAAAAAGAAGAACCTAACAACCACATCCACCACAGATCCAAATATTCTTCGATTACTGGAAACTTTACAACAGCAAACCAACGCTATAGCTCAACAACAAATAACTCTTCAACAACGATTTGAAAACCAAGATAACCGTGAACCACACCAACCACCTGATCCACCAGTACCACCTCGACAAGTTGTCACTTTCAAGGCTTTTCAGAATGTGAATCCACCTGCATTTCATGATACCACTGATCCAATAATAGCTAACACATAGATTAAGGAAATGGAAAGGGCTTTTGAATTAGTACATTTAGGGGATGATCAGAAGACACCATATGCTACTTACTTCTTGAAGGGCGAAGTCATGTATTGGTGGGAATCAGTAAAAGCTATGGAAGCAAATCAGCAAGTTTCTTGGGAGAGATTGAAGAAGCTATTTCTGGAAAAGTATTACCCTAAGTACATGAAGAATCAGATGGAGCTTAAATTTCTTGAGTTGAAGCAAGGGAATATGTCTGTACTGGAGTATGAGAAGAAGTTCACCGAATTGTCAAGGTTTGTGACAAAGTACACCAGCAGTGAGGAGAAAAAAGCGAAGAGATTTCAACAAGGATTAGAGCCTTGGATCAGAGATAGAGTGGCTATGTTTGAGCTTGATACCTGTGCAGGAGTAGTACAGAAAGCTGCTCTGATTGAGAATAATGGGATGCAGTCAAGAAAGGAAAGGGATAACAAGAAAATAAAGGCTCCGTTTTATGGAGAAAAGTCTGAAGCCGGAAATTCACAAGATCAGAATGTAAAGAGGATTGGGTTCCCTAAGGGCGGAAATTTTCAAAAGAAGGGGAATTTGGGCAAAAGACAAGAATCGAAAGGGAACAACCAGACAAGTCAAGGACAAGTTAGAGAAAACAGATTCCAGAGACCGAAATGCAAGCATTATGGAAGAAGGCACCCCGGAGTGTGTAATAAGCTGAGCATGACATGCTATAGGTGCAACCAAAAAGGGCTTTTGGCAAACGAGTGTAAGATGCCGAAGCCAGGAGTTACATGTTACCAGTGTGGAAAGACTGGGCATATAGCTAGGGAGTGCAAGACAACCGGACCAGTTAAAGCTCTAATGAATGTAGCAAGTACCAGTACAAGCGTGCCAGCCGAGGTATTGGCATTACCTCCACCACCAACAACAACTCCGCAAGCAACAGCAAGGACATTCGATCTGAAAATGAAGGACGCTGTTCAGAACTCTGAGGTGATAGCAGGTACACTTTTACTAAATAATGTCAAAGATAAAGTATTGATTGATTCGGGAGCAAAATGATTTTGATTAAGATATGATTTTAAAATTGTTTTGATTCAAGCAAATGATGCCAACACCCAAAATTTCATCTCTTGTTATTATTAGTTATATCTTCGTATTGTCATTCTTTAATAGCTCGATTTATGCTTTGTACCGTATTGTTTAGCACTTGTTGAGCATTTGGCTCACTCCTTGCTTTAACCCTGATATTACTGCTAGCAGCTATGGTTAGATTCAAGCAGACAACACGTAAGACTTGTGATGCCGATGCGTATGTTCGAGCTTAGGTAGAATAAGAGATAGTTTTGTGTGAGGACTCGATATTAAAATCAGTTGTAATAGATGGTAGTGTTGGTTTGTTCCAAATCCTAAACTGTAAGATCTTGGATTCAGTTATATTTACTTTCTTTTAAATATCGTAATAGTTATATATTGTGTTTGTTAAGTTGGGGGTGTGACACGACGGATAAATCTATAGTCCCGACGGATAATGATTTATTATCTATCGAGTGAGTAGCTTATGTAATAATGAGTCTGTAGCACATTTTTGTATACACCTTTGTATAGAGTCTGTAGTAGCATATAACTCATGTGGACTTTAACTAGATATGCAGAATAGGTTGATTAATTGTACATAGATGATGTCTTGTAATTCTGCATAAGTGAAATGAAGTCAAGTGCCTGATTGCTACCCGACGGATAAACTACAAAGCACCCGACGGATGATCAACAACCCGACGGATGATCAACAATCCGACGGATGATCATGAACCCAACGGATAAAGAATTCAAACATCAGTTGACAGTGACAACTGGTCACATGCGTCGAGATGTATGCAAATGGAATGAGGAAGCCTATTAACTGGGTAATAGAGAACAAAGTAACAAAGCATTAAAACTGATAGTTTTTATAATGATTCTATCTTTTGACTTTGTAATCTTGGTAATATATAAACCAAGAAGTAGCAAATAGAAACTAAGATCTGAGATAGAAAAAGTGAGAAACATTTGTAAGCAGAATTATTAGCATTTCTCTGTATTCTCAGTAGTTCAAATTTGTAAGCAGTTGTGAGCATTCTTGCACACAGAGTTCTCTCGATATAATATATATCTTTGGTGGAATTGTTTAAATCCACCAGAAAGTTTTTAAAGACTCCTGTTTTTAATTACTTATGTTTTGATTCACTTAAAGATTTTATTCCGCATTGTGCTAATCAAAACACTTATATTTGTATTCGAGTTTGAACATTTTTATTTTAAGAAAAAGGTTCAAGAATTCCATTCAACCCCCCTTCTGTAATTCTTGCTATATTGTTGAGGGACTAACAATTGGTATCAGAGCAAGCTCTTAATCAACAAAGAGTTTAAAGATCAAAACAATTCAGCAAGATGAACAAGAAGGATGTTGGAGTCAAGCTTCCTTTTCTAGATAAAGATAATTACCATCACTGGAAGGTAAAGGTGCATCTTCATATGCTTTCTCAAGATGAGGCCTATGTGGACTGCATAGAAAGAGGCCCTCATGTTCCAATGAGAGCTGCAACAGGAAACGAGCCATCAGTTCCCAAGCCAAGGCATGAATGGTCTGATCTTGACATTGAACAAGTCAGGAAGGATAAAAAGGCCATGAATATTCTGTTTAATGGAGTTGATGCAGACATGTTTGACAACATTATCAACTGCAAAAATGCCAAGGAAGTCTGGGATACTATACAGATAATCTGTGATGGCACTGAGCAAGTTAGAGAAAATAAGATGCAGCTCTTGATTCAGCAATATGAGCATTTTCACAATGAGGAAAGTGAGTCTCTCACTGACATTTTTAGTAGGTTTCAAAAACTACTAAATGCTCTTAAGTTGCATGGAAGAGTCTATCAGGCTAAAGACTCTAATCTGAAATTCCTTAGATCTCTCCCAAAGGAATGGAAACCAATGATAGTCTCGTTAAGAAACTCACAAGATTATAAGGAGTTTACTTTGGAGAGACTGTATGGGATCTTGAAAACCTATGAGCTTGAAATAGAGCAGGATGAAAGGATGGAGAGAGGAAAGAAGAAAGGAGGATCCATTGCACTAGTTGCTGAGTTGGAAAAGGAGAAGGAAGTGAAGATGGAAGCTGTTGAATCAACTTCAAAGGTCTGTGAGAACAAGGGCAAGGGGCTTGCAGTAGAAAGTGAAGATTCATTGAGCCAAGATGACATGGAGGACATTGATGAGCACCTAGCATTTCTTTCCAGGAGATTTTTCAAGCTCAAGTTCAAGAAGAACTTTGGAGCAACCAAGCCAAATAGAAACATGGTGGATAAGTCAAAATTCAAATGTTTCAAATGTGGCTTGGCAGGGCATTTTGCCAATGAGTGTAGAAAGTCAGATTCCAGTAAGAAAAAGTTTGAGTCTGTGGATTATAAGCAAAAATACTTTGATCTACTCAAATAAAAGGAAAGGGCTTTTATTACACAAGAAAATGACTGGGCAGCAGATGGTCTAGATGAAGATGAAGATGTCAGCTATGTCAATCTAGCCCTAATGGCCAAGTCTGATGAGACAAAGATAAGTTCCTCAAGCAATTAAGTAATTACTACAAACCTTGCACATTTATCTAAAGCTGAGTGTAATGATGCCATAAATGACATGTCTACAGAATTATATCATTTGCGTGACACTTAAGTCTCTTACTAAAGAAAATGCTAAAATCAAAGAAAACAATTTATTTTTAAGTGAGAGCAATAATGTGCTTGAGTCTCAGTTTGTTGATTTTGAGAAATTAAGAATTGAGTGTAAGATTGCCAAGGAGGAATTAACTGAGGCCTTGAAAAAGGAAGAGATTTTGAAGAAGCGGCTCGAGCGTGAACAAGAGGTGATTAAAGCATGGAAAACATCCAGAGATGTCCATGCTCAAATCACCAAAGTTCAAGGAATTGCGTCTTTTTGTGATGAAGCCTGGAAAAAGAACAAAGAGAAACTATAACCTAATTTGGTAGATGGACTGCTAACAGATGTAGACTCGACGGATGATGAGGACTATCCATCGGATAACAAAAAGTGTTATTCGTCGAATGATGAAAATCCTCATCTGTCGGTTGTGAGCAAGCCCATTAGCAAAGCCAAACTAATTAAGCTGAATGAGAAGTATGGGTCTGTTTCCAAGAACTTTGTTTCAGGAGAGTCAAGTCAAGTTAAGAAAGGGAAAAAGGCTAATGTTGGTCACATGACTGTCAAGCTGTTAAGTGACAGACTGGAGAAAATTGAGGTAAAAATAGAGACTAAAAGGAAAGACAGTAGGAATGGTAAAGTAGGGATTAACAAACATAATAATTACACACCTGATAAATATGCTCCTAGAAAAATCTTTTTCAAGTGTGGTAGTGTAAATCATTTATCTGTTAATTGCAGATCTGCCATGCCTACTCCCATGTCTGTTCAGTCTCAATTTCCTAACATGAATGACATGCCTCCCATGCCTGTTAATGCTATGCCTACACAGAACATGAATGCACAGTTTGCTAATATGCCATTTGCACCTAATCCTTATTATGCTGCATATAGTATGCCACAAATGCCATTTAGCATGCCTTACTGGAATAACATGTTTACACCAAGCATGTCATTTCCTGTTAGTCATAATATGCATGATAATTCTGTTGCAATGAATGGTTTCAAAGGTCCAATCAAAATGACTAAGGATGAATCTGAAATTCTTAAGTCAAATGAGATAAGACCTAAGAAACAGAAAAATAAAGCTAACAAGGCAGGACCCAAGGAAACTTGGGTACCAAAATCAACTTGATTTGATTTTGATGTGTGCAGGGAAACAGAAAGAATCTTTGGTACTTGGATAGTGGTTTTTCAAGACACATGACTGGTGAATCTACCCTGCTCAAAGAGTTTAAGGAGAGAGCTGGCCCAAGTATTACTTTTGGAGATGACAGCAAGGGTTATACTGCGGGATATAGATTGATTTCAAAGGACAATGTCATCATTGAGGAGGTTGCCTTAGTGGATGGTCTCAAACACAATATGTTGAGTATCAGCCAGCTTTGTGACAAAGGCAATTCAGTAACCTTCAACTCAGAAGCCTGTGTTGTGACTAATAAAAGAAGCAACAAGGTGGTTCTCACTGGTGTGAGAAAAGGAAATGTGTACCTAGCTGATTTCAACTCAACTAAAGCAGAATCTGTAACTTGTCTTCTCAGTAAAGCAAGTCAGGATGAAAGTTGGCTATGGCACAAGAAGCTATCCCATTTAAACTTCAAGACCATGAATGAGCTGGTAAAGAAAGAACTGGTAAGAGGCATTCCTCTAGTGAAGTTTTCAAAGGATGGACTGTGTGATGCCTGCCAAAAAGGGAAGCAGATCAAAGCATCATTCAGGAAGAAACTTGATTCAACAATTGAAGAGCCTTTGCAACTACTTCACATGGATTTGTTTGGACCAGTCAATGTATTGTCCATCTCAAGGAAAAGATTTTGCCTAGTAATTGTAGATGATTTCTCAAAGTTCTCTTGGACATATTTCCTAAAGTCTAAAGATGAGGCTAGTGAAATCATCATCAATCACATAAGGCAAGTCAACAATCACCCTGATTTCAAAGTTAGAAAAATCAGGAGTGACAATGGAACTGAGTTCAAGAATTCTGTCATGAGAGCATTTTGTGAGGAAAATGGGATTCTGCATGAGTTTTCAGCCGCAAGGACTCCACAACAGAATGGAGTAGTGGAAAGGAAGAACATATCACTTATTGAAGTTGCAAGAACAATGCTTGAAGAATCTAAACTACCAACATATTTCTGGGCTGAAGCTGTAAATAATGCATGCTACACTCAGAACATTTCTCTGGTTAATCAAGCAAGATGCATGACTCCCTATCAATTGTTCAAGAACAAGAAGCCAATTCTAAACTTTCTTCATGTCTTTGGCTGCAAATGCTGTATCCTGAGAAATTAAACTGATCAAAATGGGAAGTTTGATGCTAAAGCAGATGAAAGAATTTTTGTTGGATATGCTGTTGGTAAAGCATATAGAGTCTACAATCTAAGAACCAACATTGTTGTTAATCTATACATGTTGTGTTTGATGATAAAAAGATTGAAGGACTGAAAGATGGAGATTACCATGAGAGCCTCAAATTCGATAATGTGGAGTTGGTTAGTGATGACAGTGATGATGAAAGTGATCAAGAAACAGTGTCTAAGGATAATGCAGACAAATCTACTACCAATGAAGTACAAAACTCAACATCTGTCGAGTTGCATAATGCTTCATCCTTCGGAAGGCAATCTGCGTTATCCGTCGGGAGATAACTTGCCTCATCCGTTGGTACTCAAAATTCACCATCCGTCGGGTTATCAAAAGGAGCAGGAGGTCAAGATAGATCACCTATAGAAAGTTCCCCTTTCTCAAATCAAAGATCCACAAACTCAAGGGGAGTTTCTAGCAATCAAAACTCAATCACACATCAAGACAACAATGAGGTCTCTTCATCTAGAGCTAATCTACCTCAATAAAGGAAATGGACAAAAGATCACCCCTTTGAGCTTATCATTGGTGATGTTTCTTCTAGAGTTCAAACAAGAAGAGCAACTCAGGAAGAATGTCTATACAACAACTTTCTTTCCAAGGAAGAACCAAAGAAGGTAGAGGAAGCTTTGTTGGATCCTTATTGGATTTTAGCTATGCAGGAGGAGCTAAACCAATTTGAAAGGAATAATGTATGGAAGCTGGTACCCAAGCCTAAAGGAAAGAATCCAATAGACACCAAGTGGGTATTCAGAAACAAGATCGATGAAAATGGCATAGTAGTCAGGAATAAAGCTAGATTGGTTGCTAAGGGCTATTGTCAGAAAGAAGGAATCGATTTTGATGAAACATTTGCTCCTGTTGTAAGACCTGAAGCCATCAGAATCTTCTTAGCCTATGCAGCCCATGCCAATTTCAAGGTCTATCAAATGGATGTCAAAAGTGTCTTTCTGAATGGAGATTTGGAGGAAGAAGTATATGTCAGTCAATTTCCTGGTTTTGAAGATCCAAATTTTCCAGAGTATGTCTATTATCTTCTGAAAGCACTTTATGGACTGAAGCAAGCACCCAGAGCCTGGTATGACACTTTATCAAAGTTCCTTTTGGAAAATCACTTCACAAGAGGTACTGTAGATAAAACTTTATTTTTCAGAAATGTTAATGGCTCTAGTATACTTGTTCAAATTTATGTAGATAATATTATTTTTGGCTCTATAAATGAGAAACTTTGCAAAAAGTTTGCCAAATTGATGCAAAGTAAGTATGAAATGAGTATGATGGGAGAACTAACTTACTTTCTTGGTTTACAAGTTAAGCAAGTTAGTGATGGAATATTCATTAGTCAAACTAAATATATTTTTGAACTTTTAAACAAGTTTGATCTAATGGATTGCACATCTGCAAAAACTCCCATGACCACTGTAACTAAGCTTGAATTAAACACTACTGAAAAGTCTGTGGATATTTCAAGTTATAGAGGCATGGTTGGCTCACTTATGTACTTAACAGCTAGTAGGCCAGATATAATGTTTGCTACATGTTTATGTGCTAGATTTCAGGCTGATCCTAGAGAATCTCACTTGATAGCTATTAAGAGAATTTTCAGATATCTCAAGGGAACACCAAACCTTGGCATTTGGTATCCTAGAGATTCTGGTTTTGATCTAACTGGTTATTCAGATGCAGATTATGCAGGTTGTAGAATTGATAGAAAGAGTACAACAGGAACTTGTCAACTTTTAGGAAACAAGCTTGTGTCCTGGTTCAGTAAAAAGCAAAATTAAGTTTCTACTTCTACACCTGAAGCTGAATATATTGCTACTGGCAGTTGCTGTGCACAGATTTTATGGATGAAAAATCAATTGCTAGAATATGGTTTGTATGTTGAGAGAATTCCTATTTTCTGTGATAACACAAGTGCAATTGCCATCACTGAAAATCCAGTGCAACATTCAAGGACAAAGCACATAGATATCACGTACCATTTCATAAGGGCACATGTAATGAATAGTACTGTGGAACTACATTTTGTTCCAAGTGAGAAGCAACTTGCAGATATCTTTACCAAGCCACTGGATGAATCCACCTTTTCAAGGTTGGTAAGTGAGTTAGGTATGCTAAATTTCTCTTAGATTTATCTGAGTTATTTTGCAAATTGTTATGCAGCCAGAAATTTAATTGATTTTTCAGTCTTGGATGAAATTTTGTCTAAGTCAAAATTTACATCTCGACGGATGACCCTTATCCATCGTGTTTAGTCATCTGTCGATATACTATTTGCTAATGAAAATCAATTACTTTTCTGGAATCTTTTAAAACTCGACGGATAACAGTTTATCCTCATATGTCGAAGTGTCTTAATCTCAGCCGTTAATTCCCTATACATTATCCATCGAGTATACTTACAGTTTGTAAGTATTACATGACGGATAATGGGTGGAATTTTTACAGTTTATTTTTAAACGGCTATTTTATGCAATTTTCTATTGGTTAATTTACTTTATCAGTTATTTTTGAGATAGTATAAAAGCTTATTTCATTGCAATTGTTTTCTTTTATCATTCTCAAATTCAACTGCTCTAATTTCATTCTCTCTCAAGCAAACACTCTCCTTCTCTTCAAGCTTTCATTCTCTAACAATGGCACCTGTAGTAAAGATTATGTCTCAAACTGGGTTTATTTATGAGAAGAATAATTTCACTGCATTGGTTAATAAGGGTATTCAGCAATCAGAGGACTACCACAAGATGATGGACTTTGTGAAGAATTGTAAGCTCAATTACGCCATGCTAGAATCACCCATAATCTTCTGTGAAGTTGTTGAAGAAATATGGACCACTGCTACTTACAACTCTACAGATAAGACCATCACTCTAACCATTAAAGGTAAAGAATTCTGTATCAATAGTGATGTGATAAAAGCATGTTTCAAAATTCCTGATAATAATGTGACTTCACCACACAATGACACTGATATTATCAATATGCTTAATTCCATGCATTATGCACTTCCTACTTCTAAACTGAGTGATATTACGAGAATGGGTCTTAGGAAGGAGTGGAGTTTCATGTGTGATATAGTTACTAAGGTTTTCTCTGAAAAAATTAGTAATTTTGATTCAGTGAATATTTCCATGCTTAACATGCTATACATGCTAGTTACAGATAAATTTTATAATTTCAAGGACCTTGTCCTATTTAAGTTAGGTTTTAAAATGGGTGAGTTAGCTAAAAGAGGTAAAAATGTGTATTATGCTAGATTTTTCATGTTATTGGCTAACCACCTCTGTGAAGAGATTATGCTTGAGAACCCTAACAACAAACTGGATTGTTGGGTTCAAGAGAGAAGACTCATTGCAGATTTGAACAGGGCCAATCATCACAAGGATGTGTCAATGTTCTACTTTCCTGTAATGCAGGCACCTCAGGTAAGTGAGGTAAGTTCATCCATCCCTACAACTCTTCCAACCTCCACTATTTCTTTGAATTCGGGAGTAGCTATGGCAGCTGCGTCAATGACCAAACAGTTGCCTACGAAAGCCTCCAAACCTACTACCATTTCCAAATCTAAATCAAAGAAAACCCCCTCTGGTATCTCTCAAAAGATACTAGTTGAAAAATCCACAAAAGCAAAAGAGGGGAGTGTGAAGGAGGGAAAGTCAGGTGAGGGAAGGGGTGAACATCAAAGAAACCCCAAGAATAAGGTTGGAGAGTTGAGTGAATCCCAGCCTAGCCACATTGCAGTTTCCCAACAAACTGCAGTGCTTAAAAAGGACAAAAGCTCACTTCTAGCTGCATCCTCCCAAAAGGATGTAGTTATTGAACAAAGCTCTCAGCCAAGAGCACAGGCCAAAAGGGTTAGGGACACAAGCTCACCCCAAACTTATACAAGAAAGAAGAAATCTAAAACCTCTGGGGATGCACAGGGCACACACACAGTGCAAACTGGTGCTAAAGACACAATCCCTGCACTCTCTCAAATTCAGTTTGATGTGGCTCCAATAAATGTGGAGTCACAACCAAAATCTCTAGTTATAGAAGCACCTCATACACCATACTCACCAACAAACTCTCTGGATATGGATATGATAAACACATCAATTCCTGATTCCCCTTCTTTAACTCTGTTGGGGAAGCTAAAATCTAGTACAAGTGAGCATCATTTGTTAGATGATTTGTTGGCTCACTTGCCAATTCTTTCGGAAACTATTGTGACATTTGTGCCCAAAATATCTTCAATCAGCACAGAGTCAACAATAGTTTCTCTTCCCAACTCATTCTTTTCTACTCTCTCGACGGATATTGCTCATCCGTCGAGTAGTGATTGTATCCCGACGGATAAGCCTAACAGCAGTTATCCGTCGGATAGCACTACCACTCACTCGATGGATATCACTCATCCGTCGAGTATCTCTGCACAACTTCAAACTTCAATTATTTAAAGTGCAGAAGATTTAGTGGTTGTACAGTCACTCATAGGATTGAAAGAGCAGAGTGCTATGAGTGAGAGTCTGGGTTGCTCCCAGGAAAAAGGAGAGGAAATGAGTGAAAATCAGCAATCCATTTATTCAGGATTGGTAAAAGGTAGTGAGAGGAATCCCACCTTAGTAGATGAAGGTGAGGGTGTGAGGGTGGGAAGCCAGGGTGAGACCCTGATAAAACAAAAGAGAGAATATGAGAGAAAAGCAGGTACAGAGGATATAAGGGTGGATCCAGCCATTGTTCATGAGTTAATGATTGTGGATGATGCTGAAAAGGAAAGACAATTTCAGCAATATTACAAAGCTGTAATTGATAACATTTCCTTGGATGCTGACACTTTTACTCATCCTGTGTCAGCCTATCAATTGTTGGCTGCTCAGGGCAATGAGGAGGCAGAAAAGACTTTGAATCTGGTGCATACTTCATAATCTCTACAAAGGGATAAAGCTGATGTCAATTTAATGCCTCCTACAGCTGGTGAGCCATCTGAGGAATTTGGAGTAAATTTTAATGATGATGACTCTATTTCATTTGATGGAAGCATGAACTTAGGGGGAGATGAAGGGCCAAGTTCTATTCCAGATTTACCTGAATGGGCCTTGACAAAGGAGTCTACACCAGGACAATTTAATGTATCCTTGGTCAAACAAATCTTGACTATCCAAAAGGCCATTCAGAGGAGCTAAAATGCTGGTACCAAGGCTATTCTTCAAGCTTAACTAGATTCTCTACATCTAATGAAGCTACATCAATTAGGACAGAATCTGAGTGTAGATGAACTCAATAAGGATATAGCTGACTTGAAGACCTACAATTCTGAGAAGCTGGATTCAGTCATGCCATATGGTACCATGCAGGATCTATTACTGAGACTGAGAAGAGAATCAGATGCTGAAAAGAAGCTGGCCAAGTTGGAAAATAGAGTTCAAGTTATTGAACATTCTGTGGCCACCATTCTTCAAAATCAACAGTCTCAAACCAATCTTCTCATGCAACTGGCTAAAACACAAGGCATGACTCCTCTAATTGATGATAACAAAAAGGGGGAGAAAGGACCAAGTGAGGGGGAGAAGCTTCAGATACAAATCACTAAGGTAATTGTGCCATCAATTACTGTCTCAAAGCCACCAGTTGCAGATGGTATAGATCTGATTCAAGCAGCAGCAGCAAACTTGAAAGTTGCTGAGAAAGAAAAGTTGAGTTTGATCAACTGGGAGAAGATTGATGAGGAGATACAGGAGAAGTTCCAAGTTGTCAAGGAGCCAGTTAAGTCAGCCATCCATCACTCTCCAGTCAAGCAAATCAGTATGAATGAGATGAGCATGAACTATCTGGAAAGAGGACAATCTTCCTGCATCAAGTCTCCAAAGGCTGAAATGATTCTTAAACCAAGGGCAAACTATTCAAAATCATCCCTGAAGAACCCCTTGGATACTGTGTATGAGACACCCAAGCCTGATGAGAAGAAGCTTCTGTCAAGATCAATTATTTTCTACAAAGATCCAACGTATTTAACTTCAAAAAGGAGAATTGCTATGATATTCAGAAATAGAAAGGAAATTTGTATGGTAGCTGGACATCCTCAATTTGCTCAAGCAAAGAGAGAAGAAAAAGCCAGATTGAAGCAGGAAAAGAAGCAAGCTATTCTAGATGCAAAGAAGGCTAAACAAAAGAAAAAGCAGATTGCTATCTTGGCCAAGCTACAGGTTGTGAATTCATCACAACAAATTCCCTCTCAATCATCTGAAGCTACTGAATCAAGGAAACATGTTGAAGAACAGAAGAAATCTCCAAGAAAGAAAGAATTGGCTAAAAGAACAAAAAGGAAACTGGATATTGTTGACAAGGAATTGGGAGATCAATTTCCTAAGGAACCCACACCAGCTACAACTCAAGCATCAAAGCCCTATGTGGTATTTGAAGATATAAGGGTGGTGGATCCCTACAGGAATATTCATGATGAACCTATTGTGCCCAAGGATGAGCCAATAGAATGGGATAACATACCAATTCCTGACTTCAGTCTACCAATCCTTAGCAAGCCAAAAAGGACAAAGTCAAGGGCAGTCAAGAAAGTGAAGCTGTCACCCCTCAAATCCAAATCTGTAGTCAAAGCTCAGCCCAAAGTCAACAAGGGAGACTACTTGTACTTGTGTGACATCAAAGAATTTTCTGATCTAAACCTCTATCTGGATATACTAGATGAAGTGAGGGGAATTTATGCATACAGAAACCTACCTGAAAGGTTAATGTTCAAGTACAAAGGAGGAAAGGAGATTCAGTGGCCACTTCACAGGATTGTTGAAGAGAGCCAAGCTGTACTGATTAAAGTTTATCCATCCTTCAAGAAGAACTTTGGGTTCAATGTCATTGCAGGAAGACTAGTATTGAAGAAGATTGAAGAACTAAGGAGTGTTAGAGCTAAAGATGCACTCCCAAAGACTCTAATCATCCCATACATAGGGAGAAGAGTGCATCTAAGGCCCTACTGGCTGATGGAGTTCATGGATGACAAAGGTGTGAGAAGATTCTTCAGATTAGAAGACCAACTGAGCATCTCCAGCAATGAGACTCTCTTGGAAATGCAAGAAAAGCTAAATCTCTCTGAATCTGATGAACTGGAATTCCACAGGCAGCTCCAAAATCAGATTGATGAAAACAACAGAAAGCTTGGAAGAAGATCCAGACCTTCAAGGAACTAGATAAATCTGCTCAGGCTAGAGGAGCATCTTGAAAATGACTGTGAGCCAAACTTTGTACATTTTGATTATTTGAAGCACTTTCAGTATTATCTACTTTTCTTTAAAGCTGTATGTTTAGGATGTTTTGTTATCATCAAATATCTCTTAATTTATGGCTACAATTCCAGTAGACATAAATTGGGGGAGATTGTTGTGCATATGTTGTGTACTTGATGATTTCACAAACAAAACACCTAAGTAGATTTTACTTAGTGAAATAATGTAGCACTCGACGGATAAGAATTTTAGTCCCGACGGATAAATCTATAGTCCCGACGGATAATGATTTATTATCCATCGAGTGAGTAGCTTACGTAATAATGAGTCTGTAGCACATTTCTGCATACACCTTTGTATAGAGTCTGTAGTAGCATATAAGTCATGTGGACTTTAACTAAATATGCAGAATATGTTGATTAATTGTACATAGATGATGTCTTGTAATTCTGCATAAGTAAAATGAAGTCAAGTGCATGATTGCTACCCGACGGATAAACTACAAAGCACCCAACGGATGATCAACAACCCGACAGATGATCAACAATCCGACGGATGATCATGAACCCAATGGTTAAAGAATTCAAACATCAGTTGACAGTGACAACTGATCACATGCGTCGGGATGTATGCAAATGGAATGAGGAAGCCTATTAACTGGGTAATAGAGAACAAAGTAACAAAGCATTAAAACTGATAGTTTTTATAATGATTCTATCTTTTGAGTTTTTAATCTTGGTAATATATAAACCAAGAAGTAGCAAATAGAAACTAAGATCTGAGATTCAAAAAGTGAGAAACATTTGTAAGCAGAATTATTAGCATTTCTCTGTATTCTCAGTAGTTCAAATTTGTAAGCAGCTGTGAGCATTCTTGCACACAGAGTTCTCTCGATATAATATATATCTCTGGTGGAATTGTTTAAATCCACCAGAAAGTTTTTAAAGACTCCTGTTTTTAATTACTTATGTTTTATTCACTTAAAGTTTTTTTTCCGCATTGTGCTAATCAAAACACTTATATTTATATTCGAGTTTGAACATTTTTATTTTAAGAAAAAGGTTCAAGAATTCCATTCAACCCCCATTCTGTAATTCTTGCTATATTGTTAAGGGACTAACAGATTTGCAGTTTCATCTATAGCTTGCTGTTCTGAAATATCTTCAGGATTTATTAAGTTCTGAACTTCTTCACTTTGAACAACTTGAGCTATCTCAGAGGTTGTCTTAGATTCTTCTATCATCCTCTTTCTCTTTAGAGTTTCAACTATTTCATCTTCAGCAGTAGTATCATCAAAGACTTGAACCATCTTGCACACAGGATCCATCAAAATTTGAGGAATCTTCATCTTCTGTTTCTTGACTGTCTCCCCAACTTTTCATTTTCCCTTGTCTTTGGGATCAGTAATAGTTTGAGATCTAGTACTTGATCTAGGAATCTCTGTGGCAGATCTTTCTTTTATCACAATCCCCTTTTTTGGCCTTAGTGGCTTTTTAGCATCAGAAGCTTTTGACTTTGGTTTGCTCTTCTCAGCAGCAAATTTAGCTTCTTCTTCTCTTAATTCCTCTAAATCCACTCCTGGATTATCCTTAAGGAATAGTCTCTTGGCCAGTTCTTTATCAATAGTTTGAATTTTGGGATCCTTGTAAAAGAATGTTGCTTTCTTTCCCTTAAATTTCAGAGTCTGCAAAAACTTCTGTGAATCTTGGCTTCCAGCTTGAATCATTACATCAGAAGTATTTGTCAGAACTTGATCATCAGAATTTGTGATCAACAAGGGAACATCCTGATTTGTAGGCTTCTTTCCTTCCTTATTCCTCCTTTGAGTAGAACCAGATAATCTCTGATGAGAACCTGTATATTTAGAAGGAATCCTGCTCAATTGCTCTCCTTGACTGTGACCTCTACTCTTATCATAGTTTCCCTGGTCATCACCATGATCATCCTTTTTCTTCGGTGTCTTGATTGGTGAGCATTTGGATTTAACTACCTTCTCCCCCTTTTTGGCATCATCTGTCAGGAGTAGAAAAAGAAGGAGTTCCACTAAATATTGGATCTCATTTAATTGAGTCTGTTGAACAGCTTGATTTTGTAAGACCTCATCCAGTTGGGCCTGTTGCTTTTCTTGAACAAGCTCAATAGCCTGCATTTTTTCTTGAATTGGTCTGATAAACCTATCCTTGTCTAGTTTGAGCATCAGGTCTAACTTATCAGCTGTTTCCTGAAGTTTATCAACCTTTTCATGAGTCTTGGAGTGTAGACCTTGAAGAGTTTTAGTACTGAGAGTAGTGACTTTAAGTTGTGTTTTGAAGTCAGAATTTATCAGCAACTCATCAGCTTTTGCAACATGATCTGTCAGAACAATTGAGCTGGGAATGAAGTCAGGTTCATTCCACTTCTTTGTCCATTCAACTCCTCTAAAGGTTTCCTCCCATGGAACATAAACATCTTCTTCAGCAAATTTAAACAGTGCCTTCTTGCCAAGAATTGGAGCATTAACTGGAGCACTTGCTAGAACACTGTCTCCAGAATTTGATAAAGTCTCATCATCTTCTGAGAACACCAGAGTGTGTGTAACTGAAGGAGATTCTGGAGCTTCTGTTTCCAAATTATGATCTTCAGGTTCTAAATCCAGAATTGGTGTAGTAGGAATTTCAGCATTTAGTATTGGAGAAACAGGTGGAGTTGCCTCTTTTGCTGGTGGTGCTTCCAGATACAAAACAGTTGGAATATTCAACCTGTGAATATCAATTTCAGGACTTAACCAGAATCTCCAACTGTGGTAGTTTCTTTGAATGGAGAGATAGGAGGTGTGATCATTGTGTCTTGAACAGTGTCTTCAGGTTGAGGTGGAGCTGTCAAAGCTTCAATGACTATAGGTTCCGATGAGATTAGAGATTCCTGATCCCCTTCCTCAGCATCCTCAAATTGAATTTGTGCAATATGCACACCTGCTCTAGTCTTCCTTGATCTTCTAGATGGTGAAGTGATATGATCTATATCAGAATTTGAAGGTCTTTTCCTTTTCAAAATCCCAGAACCCTCAGCTTCATTCTGTTTCTGAGGAGTTACCTCTTCAGCTTATAATGTCACGGGTTCTGATACAGGAACCTGGACTTGTTCTTCCTCATCAGATTCATCTCTCAGAATCATCCTTCTTCTTCTCCTTGGTGGAGATTTAGGCACAGAGATAGTTCTTTTGGTTTTGGACCTAGAGGATGTGTCAGATGTTACAACTGGCACCTTTTGAGAAGTACCAGAGGTTGGTTTGGTTTTGGATTTGAGAGCTGAGGTTCCGATAGTAGGTACTGATGGTTGTGGTTGAGAGGATTGTGCTGGTTGATAGTAGGTTCTTATAGTAGGTTGTGGTTGAGTATTGGAAGGCTGGGTTCATGGAGGTTGAGAAGTAGTAGGGTGTGTAGGTGCAACATCAGGATATAAGGTTGTGTATATGTGAGGATCAGAATTTAATAAGAATTGTTCGACAGATTGGGGAATTTGGAGGGGTCTTAGTATATCCTTCTTATTTTCAGTAGATAATAAGTCTGTGAAAGCCCTTTTGTGAAGTTTAAAGGGTTCAATTAACTCACTAAAGTTTTGAGGTGCATTAGAACAACAGAAACTATATATAAGCTGACAGAATCTAGCAAAATATACTATGTTGCTATCTTCTTTCATCCTATCACCTATAAAACCCAAAATAGCAGTAGCATAACCAAAATGAGTTTGATTAAGAAGTGCATACCCTATTTGCTGACTCATGATTGGAATAACATCAAAATTTGAGCATTTGTTGGCAAAGTGTTTGGTAATACAATCGAAAAAGAAGCTCCACTCCATCCTGATGTAGGGCCTCTTCAGTTGTCCCAGCTTGGACAAAGACTTCTCATAGACAAGATTTGCCATCATGTTTTGAAGAACTGACCCCCCAACTTGTGAATTGTAAGTACAGTTTTCTGGCAGATGCAATGCTTGTCGATTAGTGGACAAGGTTACCAAGTGCTCATCTTCCCCTATTGTAAAAATGATGCTTGGGGACCCACTTTCACCACCATTATCATAGACTCTAGACCTCCAAAACTCCAGAATTTGCTTGCCTCAGAGAGTCTGTGGTTGGGTCAGAGCATACCCAATTTCACTTCGAGCGAGAAAATCTTGAATGAAGTAAAGTTCTGAAGGAGCCTCGTCCTTATTGAGAATAGCCATATAGTTGTTGGGGACAAACTTGGCTCCATCATATATAAGATCCTTAGGTGCCATTTCTGTGAGAAATTAAGTGAAATAATGTGTGTGTAGAAAGTGTTTGATAAAATGCCTGTAAGAAAGTAGCATCAAAAAATAGTAAGAGTGTAAGAGAGTAAGAGAGAGGAGAAAAGAGTGAGAAAGTAGGTAAAAGATTGTAAAATCTTTTATCTCTCATATATATACGCTCCACTTATTACAACGGCTGATTTCTGAAGCTGAACCGAACTTTTGACACCTGGTAGCATGTAATCAGTCAAAACATTATTAGTGGTCACGGTAAACGTGCAGTAATAATTGTGCACATGCAGTTATCAAAACAAACACGGTTCCCATTAATCAAAAGATTAGCAATGTTTTTATCTCACTTAAGTATTTTCTGAAAATATGACTGTTACAGTAAATATCAAAAATAAGTCAAGTAAATAAATAATGCCACGTAAGCATCAAGATTTGCATCAGAACTTGACTATTATCAGAATTTAACGGTCATTAGAACATGGCTTCCGTACGTAAAAAGTGAATAACTGTTTCTGTGTTTCTTCACACAAATACTGACTGGTTTCTTCAGAGTTTAATCAGCAGAACATAATTAGAACTTGTCCTCAGAATTTATGCAAATAATACTTAACTGTTTATCAGAAATAACTTAATCACCACAGTAATTTTCATCATTCATATAGAGTGATAGTGTGTGTATGTGTAAATGATCAGATAAAGATTAAAGTCTGATAAACTTCAGTATATCTTAGAAATAAGGCATAACTAAGAAAAATACTTAAAATTTGTCTTGAATTGTGAAGTCTACTGAGAATAAAGTTATGCAAGAATCCACCTCAACTGTTTGTGCGTATTTTATGCATCTTTTGAAATTCTTTTGACAATGGCTTCTCAGTGTAAATGAGTTACAACTGCCATCAGAATTTATGTTGTTATCAGAATATTTCTCCAGTAATCAGAGAATGTGAAACGTCACCAAGAAAAATTAATTTGCTTTTCTCATGCATATAACTTAATACCAGCAATGCACTTGGATCTTCCCTTTCACATATTTACTCTAGATCTCAAAGGAGTACCTGATTTCAATTTTTCTTTTCTTTTATTTTCTTCGGATAAGTGAGGCTTATCAAGCATGTAGTTCATCCTTAAGATTTACTAACATCAGAATTTGACAGATAAGAAGCAATAATCTAGTTTATGACTTAGTAATAAGATACAGGAAGTAAATTTGACTAAGATCAAAATCAGAATTTGCTTGTGTTATTGATTTCCACATAAATAACTAATTCAAACATGGGATACATAGTTTGTTAAAGACTACAAAGTCAGCATCTAGAATAATAATCCTCATTGGATTGAATAGACACAGAACATTCAAAACACTTTCACAGTTTATAAAATCACATCAGATAATAAGCAGTGTTTAATATGTTGCAATTTAAGCACATATTACATTGAGATAAGAAAATTTGTAAACACTGATCATAAAGTCTGACGTATGAGAATAAAAACTAAATAGATTTTGAGGAAGAACCTGAAACCATTCCAAGTTCATTTACCAGCCTTGTAAAAGTAGCTTCACATAGTGGTTTTGTGAAGATATCTGCTAGTTGTTGATCTGTTGGAACAAAATGCAATTCCACGGTACCTTCCATCACATGTTCCCTTATGAAATGGTACCTAATACTGATGTGCTTTGTCATTAAGTGTTGAACTGGATTTCCTGTCATAGCAATAACACTTTGATTATCACAGAAAATAGGTATTTTAGAAAATTCTAACCCATAGTCTAGTAACTGATTCTTCATCTAAAGAACCTGTGCACAACAACTTCGTGCAACAATATATTCTGCTTCTGCAGTTGATATGGAAATTTATTTATGTTTCTTGCTAAACCAAGAAACCAATTTGCCTCCAAAAAATTGGCAGCTTCCACTAGTGCTTTTCCTGTCTATTTTGCATCCTGTAAAATCTGCATCTGAGTAACCTATTAGCTTAAAATATGATTCCCTAGGATACCACAATCCTAGATCAGCTGTACCCTTGAGGTACTTGAAAATTCTTTTCACAGCTATTAGATGAGGTTCTCTTGGATCAGCCTGAAATCTTGCGCAAAGACAGGTAACATACATGATATCTGGTCTACTTGCAGTTAAATAGAGTAAAGAGACAATCATACCTCTGTAGTTAGTAATATCTACTGATGCTCCAGTATATTTATCTAACTTGGTGGCAGTGGCCATGGGAGTTGATGCTGTAGAACTGTCTTGCATGCCAAATTTCTTGAGTAAATTTCTAGTGTACTTGGATTGATTTATGAAAGTACCTTCTTCAGTTTGCTTGACTTGAAATCCCAGAAAATACCTAAGTTCTCCCATCATACTCATTTGATATCTTGACTGCATTAGCTTTGAAAACTTTTCACAGAGTTTGGCATTCGTAGAACCAAAAATGATATCATCAACATAAATTTGGACTAAAAGTAAGCCCTTGCCATGGTTGATATAGAACAGATTTTTATCAATTGTGCCTCTGGTAAATCCACTTTCCATAAGAAATTGTTACAGAGTTTCATACCATGCTCTTGGAGCTTGCTTTAGGCCATAGAGTGCTTTATCAAGTCAGTAGACATGATTATGAAATTTTGGATCTACAAATCCTGGAGGTCGTTCAACATATACCTCTTCTTCCAATTCTCTATTGAGAAATGCACTCTTTACATCCATTTGAAAGACTTTAAACTTCTTGTGAGCAAAATAAGCCAAAAATATTTTTATGGTTTCCAATCTAGCAACTGGAGCATATGTTTCATCATAATCAATACCCTTTTGTTGAGAATATCCTTTTGCAACCAGTCTTGCTTTATTCCTTATTATAATGCCATCACTGTCAGTTTTGTTTCTGAACACCCATTTTTTACCAACAATGGATCTGTTCTTTGGTCTTGGTACTAGGGTCCAGAATTTATTTCTTTCAAATTCATTTAACTCTTCCTGCATTGCTTGCACCCAATCAGCATCTTGAAGAACTTCTTCCACTTTCTTTGGTTCAGTCTGAGATAGAAAGGAATGATAGAGAAATTCATATGTTGTTGATGTTCTAGTTCTGACACCTGCTTCAGGATCTCCAATTATTTAGTCAGGTGTGTGGTATTTAGTCCACTTCCTTGCAGATGGAAGTTGATCTCTAGAACTGGATCCTCCCCCATGATCCATGATGTCTCCATCAGCATTTTCTGATGCTCCCCCTGAAGTTATGCTCTCCGAGATTCCAGAATTTGAGTTGGATCCTTCAGGAATTGAAGAATTAGAGTTAACAGAATTGGCAGAATTTGGCTCATCAGAACTTGATGAATCAGAACTTGAAGATCCAGTGACTAAAACTGATGCTTCGTGAAAGTCTTGAGATCCTTGAGATGTGGTATGATCATTAGCTTGCTCCCCTTGAACATGTGCATTTTCCTTTGGAGCAGTTACCACAGTTTCAATGACATCAGAATTTAACCCGTCAGAACTTATAGGATCAGGATTTAGGTCATCAGAATTTACGGAATCAGAATTTACATCTTCATTTTCAAATCTTAGCTGATAATGATCATTGAAATCTTCAAGTCCAGTAATCTTCTTATCATCAAAAGATACATTGATAGATTCCATGACAACCCTTGTTCTTAAATTGTAGACTCTGAAGGCTTTTGTGGAAAGTGGATATCCAACAAAAATTCCTTCATCAGCTTTTAGATCAAATTTTGACAACTGTTCAGGATGAGTCTTAAGAACAAAACACTTACATCCAAATACATGAAAGTATTTCAGATTTGGCTTCTTTTTCTTCACCATCTCATATGTTGTTTTTCCATGCTTGTTTATGAGTGTAGCATTTTGTGTAAAACAAGCAGTCTGCACAGCTTCAGCCCAAAAATAGGTTGGTAGCTTTGCTTCATCAAGCATAGTTCATGCAGCTTTAATAAAAGTCCTGTTCTTTCTTTCTACAACTCCATTCTGCTATGGAGTTCCAGGTGCAGAAAATTCCTGCTTTATTCCATGCTCTTTGCAGAACTCTTCCATGATTGAATTCTTGAAATCAGTGCCATTATCACTTCTTATTATTTTAACAGAATCTTTGACTAACTTTTCCAGCTGTCTGATATGATCAGTTAGAGTAGATGCAGTTTCATTCTTCTTATGCAAGAAATACACCCAAGTGTATCTTGTGAACTCATCCACTATAACCATAGAATATTTCTTCTTTGCAATAGACATGACATTGACTAGACTAAATAAATCAAAAATGCAGTAAGTGATAAGGCTCAAGAATTGAGGATTCAGTTTTGCTCTTGAATGAAGATTTTCTTTATTTTGCCTTTTGACATGAGTCACAAAGACCATCAGGAGCAAATATTGATTTTGGCAGTCCTCTCACAAGATCTTTCTTTACTAGCTCATTTATGTTGTTGAAATTTAAATGAGAGAGTCTTTTGTGCCAATTCCAGCTTTCTTCAATTGATGCTCTGCTTAACAGACAGATTGCAGAACCATCAGAATTTGTTGAAAGTCTGGCTTCATATATGTTACCATGTCCGTAACCTTTCAGAACCACTTTGCCTATATAATTACTTACAACTTCACAGTGTTCTTCAAAGAAATCCACATGATAACCTCTGTCACATATTTGACTCACACTTAGCAGATTATGTTTAAGTCCTGAGACAAGAGCTACTATATCAATTATGACATTCCCAAGGTTGATATTGCCATATCCCAGAGACTTTCCCATGTTGCCATCTCCATAAGAAACTCCTGGGCCAGCTTTCTCCACAAAGTCTGATAGCAGGGCTTTATTTCCAGTCATATGTCCTGAACATCCACTCTCCAGAACCAGGATGTTTTTTTTGTTGCCTTGCAATCACAAAGACCACTATTGATTAGTTTTAAGGACCCAGACTTGCTTGGATCCTTTGGCCTTGTTAAGTTTGTTAGCATTTGCAACGGATTTAGTTTCAGAGTTTATGCCAACATACTTTTTATCAGACTTTATATCATACTTTGCATCAGAATTTACACTAGAAGAAATTACACTAACTTTCTTTAAAAAAGGTTTTATTTCATAATAATCATAGTACAAACTATGATATTCCTTACAAGTATAAATAGAATGCCATAAACTACCACAATGAAAATAAGGATTTTATGGTTTAAATCTAACAAACTGACTCTTAACTCCTGATCTAGGAGGTAAAGAGTTTATATCTTTATTTTTCCTGCAAAAAGAAGCAAGATGGTTAGAGTTTCCACAATTATAGCATTTCTTTCTAGGAGCATTAGGAACAGGCATATAATTATTACTTTTATTCACACCTTCCTTTCCATTCCTATTTTTCCTAGCTTCATTTACCTTGTTCACATTTTTAATCTCTTTCAGATGATACTTAAGCTGCTTCTTTGTCATTAAGCCAATGTTTACCAAAGCTGGTTTATCCTGTTTTAATTTGTCAGAAGTTGACTTTTCTTTGACTTCTGTTTTAGAGTCTTTCATCTCTTCAGAATCAGACACAATAGTTTTTGCAACAAACTTAACAGGATTTACCTTTGGCTTAATTGGCAAAGTCCCTTTCTCACTTTTACCATCTTTAGAACCTAACCCCTCTTTCCAGTTTCCACTACTTAGAATATTCTGAGTTGTTCTGCCTGAGTTAGTCCAAGTCCTGATGATTTCTTTTTCTAATTCAGTTTTTAGATAATCATTATGTTTAAGCAGTTCATTCTTAACATACACAGCATTATCTCTCTCTGTCTGAAAAGTGTTCATCTTGACTAACTCTTCTTCAAGATAGCTATTTCTGTTTTTGTACTTCAGATTTTCAGATTTTAATCTTTCATTCTCTAAAGTCTGATCTCTATAGCTAATATAAATGTTTTTCAGAAATAATCTCAACTCGGTAATATCTTCTGTATCAAAAGCAAGAGTTGATAGAGGTACCTTTAGTTCAGCAGTATCAGAACTGCTATCAGCATTTGCCATTAAGGCATAGTTCACCTCTTCTTCAGATTCTGAAGTGTCTGCCCAGTTTTTCTTCTTTGTGATAAGTTCCTGGCCTTTATCACCTTTTCCTTTCTTGCAATCAGGAGAGATGTGGCCTCTTTTATCATAATTGTAGAATTTGACATTTGAGTTGTCTCCTCTGTCAGAATTTCCTCATTTGCCTTCAGTCTTTCTGAACCCTTTCTTGTTAGAACTTCCACCTATCCTAGAAAACTTCTTACCATTTCTGAATTTCTTGTAGGCTATCTTTATGATACCCTTCACCATAAGAGCACACAGTTGCATCATCTCTGCATCAACATCCACTTCAGATAAATTTTCAGGTTCTGAATCATCATCATCAGAATCTGATGGCTCTGAATCATACTATATAATGAGAGCCTTTCCTTTTGCCTTCCTAGAGACAATTGGCTTTTATTCAGTCTTTAAAGGAACTATTTTAGACTTCCCTCCATGCCTCTTCTTTCTTTGCTCCATCTCAAGTTCATGAGTCTTGAGCATCCCATAGATTTCATCAAGAGAAATATCAGCAAGTTTATAGTTGTCTCTTATTGTAGTAGCTTTCTAATCCCACTTTTCAGGAAGAGCTAGTATGAATTTCAGATTTGAATCTTCTGGATCATACTCCTTATCCACTAGTGATAGATCATTCAAAAGCTTTGTGAATCTGTCATATGTATCAGTTAGTGACTCATCAGATTTTGAGTCAAAGTGCTCATACTCCTATGTGAGTACTGTCTTCTTGTTCTTTTTGATGGCATTGGTTCCTTGACCTCTCACTTCCAATGTATCCCAGATTTCTTTTACAGTCTTGCATGCAATCACCCTGTTTAACATGACATTGTCAAGTGTACTATGAAGCAAGTTTCTTACTTTTGCATCCTTGCCTAGTGAAGAGATGTCTTCAGTGGTGAATTCTCTCTTTTCTTTGGGAATCATCTTCTGTGGCTCATTCCCAACTGCAACCAGAAAACTTATGGGCTTGTGTGGACCATCATAAATTCTGTCCAAATATTCTGGATATGTAGCTTCCAGAAACATGGCCATCTTCGCACTCCATACAGGGTACTCAGACACCCTGAAAAGAGGAACCTTGATGGTTTCATATCTACTGGTGTTTTGAATGGGTTGAACCTTTGCAGGTTCTTAAGGGTCTGGTATTTTTGCTTGATCAGACATAATTGATTGTTTGTTTGGATTTTAACTATTTGTAAGCTTAACAGATTGGCTCTGATACCACTTGTTAGGCCTCAATGATACTATAGAAGGGGTTGAATATAGTATCTACAATCAATTCGATTATCAATACAAGTATGTAACAGAAAACAAGTTTATTCAATATATCAAACTCTGTTACAGTAGGTTTAATCTACTCTCTCAATGATGTATGATATCACTAAGAGCTGCTAGGGTTACAATGAATAATATTCTCATGAATGATAACACTTATAGTGTAAACCCTAATCTGTGTTTATATATTACACAGTTACAAGATAACTACCAATTGATATGATAATGATTCTGTTTCCTAGAATATATCAATCAGAGATTATCTACTGCAGTCCTATAGCTGTCCAATTCTTCATGCATATCTTTACTTGTTTAATCCAGATCCTCTCCTGTAAATCAGCCGCTTTTCATCCCTGAAGTGTATCCGCACTTAAGTCCTGATATAAGTTATGACGCCTTAAGTTCTAATAACTTCCTGTCTTTAGTAAGTTCTGATTTCCATTTATGTTCTGATATTCTGATAATAAGTTATGAAAGTAAACAAATCAGATTAGACATGACATCATCTGTAACATTTTTGCAAAAGATGATTACATGGGTCAATTTCTGGCAAGATGATGAAGTAATCTGCAGTTTTATACGTTGTTCTGGGCTCATTGTGGCCGACCGGCGTCTTTCCGGCGGCTAACGACGGTGGGTGGGGGAAGTGGATGGTAAAATTACCATTCCCACTCATGTAGATTGAAAAGATATAGTTATGCCACCAAACTTTTTAAAACTTGCAGTTTACACCTTCGTATAAACTTTTAAATATTTAGACTTTACACCTTTTGTAAAATTATTAGTTTTAATTATTATTTTAATTTCAAACATACTTTTTAAAGTAAATCTGAATTATTTAATTAATTAATTTTAAATAATAATTAATTAATTATTTAATTGATCAATTAATTTAGATATTAAGTGATTTAATTAGTTATTAATTAATTTTAATTAATTATTTAATTAGATTTAATTATTTCTTTTGATTTAAAAATTCTGAAAAATAGATTCGAGCTTTAAAATATTATTTTAAATTATTTTCAAAAGCTCAATAATTATTATTAAATAATTTTAAAGTCAGATTCGGGTCTTCAAACCTTGTTATTTAATTATAAAATGATTCGTTGACCCGTTTTAATTCCAAAAAATGTTCAAAAATTCGTATTAAATACCAGAAAAATCATTTTAACCCTGAATCTTCTTTGAAATATTATATTTATCGAATACCTTGCGTGCTATGTGCTATATGCTATCTGATAAATGTGTTATAAGCGTATGTATGTGTTATTTTACTATTATGGTCATAACTTTCAATCCGTAAATCAGATTTGGGTAAAATGAAGGGTAGATAGAATCTGGTAACGTCAATGTGACGATTAGAATAATATGAGATTGAGTATTAATAAATGCTTATAATGCCTACCAGAGGAAACGAGGTGTAGAAAAGGAAACAAGGTGATCAATAAATGGAACCGAGGCGTAGATAAGAATGCAAGTGATCAGTGAGAAGAGGAGATGCATAAAAAAGAAGATAAGTGGTTATTGAGTAGAAACGTTAGACGAATGTAAGTGAAGAGGAGAGGCATAGAAAAGAAGATAAGTGGTTGTGATAAGGCAAGTACTTCTGAACCTTACTCGATATATATTGCAAATATTTCTGAACCTTTCTCATAACATGTTGCTAGTATTCAAAATAAGTCATGTTTTATATTATAAGTGCTTTAAATTATTCAACCTTGAACCCTGATCACATCATTGAACTTGAGCTGTAAGCTTTATTCTTTGTAAACCACCAACGGTTGATTTCCCAGATTTTAAACCATACAAATACAATACTACTTCACAAATACATATACACCATAAACCAAATACTGAAATAGAACTAATTGAGCATACAAAAAATTATATACCCTATATTACCCTATGAAATCAAATATATATACCTTGTATTATCATTAAACCATTGTTCATCAGATACCCGATTCTTCAACAGGTTTGAAGTCGTTCTTCATATATATACCTTGATATACCCTGATGATACTTATGAAATGTTTTATGCTCCGAGATAAATGTTTTATCAATGCTAATTATAATTCTATTTTATTAAATTATAATGATTATCATACTGAATTGACTTACAATTGGATGGTTTTATAAATGTGGACCAGATTCGTGGTCAGACAAGATTCGTGGTCATATTAGGCCAATGTGTGCGTTGGATCTTGTATAGCGAGTAGAGCTGTGTTCCTTGCTCGGGGTTAGTGCATGACTGATCAACAGCCTAACCTTGGTTTTAAAAGTTAAAATGAATATCTGATTCTAATAATTACTTGACAAGAAACTTGATTCTTCTGAATCATTTCAATCGATCATTGTTTAACCTCGGTTATTGCTATTATGACTTGCGGAGTTAATTAGCTCGCTCTTGCAAATCTGTTTATGTTATTTAACAGTTAAAAAGGAAATGGTTGGTAACGAGGATTTCCAGTCCAGTGCGCGAGCTAGGATTCCAGGTTAAATTGGATCGAGATAACAAGAGCTTTATGTTTAGTTTTGAGTTATGCAAGCTTGTAAGAATGCTTTCACTATCAGTTGTAATTTAAACTAGTTGGGATTTGGTACGATGTAATAAAAGTTAAGGTGGTGGCTTGTTTTCATACTTTAACCTGTTGTGATCCATGGTTGTGTAAATAAGGGTCATTACATATAATATTTCATAAACATATTTATCTATGGTGTGTGTGTGTGTGTTTTGAACCCCCAAATTTCTGACCCGGGTTTGGAGGGCGTCACACTTAGTTTTGATAGCTTATAATTTGTATTGGCTTTATCTTCTTGTAACTTTGAATATTTGTTCAAAGGTGTAAGCAAGCCCTTGCGGTTTAATTTCTTAATATAAAAATTATTCCGTGAAATCTCTTATGTTTGTTTATTTTATTTTAAGGTTTCAATATCCGCTATATTTTAGAGTTAAAATGAAAAACATACATTCACCCCCTCTGTATGTACCTTTTGGACCTAACAATTGGTATTAGAGCTTGTAGATTGATATACAAATTAGATTCGTTAGATTAGCAAGTTTTGTGGTTGATTTTGGTTATACGGAGTCTGGGAGTACTTTCGATGTGTAGATTTGATTTCGGGTTTTGTTGGTTTTGTTAGTCTGACTTAACTGGATTTTGGTATTATTGACTGACTGGGTATTTATATTTTGAGGCGTTGTATTACGAAATTTTCTCAGATCTGAAAATATGAGTTCTCAGAAAGTTAGTAGTATTAAGGTTCCTTAGTTCAATATATTACAGTATAATCTACGGAAGAAGAAGTTGCTTTTATATATTCGGGTTTCAAATCCAGAATATGTGAATATCTTAAAGAATGAAGGACATGTGCCTATGAAGGAGAATCTAACCATCACTGGAACTCGAATGTCATGTCCTGAACCAGAATGGACTGCTAAGGATAAGGAGTTGATTGCTCCGGATGAAGGCCTGTAACTTATTCTGATGGATTCCATGGATGATGATACGAGTCACAAAATTATGGTTTGTGAGAGTGCCAAGCACATTTTGGAGACCATAGAACTATTAATGGAAGGAACTGAAAATGTCAGGAAGAATCGACTTGATATTTTGAGATCTCAGTATGAGGCATTTAAATCTCTTCCTGTAGAAAGTATAACTCAGGTTTTTGAAAGACTGGACAAATTATTAAATGAACTGAGTATCTATGGAAAGACTTACCCTAAAAGAGAAATCAATTAGAAGTTTATGTTGATCCTACCTCACCACCTAGATAATAAATCTTCATCGATTCGTGAACGAGATGATTTTGAAATAATGACTCTTGAGAAGTTATATGGAAAGATAAAAACTCAAGAGATGGAGCAAGAATAAAGGAAAAGTCATATATGATGGAGGAACAATTGATGGAAAGAATGGTGAACTGCTCAAGACCACTATTCTTGTTGCAAGTGATTACAAAGAGCTAAACATAACTGCTAAAAAGCCAAAGTCTAAAAAGGAAATGCTCTATGAAGATGAAATAGATGATGGAAATCTGTCGAGTGATCCAAGTGACTATTATACCACTGAAGAGCTGCAGAGTATAAAAGACCCTACTATGGCCAATCTTGCAGGGATGTTTAGCAACATTAGGTTTGGAAGGAAGCAATAATAGAGGAAAAAGATCGGGTTCATCTTCAGGGTCTGGCTACAAGACAGGGATGGTCGATAGAAGCAAGTTCAGATGCTACAATTATGATGAGGTTGGGCACTTTGCCGCTAAATTTAGAAAGTCCCAGCAAGAAAAGGATAAAGGGAAAGCTTATCTGAAAATGGACTCAGGTAATTCGAAGAAGTATCCAGTAAAATCTTACATAGCTGAAGGAAAGAGTTGGGATGATACTGATGATGAAGAAGATTAATATGAAAATCTTGCATTGATGGCGAAATCTTCTTCATAGGTACAATTTCCAACTATTTGTGCTTTCCCTGCAGATAATTTATGTGAGAATGAACATTGTGTTGCTTTTAGATTGACGGTCTTAGTATATGACAATGCAGTTTCTTATCATAATTGTAAGGTACAATGCAAGACAAAGAAATATGTTGAGCAATATACTGCCTTAAGAGAAGTGTATAGAAATTGTTGTACTACACTAAGATGTTCTGAGGCTATTGTAGTTGACCTTAAAGAGGAACTAAATAAAGTTAAAGATGAAAATGATAAGTTAGTTCTTGATAGGGTCAGAGTAGAAAATCTTAAGAAGACAAATACATATCTAGAAGTTAAGATTAAGAAGCACCTTGAGATAGAGGAAGAGCTTAATAAAAAGAATATAGAATTAGAAACTAAATTGCATACTTTTACTGATTATGAAAAGCTTTATAAGAAGCTCATAGCTGATCAAGTAGTTGGTGGAAATATTGGGATAGGTCTAGACTATGATGAACTTAAAAAATCTTCTAAGAAATGTGTAGTTGAAGATGACTATTAGGAGAAAGTTGTTAATACCCCTAGTACACCTCATGTTCTTAAAGAAGCTAAGAAGCTTTTGTTTAAGAAAGCTGATGTTGAGCCCTTTGATGAAGATAATATTTATATTCATCATGAGATACTTGTTGAGGATCTTGAGAGCTCAAGGAGACAAAAGGCAAAGAAGTCTATGTATGTTGCTAGTGACACTGATTTATCTTTTGCTGGACTAGGTTTTACTAACAAGACTAAGAGAAGTATAAATAGAAATGGCAGGATAGAAGCTAATGGCCCTAGGAAGTTATATAATAATTGTGGTTCTGCAGGTCACCTTATTCATGCTTGTAGAAAGGTTAAAGTGGATAATTCTAATAATGCTTATATGCCTAACATGCCTAACGTGCCTAAAGTTTCTAAGTGTAATAACTCTGGTTGCATACCATGTGTAGTTTCTTTCATGAACACTTATCTTGATTCCACAAACTCACATAGTACATTTCATAATCATGATAAGAATGCTCATAAAAACACTGGTAGATCAAAGACTTTAAGCCCTCCTAAAGCTAGGAAAATGGTACATGTCACCAAGCACAAGAGCAAGTCTGTTAGTGCTTCTACAACTGACAAGGAATCAGTCAATGATAAAGCACAGAATGTTAAGCCTGTCAATTCTGTCAATAAAAATGTTAAATATTCAAATGTTCCAAGTCTTCTAGACCTAACTTGGTTTGGGTACCAAAGAAAACTTAATCATCTTTATTTTCAAAGCATTAAGAAGAAGAAGGTCATGTGGATTCTGGACGGTAGATGTTCAAGGCATATGACTTGAGATAGATCTCTGCTATCAAAGGTGGTTGAGAAAACTAGCCAGGTGGTTACTTTTGGATATGACAAAAAATTTATACAACGGGATATGGCTATATGGAATTTGAAATGTCATCATTGATGAAATCTCTCCGGTTGAAGGTCTTATGCATAATCTCCTCAGTATAAGTCAATTATGTGACAAAGGATGTGAAGTTTTATTTAAGAAGGAGAAGTATTTGATCTCTAATCAGAAAAATAAGAAGCTTACTCTCAATGGAGTGAGAAAGGTTTATCTGTTAGTAGCTGACTAAAATTCTGCTGAAGATGGTCAATTAGTGTTTTTACAGTAAAGCTTCTTCAAATGAAAGTTGGTTATGGTATAAGAAGTTCCCCCACTTGAACTTCAAGACCATGAATTCTTTGGTGAAAAGGGAATTGGTAAGAGGTCTACCCGAGATGGAATTCAGTCTTGATGGACTCTGTGAAGCATGTGAGAAAGGAAAGTCAAAGAGAGCATCAAAAAGAAGAAGACAATGACCGACATCACTAAACCACTAAAACTCGTTCACATGGATTTGTTTGGCCCTGTCATCGTCATGTCTATGTCAAGAAAGAAATATGGCTTAGTGATTGTTGATGACTATTCCAGATTCACCCTGGTGTAACTCATACATTCAAAGGATGAAGCAGCTGATATGATTATTGATCACATCAATAAAATTGAGTTAGAAGCTGTCACATCTCTGTCCAAGAAACACACACGAGCATGCATTTAATATTTAATAATAGGCCATTTATATTTATTAAATACTTCAATTATGTTACTTGTTATTGTCAATAAATAGTAGATAAAATACATTGTTAAATGTACAGAATATTATATGTTTACCTGCATATGAATTTGATGATTAGCTGTTTATGTGTTAGCTTAATATTTTTAATATTTTTATGAGAGCAATTATTATATTTTGTGACAAAATATAGATTTGTATTGTTCTAGATTACTAATAAAATTTTAGGAAGAGATTTATATTTAGATGTTTAAAAAGTGAAGGACTCTTGTAGCACTGGATTATTAATTGTGTGTGACTCATTTGTGTTTGAGATGTATTTATCTTATTAACTGTTGAGTCGTATTATTTTATTTCTTCTTTTGAAAAGGGGTTTTATGGAAGATTTATTTTCATAAATACTGAAATTATCTTTAGAATTATTTTTATGGCTTTATAATTTCAATAATTAGTTATAGGAATTTATAAAATTTAGAAAATAATATTTCGTCGATTATTTATCCCTAAATGATTTTCTGATTTTATTTAATTGCGGGTATAATGTTAAATTCAAAAATATTTTAAAAATTATAAAAATGTTATTTTTCTATCTTTTAAATATTCCGAGAATTTTAAAAATAATTCAGAAATTTTTTGGGTTATTTTTTACCCGCACATTATATCATTAAAATTCAAAAAGACAGACAAAACCAGGCTTACGGATGGGAAAACAGGACAAGTGTTCAGCTTTTATGCTTTTGTTGATACGTGGCAACTGCTGCTAAATTGATTAAAAATAATAATAATAATAATAATAATAATAATAATAATAATAATAATAATAATAATAATAATAATAAACTCCCACCCATGTTCCTGGATGGAGGGTCAGTATCTCTCTCTCGACTAATTCTCTCAATCTCTCTCTGTTCACTCAATCTCTCTCTCTCTCTCTCATATCTCTCTCCTTCTCTCTATATCTACGCCCTCTGTCCCTCTGTTTTCCCACCTGTCGTGCCTTAGTTTTCCCGGTAAGCCGCCGCCGCGTTTTTTTTCCGGTTGCCTTGAATTTCCGGTTTCTTTTCTCGATTCCGTTTCTGTTGTTTGGTATATATACATATACATACTTTTATGTGTGTGTGTATCAGTTCGTTTTGGATTTTGGTGTTGTTGTGTGATGCCTTCTGTTACTTTGTTTTTCGGCCTCCTGTGTTGCCATGTCATTGTTCCGATTGTGTGCTATATTAAATTAGATTTTCTTAAATTTTACAGGAAATTATTTGATTGTGGGAATGAAATTAATTATTTGTGATAGGAAATCTTAATTATCGACAAAATTTACGTTGAAAACCCGAAATAAACGGACACCATCGAATTTTCCGCCGTCAGCGATAAATTTTGATAAGCTGACGCTGGACCGTGATGATTACTAAGTCCTACCAATTACAGAATATTATTTTCGTAATATGAGTTGATCGTACATATTTAAGTCGTAATTGTGTAGTTGGATTGGGAATTGTGGTTGATTGGTAGTTACAATCGTATAAACTGCTACTTGAACTTTTGTTGTGCATGTTGTAAAGATGCATAAACGCTTGGATTAATTAAAGGCGTTTTGACCATCAATACGGTAGTATCAAAGATAGGCCTAGCTAGCCTTTAAACGTGAATTAGTAGTCGTTATGGCTATCAATGTGAATTCTATCCTTTTGGCTATCAACGTGAACTATGAGCTCTTGAGGAAAATAATATGAAACAATGTGAATTCCAGAATGATACTAGAAGATTTATCCAAAGATAGGCCTAGCTAGCCTTTAAACGTGAATTATTAGCTTGTGTGGCTATCAATGTGAATTCCTAGCCTTTTGGCTATCAACGTGAACTATGAGTTCTTGAGGAAAATAATGTGAAATAATGTGAATTCCAGAATGATACTAGAGGATTGATCGGTCACAACAATAAATATTGAAGGATGTGTATTCATGTATATGGCTCAAGTATTTTATTATTTTATTATTCTTTAATATGTGCTAAATCTGTTAGAGTAAAAGTTGTAGTGATTTATGCTCATTGAGTTGCAACTCATATCAAATGCAAATACTTTACAGGTTTTCCTAAAAACTAGACTTTTGCGTGATATCAAGTTTGGAGTGGTAAATACAAGTTTAAGTCACAGGTCGACCAGCTAATGCTCCAGACTCCTTACTCTTCAGCACTTGTATATAAAGCTAAGTCTTTTGGGAAGTTGTTTGTAATTTTTATGTCAAACTCTGTTTGTATAACTTAAGGAAGAATGTGAGTTTGTAATATTAATAAATATGTTTTGTGAATTTAAAATTTGATTGCTTGAACTTATTTAATTTTATGAGTATATATTCAATTAGATTAAATTATATAAATACAATAAGGTACAAGGGTGTCACATTTAGTTGGTATTAGAGAAGGGATATGATTCTTAGAACATATATTTATTCATGTGCATATGATAAGTTATATATATAGTTTTAATCTATATGCATATATTTATAGATCTATGGATATGAATCAAGATATTCACGTTCCTATTGCACAAGAGAGTGGAGGAGTAGTTGGCCAACAGTCTAGAAGTGGATCACATGCTCCACAAGTTTACTTGCATGCATACAATGAAGATATAGAACCGGAAGTAGAAGGACCTAGGATTGCTCCTGGAAATGAACATATAAAACGTGACTATAAAAAACTCAGGAAGTTAGGGGCAATTGACTTCTCTCGAACTATATATCCAGTTAAAGCAGAGAAATGGTTGAAGAGAACTGAAAGGGTATTCATTATGATGTGTTGTAATCCAGAGGAGAAGTTTGATTATGCATTGCTACAATTGCAAGAAGATACATATAATTGGTGGGAGACCATTCCAGATTCACCTGTATGTAGGAACAATATGATCTTGGCCCTGCGTTTTATGATATAAATTTAATGAGTGTGAATAGAACATTAACCTTAATCGCTACGGCGCAAGCGATTAAAGTCCACTATTACAAGAAGATGCATATGATTGGTGGGAGACCATTTTGGATTCACCTGTGTGTAGGAATAATATGATCTTGGCCCTGCGTTTTATGATATAAATTTAATGAGTGCGAACAAAACATTAAACTTAATCGCTACGACACAAGCGATTAAAGTCCACGTCTTCTACTGTATTCCCTGATTCTCCTTGGACCAAGTGTGGGCTTTGATCTCCCAAGGTCTACATCTCCTTAAAGCTCCAAAAATCCAAAACCCTAGTTGGCTCCTTGAGAAAAATGACTGCCTCTCTCAAACCCTAGGATCTTATCTCATTTTTGTGTTCTCGTGTTCTCACCACTTCTAGCTTCAGGAGAATTAAAATATTTATACGTTTCAGTAGGGATTATGGACAATTAGGTCGGGCCTCCCAATGACATTCTGGTCCATGCCCAATGTCATTAAATATTTATTCAATCCACTAAAAAATTAATATTTGCTCCACATTTCCTAATTCCGTAAATTAATTATTTAATTTGGCTCCCATATTATTTGCTTATTAAATTCTCAATATTTAAGATATCACATGTCCATTAATTAAAATAATTTCTGACAATTAATTTAATCAATATCTTTTATCCTTGATCATCCACTCAACCTTATAATTGTTCAGCACATGTGTTGGACAACCCCATATCCGAATGTGTCTTAGACTCGGTTTGTCCCCGATCCACAATTCTAAGGGGGTTTTAGGAACCGATTTAGAAGGGACTAGATTCAGAAGATAAGTTGTTATTTCTAAGGCATGTCCCCAAAATGACTTGGGTAAATCTGAATAACTGTAACGCCCTCCATACCCGGGGTATAACTCTGGGGGTTGCTAGCTAATCTCCAAACCTGTAAAACCTGAATAGCAATAATAATGAAATATATTTAAACCCCTTTAACACTAACCAGGATCTTTTTAGGTTGAAGTATGAAAACAAGAACCACTAACTACTTTATTACAAACCAAATTCAAAACCTTACAAACTCTTTTTATTACAAACCATTGTCTAACCAGTTTTAAACTAAGTTCATCTTTACTCAAACACACACACTAAGTATCTACCCTCCACATGTTCGGATAACTAAAAGCTTTCTTCCTGGATTGGAATCAACACCTTGGGTATGAGAGGATCCCGCAGCTTCACCCGCTTCTTTACCACTCGAGTCATGATAGGTTTCATATTCCTTCTTAACTGAAAACAATAAGGTGAATAACAACAAAAAGGGGTGAGCCAACAATTGCTCAACAAGTCCGCAAAATTAAATAGTGTTAAAGCAATTTAAATGAATCGGTAATTTGGGTACATCTGCAAAGATATAACCCCGCGAGAATAGAAAGAAGGCCATTACTGGCAAATACAAATGAACTAAACTGGACACAAGTTCGCACCTATACCCTACTGATCAGCCAGGATACAGTACAAATATATATCTTACTATATAGATCCAGTCGGATACCCAGGCTCTACAGTCCATTCCAAGGATACGGTAATATCCCGGTCCTTCGGATTAAGAAAAACTTAATCCCACACATCACTATCCAGTCCATGAAGTAGCAACCGAAATAATCGGTATGCTTTGATATATTCCAATCATCAGAATATACCAATGTGTATGTGTAACAATTGGAATATGAATAAGGGATTCATGGGAAAAGGAGAAATCAAAAATTGAAATGAAATATGAACAAGAGAATAGCAATTGTGTATCAGTGTTTATGAATAAGAATCAAAAGAGTGCAAGCGTAATAAGAATATGAAGAAATATCACTATTCTGAAATTAGAATAGGGGAAAAACTTGCCTTCCATACGATCTACTCCAAATATTTCACCTTCGTCTATCACTGGCTCAATCCGCCTTGCTGGCTTGGCTTTTATCAAATATATAGACTAATTTAGTCATCCCGTATCTCAATTGCATCTCAAACCAGCTTCACGTAGCTCCTATTGTCTACCCATACGCGTATCATTGATTCGTATATTATTTATTAACAAGCAAGACTCGGTTAACCACATAATACACATCACATAAGCCACATAATCATTTTTATGTTTAAAATAATTTTTAGAACAAAAATCGACTCGTTGTTCGCTTAACTGATCATTATCTGACTCGCTTCCTATTTTTCGGGATTTATCAGACTCGTCTCTGCACGCAATTTGGCTAATAATCAAATAATTATTAAAGGTCAGCTAGTTTCTAGAAGAAATTAGGTTGTAATATTATTTTTAATGAAGATAAATCATTTTTCTGAGTCATAGGGCTTTCCTTTTGCTCGAATCGGACAAACGGTCCAATTAATATCAATTAAACACAGATAAATCAATTTATTATTCAATATAAATAATTATTATTAATTATTAAACCCTAAAATAATTTTTAAATAATTACTTAGGAAAAATCAGAATTAAAAATAAATTTTCTATAATTTTTGGAATTAAAATAAATTTATTATGATTGATTGAAAATTATTTGATTAATTATCAAAATAATTAATCATTTTAAATAATTAATAAATAATTAATAATTAATCTAATTTTTAGAAAATATTTCAGAATTATTTATAATATAAATTAATTAATTAAATAATTAGTTGATTAATTTATAAAATAAATAAAACTTATTTTATGATTAAAATAAATTAAAATTAAAAATAATTCTCAAAAACACCTGTCAGAAATCAAACTCTGACAGAAACGGATCAAAACCGGGTTAACTAAACGGGTCAATTCCGGGTCATGAAGAACATGACCGGAATCAGCCCAGGGTTGGTTTGGTTCGTTTTTCACAGGGTTTCCATTCCAATCAACTGCAGCAGTTCATCTCCGGCCAAAACAAACCATAAACATCACGGAATCTTTATCTCCGGCGAAATCAATTCAACTCTGGCCAAACATCGAATTTCTTCATTTGTACATGAAACTAAACGCTATATAATGCAAATCAAAGCTAAGAACACATACAATCAAAGCCCTAACATTTCAAGAACCAAATATTCACAGAAATCACGAAGGTATGATTTAAAAATCGAACATAAACCCTAATAATCGAATATACTTATCCCAGAATCGTTTGTTCAATTAAACACTATGAATCGACTATAAATAACATCAGGAAGCTATACCAATCATCAAAACATCATAATAACCCTTGAATCAAAAAGCCCTAGTTCGAACATAAACCCTAGAAATCGAAAATAAAAAACGATGAATTAAAACATGAAATTGATATTAAAAACAAAAAGAACAGATGAAAACCTTCAATTTGGGTACTTGAATCACTTGATTTGATGCAGTAATCAGTTAGAAATCACGGCTTTTCGAATAGTCCAACGTATCGTGGCTTCAATTTACCCTTGTTGCCAAATCTGGTCAATCCTTTCCATGGCGATATTTTGAGTAGCACATGCTCTCCCTCTTGGTAGTCCATATCTTTCCTAGCTTGATCTGCATATTTGCGTTGTCAATTCTGCGCTGCTTCTAATCGCTTTCGAGTAAGTTCTACTTTTTCTTTGGTCTACTGAATTAATTCTGGACCTAGAATTTTGCGCTCTCCAACTTCATCCCAACATGTAGGTGATCTGTATTTTCTTCCATATAGGGCTTCATATGGTGGCATTCCAATGCTTGCATGATAGCTGTTGTTGTAAGAGAATTCCACTAGCGGTAAATGTTCGTCCCAACTGCCTTCAAAATCTATCACACATACACGTAGCATATCTTCGATTGTTTGAATAGTCCTTTCACTTTGCCCGTCCTTCTGTGGATGATAAGTAGTGCTTATGTTTAGCTTGGTTCCTAGAAATTCCTGGAATTCTCTCCAAAATCTCAAATTAAAATGGGGATCTCGATCCGATATAATGGACAGAGGTACTCCATGACGCATCATAATTTCCTTGAGATATAGATGTACTAACTTGTCAAGCGAAAACCTTTCATTGATTGGAAGGAAATGTGCTAACTTTGTTAATCTGTCAATGATAACCCAAATTGCATCGTGATTTGCTCTGGTCCTTGGAAGTCCTACCACAAAATCCATTGCTAGATGCTCCCATTTCCATTCTGGAATATCCAATGGTTACAGTAATCCACTTGAACGTTGATGTTCAGCTTTGACTCGTTGGCACGTGTAACATTTACTTACCCATTATGCTATCTCCTTCTTCATATTTGGCCTCCAAAAGTTTTCTTTCAGATCGAGGTACATTTTTGTACTTCCCGGATGTATGGAATATTTTGAACTGTGCGCATCTCGTAATATCTCTTCCTTCAGCTCGGCCACATTAGGGATCCAAACTCTTGATGCAAAGCATAGAATTCCTTTGTTATCCTTCTGGGTAGTGATTTCTTATCCCGTTAAGCTGTCATCTTGACCCATCACTTCTTCTTGATATCGTTGAATCTTTTCCAATAATTCTGGTTGAAAAATCATCGCATAACTAGCTTTAGTAGGTTCATTGGGAAAACGAATCTCAATTTCCAACTTGTCAAATTCCTTGGCTATCAGATGAAGTTAACAAATTCAATCTTTCTTTTCGTCTCAGTGTATCTACCATAACATTCGCTTTCCCTGGATGATAGCTAATCGTAACATCATAATCTTTAATCAATTCCAACAATCGTTGTTGCCTCATATTAAGTTCCTTCTGCATAAAGATGTACTTCAAACTTTTATGATCCTTGTAGATTTTGCATTTTTCACCGTAAAGATAGTGTCTCCAAAGTTTTAATGTGAATATGATCGCTGCTAATTCCAGATCATGTGTAGGATATTTTTGTTCGTGTGGTTTTAATTGTCTTGAGGCATATGTAATTACATTCCCATGTTGCATCAGTACACATCCTAGTCCTCGGTATGAAGCGTCACTGTAAATGACAAAATCTCCATGCTCATCTTGTAATACAAGTACTGGTGCGGTTACTAACCGATTCTTCAGTTCTTGAAAACTTTCCTCACATTTGTCATCCCATACGAACTTTTCACTTTTTCGAGTCAACTTAGTCAGTGGGGTTGCTGTTTTCGCAAAATCCTTGACAAGCCTTCTATAGTATTCTGCCAATCCCAAGAAACTTCGGACTTCTGATGGTGTCTTCGGCCTTTCCCAATTTAACACAGCTTCAATCTTCGCTGGGTCAACTTGAATACCTTCCCTACTAATGATATGCCCTAAAAATTGTACTTCCTTCAACCAGAATTCGCATTTCGAGAAGTTCACGTACAATTGTTCCTTTCTTAGAATTTCCAAAGCAATCCTCAAGTGCTCAGCATGTTCTTCCTTCATCTTCGAGTAAATCAAGATGTCATCAATAAACACAATCATGAATTTATCCAAGTACCTCTTGAATACCCTATTCATCAGATCCATGAATGATGCTGGCGCGTTGGTCAAACTGAATGCTATTACGAGAAACTCATAATGTCCGAATCTGGTGCGAAAAATAGTCTTGGGAATATCTTCAGCTTTAATCTTCAATTGATGATAACCTGATCTTAAATCTATCTTAGAAAACCATGCGGCTCCTTTTAGCTGATCAGACAAATCGTCGATTCTCGGTAGAGTACATTTATTCTTGATAGTCAGCTTATTCAATTCCCGATAGTGATGCATAGTTGAATGCTGCCGTCTTTCTTCTTTACGAACAATACCGGTGCACCCTATGGGGATACACTGGGTCTTATGATTCCTCTGTCTAGTAGATCTTGTAATTGCATCGATAATTCTTTCATTTTGACTGATGTCATTCTATATGGAGCTTTCGAAACTGGTTCTGTACCTGGCGCTAAATCAATTGTAAACTCAATCTCTCGATCTGGCGGTAACCCTGGAAACTCGTCTAGAAAGACATCAGGAAATTCACATACAACTGGAATATCTTCTATCTTGGGACTTTCCTTTTCTGTATCTAACACATAGGCTATATATATTTCACATCCTTTTTCAAGTAATCGTTGGGTCTGTATTATTGTCAGAAATTTCCTTTTGCTATTTTTCACCTCTGAACGTTACCGTTACATTTTCCGTAGTTTACAATTTTACCTTCTTGTTCGCACAATCGATCTGGGCATTATGACAAGCTAACCAATCTATTCCCAAAATAACGCCAAACTCTCCTAACTTAAAAGGAATTAGATCTACGGAGAAATGATGTTCTGCTATTTCGATATCGCATGCAGGACATACTCGGCCTACGGGAACTTGGTCGTCATTCGCTAATTTTATAATTAATGTCTCGCCCAACCATTTAGTTTCACAATATATCTTGTCAAGGAATTCTTCAGAAATAAAAGATCGTGTAGCTCCAGAATCAATTAGTACTTTTGAATTTACTGAGTTCACCAAAAGCGTACCTGCAATTATACTAGCACTCTGCACGGCTTCTTTCATTGTCATGTTAAAAGTCCTTGCTCTGGGTTGATTAGGCTGTGGTGGAGGAGGTAATGTCAACACTTTAGGAATACTGGCTGCCATTGCTGGTCCTCTGCAATCCCTAGCGACATATCCTTTCTTTCCACACTGGAAGCAAGTAACTTCTATTTTTACCGCTGGACATTCGTTGGAGTAGTGCCCTTTCTGTCTACATTTATAGCATGTCACATTCGCCTTGATACAGTCGTCGGTATGTTTCTGACCACAAGTCTCGCAGTACAGAACTGGGACCCTAACAATTCCCTGCTGGCTGGGAGCTTGGAAACGATTACCTATTTTCTGGATGCCTTGTCCTATTATTTTGAAATTCATATTTATCCAGGTTTGGAATCTCGGCTTCCTGCTGGAACAGTTTTGGAAACTTCCCTGTCCTCTTTCCTTTCGGAATCTTTCACTTTCTCCCTCAATAATCATGGCTTTTTATACCACGGAGGTATAAGTTGTCAATTCAAAAACTGCCACTTGGCCGCAAATCCATGGTCATAATCCTTGTTGGAACCTTTGGGCTCATTTTTCTTCAGTATCAACTTGTTCTGGAACAAATCTAGCCAATTCAGTAAACTTGGCCTCGTATTCTGTCACAAATATACTTCTCTGCTTCAATTCTAAAAACTTAATCTGCATTTGATTCTTCACATAGCGAGGAAAATGTTTCTCTAAAAACAGCTCTATAAATCTATCCCAGGTTACAATATCTTCACCTTCTACTGCTTTCCTAGATTCCCACCAATAATTCGCCTCTCCTTTTAAAAATTAGCTACCAAAATCAGTCTTTTGGTCCTCACCTACTTTCACAAGCGTAAATGCGTTTTCTATTTCCTTCAACCAAGTCGAAGCCTTTATAGGATCTGCTGTTTCCTCCAATTCTGGAGGTTTAACTGACTGAAACTACTTGAAAATAACAATAGGTATAACTGGTGGTATCTGAGGTTCCAGATGAGGTTGTTGTTATAACATTTGTTGCTGAATCTGTTGCTGCATCTGCTGCTAAATCATTACCATATGTTGTTGCATCAGATGGAACATTTGGTTTATAGTGTCATTAGTCTGTTCCTCGGAATTGTTGTTAGAGGTTTCGGTTCTAGTCTTTCGCTTTGGTGCCATGTTCTAATAATAAAACAAGTAATTTCTTTTTAACAGTTTATTAAACAATTGACAGTAAATAAGAAAACAATTTATCCTGTATTAACAAAATTTAAATAATGCATTACGGAAGAAAACAATTTGCGTAATATAAAAACAGAAAATATAAACAATCCATTGAAATGATTTTTTTTATAGAATTTAAAGTATGGAAAACTGTAAATCAATGAAGTAAGTGTAAATGATGTAAAACTGTAAAGACTGAAATTTAAATAAAAGAAAATTTGAAAAAGTTCATTTTATATATAACACCAGCCTCAGGTGTGGATGCTTGGTACAAAAAGTCTCGCTCAAAACTGTCCTGGCTGCTGCTACTACAAGTCAAGCTACATACTACACACATACATCACTAACTATGTTATACTAGGCTGCATCTATTTACATCAGTCACATATACTACACATCTGATCTCCTGCTGTCAGATCTCAGAATCCTGGCGGAATACGCCTCAGCTCATCCCGGAGTATCTGGACAACTATCTGTTCCAAACGAAGAACCCTATAAAACTCCGCATAAGAAGGTGGTCCTTCATGTGTCAACGCATCTAGCTCGAAGGTAGCGCTCATCAATGTGGACTGTAGCCTCTGTCTCATCATATAATCCGGCTGACCTGCGACTAACGGTCCTCGGTCTCTTTGATCAAATAAATACCTAATCTCCCTGCACTGGGATCTCCAGTACTCAGCATCCTCTCTCACAACACTGTAATCATGATATGGTACCATATATGGTTGTGCAACATATCCTACTGACTCTTGCGACGGAACTCTCTGCATCCCTGCAGCAACCTGCTGTGGTAACCCCAACTGTAACCTTATATCATTCTCATCCATACCCTCCACCGGGGCCTTCTGAAATATCTCTGGTTTTGGGGCATGCACCTGAATAGGAGGTAACACTACTGGTAGTGGAAACTCTGGCTCAACCTCTGGAATAAACTAATACTCTACCGGAAGTGGAGGTGGAAGCATCGGCTCAAAATACTCTAGTGGATCAAACATCTCTACTGGATCAGGAATCAGCTCTGACAATGGTGGTGCTGGCTCCTGGGGAAATGGTGGAGGTGGTGGAAGAGGTGGAAATACATGCTCAAATATTGGTGGAATAACTGGTGTGACTGGTCCTGTAACTGTCCTCTCGGATGAACCTGAATAACCTGATGATGCCATCTGATAATATACCAAAGAAACAAGAAAAGTCACTGAATAATTACTAGAACTTATACTTTCCTATTCTAATCTTATCTGAATCCTGACACTACTCTTCCTATTTAACTATTCTTATCCTATGTGATCTCCCTATCTTATCTTATTCCTAATGTTCTTGTTTTCAGTGACCAAACCTATAGCTCTGATGCCAAACCTGTAACGCCCTCCAGACCCGGGGTATATGTCTGGGGGTTACTAGCTAATCTCCAATCCTGTAAAACCTAAATAGCAATAATAATGAAATATATCTAAACCCCTTTAATACTAACCAGGATCTTTTTAGGTCGAAGAATGAAAACAAGAACCACTAACTACTTTATTACAAACCAATTTCAAAACCTTACAAACTCTTTTCATTATTAACCATTGTCTAACCAGTTTTAAACTAAGTTCATCTTTATTCAAACACACACACTAACTATCTACCCTCCACCTGTTCGGGTAACTCAAAGCTTTCTTCCTGGATTGGAATAAACACCTTGGGTATGAGAGGATCCCGCGGCTTGACCTGCTTCTTTATCACTCGAGTCCTAATAGGTTTTATATTCTTTCTTAACTGAAAATAATAAGGTGAATAACAACAAAAAGGGGTGAGCCAACAATTGCTCAACAAGTCCGCAAAATATAAACAGTGTTAAAGCAATTAAAATGAATCAGTAATCTGGGTACATCTGCAAAGATATAACCCCACGAGAATAGAAAGAAGGCCATTACTGATGAATACAAATGAACTAAACTGGACACAAGTTCGCACCTATACCCTGCTGATCAGCCAGGATATAGTGTAGATCTATATCCCACTATATAGATCCAGTCGGGTACCCAGGCTCTACGGCCTATTTCAAGGATACGGTAATATCCCGGTCCTTCGGATTAAGAAAAACTTAATCCCACACATCATTATCCAGTCCATGAAGTAGCAACCGAAACAATCAGTATGCATTGATATATTCCAATCATCAGAATATACCAATGTGTATGTGTTACAATTAGAATATGAAAGGGATTCAAAGGAAAATGAGAAATCAAAAATCGAAATGAAATATGAACAAGAGAATAGCAATTGTGTATCAGTGTTTATGAATACGAATAAAAAGAGTGCAAGCGTAATAAGAATCTGAAGAAATGTCACTCTTCTGAAATTAGAACAGGGGAAAAACTTTCCTTCCATGCGATCTACTCCAAATTTTTCACCTTTGTCTATCATTGGCTCAATCCTCCTTGTTGGCTTGGATTCTATTAAAAGAAATAGACTAATTTAGTCATCTCGTATCTCAATTGCATCTCAAACCGGCTTCATGTAGCTCCTATTGTCTACCCATACGCGTATCATTGACTAGTATATTATTTATTAACAAGCAAGACTCGGTAAACCACATAATACACATAAGCCCATAAGCCACATAATCATTTTTATGTTTAAAAGAATTTTTAGAACCAAAATCCACTCATTGTTCGCTTAACTAATCATTATCTGACTCGTTTCCTATTTTTCGGGATTTATCAGACTCGTCTCTGCACGTAATTCGGCTTATAATCAACTAAATATTGAAGGTCAGCTAGTTTCTAGATGAAATTGGGTTTTAATATTATTTTTAATGAAGATAAATCATTTTTTTGAGTGAAAGGGCTTTCGTTTCGCTCGAATCGGACAAACGGTCTAATTAATATCAATTACACATAGATAAATCAATTTATTATTAAATATAAATAAGTATTATTAATTATTAAACCCTAAAATAATTTTTAAATAATTACTTAAGAAAAATCAGAATTAAAAATAATTTTTCAATAATTTTTGGAATTAAAATGAATTTATTATGATTTATTGAAAATTATTTGATTAATTATCAAAATAATTAATCATCTTTAAATAATTAATGAATAATAAATAAATAATAAATAATTAAGAAATTAATTAAATCTAATTTTTAGAAAATATTTCAGAATTATTTATAATATAAATCAATTAATTAAATAATTAATGAATTAATTGATAAAATAAATAAAACTGATTTTATAATTAAAATAAAGTAAAAATAAAAATAATTCCCAAAAACACCTGTCAGAAATCAAACTCTGACAGAAACGGATCAAAACCGGGTTAATTAAACATGTCACGCGGGTCAATTCCGGGTCATGAAGAACTTGACCGGAATCTGCCCAGAATCCGTCGACCGGCCAGGATTCCGGCAGCCCGTTTTCAGGTCAAAATCGACTTGGTTTGGTTTTTTTTCACAGGGTTTCCATTCCAATCAACTGCAGTAGTTCATCTCCGGCCAAAACAAACCATAAACATCATGGAATCTTCATCTCCGGCGAAATCAAATTCAATACCGGCCAAACATCAAATTTCTTCATTTGTACATGAAATTAAACGCTCTATAATGCAAATAAAATCTAAGAGCACATACAATCAAAGCCCTAAAATTTCAAGAACCAAATATTCACAGAAATCACGAAGGTATGATTTAAAAATTGAACATAAACCCTAATAATCGAATATACTTATCCCGGAATCGTTTGTTCAATTAAACACTATGAATCGGCTGCAAATAACATCAGGAAGCTATACCAATCATCAAAACATCATAATAACCCTAGAATCAAAAAGCCCTAATTCGAACATAAACCCTAGAAATCGAAAATCAAAAACGATGCATTAAAACATGAAATTGATATCAAAAACAAAAAGAACAGATGAAAACCTTCGTTTTGGGTAGTTGAATCACTTGATTTGATGCAGTAATCAGTAAGAAATCACGGCTTGAATTCTTGACCCGAAATTGTTCTTCCCAACCCGATTTGCTGAGAATTTTGTGATTTTTCTGATTTTTAATTAATTACTTAATAATAATTAGGCTATTTATAGTAGTAAAATTAATACTCCTAATTAAAATTAAGGCCCTAATTGTACATCTTTTAAAATTTATTGGCCCCTAATTTTATAATTTTTGAGTATTCAAATTTAATTTATAAATATTTATATATACAATATATATGCCAAAATTTTCCAAAAATTGTGAATAATGCAAAAATACAAAGAAAAGGTATAAATGAAAATCCTATAATTTTATAAAAATAAAAATATAATTTTTGTGGGGCTTTTAACACCCAATGGGGCCCGGAAAAGTCATTTTTCACGGAACGAGAAAATTTAAAAATACCTAGATGTTCAGAATAACGCGATGGTACAAGCCGTTTGATGAAAAATAAAGCCCATTATTTTATTTGAAATATCAGCTATAAAATCATGATTCAGGTCGTATAACTTTTGATATGAAAGCTATAAATACAAAATAAAAGATCTGAAAAATACCCTAAAAATACCCGGATAATACAGAATGCACGTAACACGTAGCAGTTAGGGTTTTACTACTAATTACACATAAATGACATATTAACACATAATTTATTATAAATATGATACAATATACTCGTAATTTTCCTAGACATTACAATAACTCATCATCGATCTAACACTCTCTAAAAGAGTCTTGTTCATTCTTTCTGCTACACCATTCTGTTGGGGTGTTCCTGGTGTAGTTAATTGGGATTATATCCCATTCTCTGATAAATATTCCCTAAATTCTTCAAAAAAGTATTCACCACCACGATCTGATTGTAGTGACTTGATACTTTTATTAAGTCGCTTCTCCATTTTAGCTTTGTACTCTGTGAACTTCTCAAAGCACTCAGACTTACGGCGCAACAAATATCTAGAATAATCGTCAATGAATTTGATGAAATACTCATAACCACCTCTTGCTTGGATATTCATGGTGTTGGGGTTAAACCCAATATGTAATATGGGCTTGGTGATACAAGACATAATTGGATTGGGTAATAATTGTATGGGTAGACAATTATTATCATAATTGAGTTGAGTAATAATTGTATGTGTTGGCAATTATTATCATAATGGGAATGGGTAATAATTGTATGTGCAGACAATTATTATTGTAATCAGATTAGGTATGCCTTGTTGGCTAAGTTTTTGATGGCTTTATCTACATAGTCATGTTATTGTTTTGATGAATGCTTAAGAGATGTTGTTGTCTTAGGTATCGTGTGAGAGATGTTTGATCATTGGTTAGCTCAAGTATCAGTTTGGGATACCATTGAGGTGTTATATATTGATGTATTATTGATAATTGTTTTGATTAATAATACAAGCAGGGACGTGGGTATTCCACGTCAAATATATTGTTATGTGTTTGTGTGTGTACTCTGTATTGGTAGAATTGAATCTCAAATATGTGTGTGTGTTTCCTCTTAACAAGTGGTATCAGAGCCAAGATTCGAGGTTCATGATGAATTAGGTTGGAGGAACGTTCGAGGTTCAATTGGTATGGTGGAGTACGTTGATGGATTTGTTGACAAAGTTACGTGCGGTATGGCGGTTGACTTGCACCGTGGATCAATTCGTTCAAACTCGAGGTGGAAGATGGACGAGATCATTGCAATAGTTTCAATGGTTTGATGGTTGATCGACCAGGTGAAAAATTTTCGATGATACTTGTGATGTTCTTTAAAAGAGGCTGAAGGATTGTGAAAGCAAGGATCAGTTGACTCAATGGTGAAAGGAGGCACTCGTGGTTGATGCACGTGATTTTGTGGATGGATATGCCGTTAGGAAGAAGAACGGTAGTTTGGAGTTATTGGAGGTCACTATACAGGCCTTAGTGATTCTCAAAAGTTGGAAGAACGAGATGAATAGATTCTTGTTCGAGGGGAGGTATCGGCGAACGGGCGTTGATGTTTTGATGGTTACCATTCAACCTGATGTGGAGTATTGGGTTAAAGGGGAGGATTGTTGGGGTTAATAATAATATCCATACAATTATGATAATAATATGTGATATGGGCTTGGTGATACAAGACATAATTGGATTGGGTAATAATTGTATGGGTAGACAATTATTATCATAATTGAGTTGAGTAATAATTGTATGTGTTGACAATTATTATCATAATGGGAATGGGTAATAATTGTATGGGCAGACAATTATTATTGTAATCAGATTAGATATGTCTTGTTGGCTAAGTTTTTTATGGATATATATACATAGTCATGTTATTGTTTTGATGAATGCTTAAGAGATGTAGTCATCTTAGGTATCGTGTGAGAGATGCTTGAGCATTGGTTGGCTCAAGTTTCAGTTTGGGACACCATTGAGGTGTTATGTATTGATGTATTATTGATAATTGTTTTTATTAATAATACAAGCAGGGATGTGGGTATTCCACGTCAAATATATTGTTGTGTGTTTGTGTGTGTACTCTGTATTGGTAGAATTGAATCTCGAATATGTGTGTGTGTGTTTCCTCCTAACATATGGGTCCACATAAATCAATGTGAACCAATTCTAACACTTCTTTGTCTCTATTCCCCTTTGGCTTGAAATGCCTATTAGTCATTTTACCTTCCAAGCAGGATTCACAAACTGAAAATGTCTCCACTACAAATGAGCTTTAATGCTCGTCTGCTGCCAGTCTTTGAATCCTCCTCAAGTTAATATGACCTAATCTTAAGTGCCAAAGATATGTTTGGTTCAAACTAGAAGGTTCATTTCTTTTAGTAGAGGTAGAAGACGTGTTGTTCAATTCCTTATTTGTAGTTGCAGTGCAGATTGACTAGGATTAATTATATACAAAATGTCTTGCAATGTACTAGAACATATAATTCGTTTATTCATCATAATAGAAACATTACGATCCAAACAAACATTATAAACATCCAATGCAAGCTTAGAAACCGAAATTAGATTTCTTATAAAAGAAGGTACATAAAGACAGTTGTTCAAAACCAAAATCCTATAAGAACCAAAAGATAAATGAATAACTCCTACTACAACTACTGCTACTTTCGTAGCATCTCCCATGAATACGTATATCTCACCATCTCTAAGCATTCTGGATAGATGGAATCCCAGCATAAAATTACAAATATGATCAGTGGCTCCTGTATCTACACACCAAGTGCTCGTATATATAACCGCTACATATGTTTCTGTAACTAGAGAAAGAGACATACCAGTATTGTTTGTCTTCCTAGGAAGAGGACAATCCTGTTTCCAGTGACCTGACTACTTGCACCAAAAGCACTTTCCCTTGGGCTTTTTTACACCACCTTGAACTCTCACTGCCTTCATATCTTTCTGTGTCTGAGCCTTTTTCTTCTTCTTCATACCTTTCATCTTAGAGGAAGAACCTTTCTCAGCCACATTCACTTGAACACTTTGCCGAAATAATCCTTCAGCTTTTTGAAGTTCCGTCAGGAGTTCGGCGAGACTATACAACCTCTTTTTCATGTTGTAATTCAAGCAAAATTGCTCAAAACTCTTGGACAAGCTCATAAGGATAATGTTAATCTGGGTTTCCCCGTCAAGTTCAGCACCAAGGATCTCTATCTCATTCGGATGCGACATCATCTTGAGAACATGATCCCTTACAGGCGTTCCTTCAGCTATCTGAGTGTTCATTAATAAAGACTTCATGGCTTCTTGCCTAGCATCCCTATTCTGATCTCCAAAAAGTTCATTGAGATTAAAGAGCATATCCGTAGTAGTGGCCATAGATTGATGCTGATGCTGCAAAACACCCGACATTGCTGCCAGAATGTACCATCGCGACATCTCATCAGCCTTAATCCACCTCTTATAATACTCTTTCTCATCTTCAGGAGCATCAGCAGTAGGCTGATCTGGCTTGGGTTCATAAGTGCAAACCTTGTACTCCTCAGCAGTCAATACAATGTCCAAATTTCATTTCCATTCAATATAGTTAGGTCCGGTAAGTTTGTTATCCTTAAGTATGGTGAATAGTGGATTAAATTCCATTGTATCCTGAGAATCATGCATAAAAACATCACATAACACATAAAGGGTGCATTAAATATTAAGACCTATTGGTTCCTCTAACAATTATTAAAATTAATGCACTAATATTTAAACATCATAAGTTTCTAGTACGCCACGATGTGTGACATGTATACCACCTAAATTTGTTTATATGTTACTTTGGTCCTATTTCTAAACAATACGCCACATTGGGGTGGTCTATATTATTTTTCATAGCTAAGTGTATACCATCATCAAATCTTAAATTAAACATAATTATACCAGATGCCATCAAATGATATCTTATAATTATCCGAAATCTATGAAAATTGGTATGCCACGATGGGTGACATGTATACCTTCCAATGTTCGTTACTAATTTAACAAGTTTGTTCTAGTAATTTTTTTAACATTCTATGTTAGATATATTTGAGATGTCATGTCTAATATGATTTGTGTTTAGTTCTCAGAACTTAACAATAGAACAAATCAGGACTTACTGAAATCAGGACTTAATGAAAGTCAGAACTTAATATCAGAACTTAAGGTCATATCAGAACTTAAGTGCGGGAAGACTTTCAGTTAAAGAAGGAAGCTGATTTACAAGAGAAGATCGAGACTAAAACAAAAGAAGATATGCATGGAAAGAGTTAGAAGACTGGAAGACTTGTAGAAGATATCCGATTGATATATTTTAGAAGACATAATTGTATTCCATATCAATTAGAAGTTATCTTGTAACTGTATTATATATAAACACAGACTTAGGGTTTACACTATATGTGTTACCATTATTGAGAAGATTATACATTGTAACCTAATAGCTCTTAGTGATATTTGTTCATCACTGAGAGAGAACAACAGTTCATATTGTAACAGAGTTTATTGAATATATTTGATCTTTGTTACATACTTGTGTTAAATTGATTTGATTGTATAAACACAGTATTCAACCCCCTTCTACAGTGTTGTGTGACCTAACAAGTGGTATTAGAGCTTATCTGTTAACACACATACAGTAAAGATCAAAACAATCATGTCTGAAGAAGCACAAACTCCAACTAAGCCCACCAAAACTCAAGAAACTCAAGTCACTCAAACCCACAATCGATATGAGACTATTAGGGTTCCCATACCGAGACCTTCTAAATATCCCATATGGAAAGTGAAGATGGCTATATTTCTGGAAGTTACAGATCCCGAATACCTTGACAGAATTAATGAAGGACCACATAAGCATACCAAGCTCTCTGTTGTAGTTGCTGATCAACCAACAAAGACCATACCAAAGGAGAAAGGTGAGTACACAGCTGAAGACATCTCATCTATTGTCAATGATGCAAGGGTAAGGCATTTGTTGTATAGTGCCATTGATAATGTCATGTCAAATAGGGTAATTAATTGCAAGACTGCAAAGGAGATATGTGATGCTTTGGAGACAAGATGTCAGGGAACTGATGCAATCAAAAAGAACAAGAGGACTATACTCACTCAAGAGTATGAGCACTTTGACTCAAAAGCTGATGAGTCATTAACTGACTTATATGACAGGTTTGTCAAACTCTTGAATGATCTGTCACTAGTGGACAAGGAATATGATCTCGAAGATTCAAATCTAAAATTTATTTTAGCTCTTCCTGAAAATTGGGATTTGAAGTCTACTAACATAATAGACAACTATGACCTTACTAAAACTACTCTTGATGAAATTTATGGTATGCTAAAGACTTATGAACTTGAGATGGATCAAAGGAGCAAGAGGCATGGAAGAAAGTCAAGGACAGTTGCTCTTAAAGCTGATGAGGAATCTCCTAAAGTGGATGCCTCAAAAAGGTGCAAAGAAAAGGCTCTCATCATAAAGTCTGATTCAGAGTCATCATATTCTGATGATGATGATTCAGAACTGAAAGTTTACCTGAAATGGAGGCTGATGAAGAGATGATGAAATTGTGTGCTCTTATGGTGAAGGGTATCACAAAGATAGCCTACAGGAAATTCAGAAAAAGGGAAGAAGTTTTCCAGGAAAAGTGGAAGTTCTAATAAGAAAGGGTTCAGAAAGTCTGAAGGTAAAGGAAAGTCTGATAGAGGAGACAACTCAAGTGTCAAATGCTATAATTGTGGTGAAAGAGGTCACATATCTCCTGACTACAAGAAAGGAAAAAGTGACAAAGGCAAGGAACTTGTCACAAAGAAGTAAAGCTGGACAGACACTTCAGATTCTGAACATGAGGTGAACTATGCCCTGATGGCAAATGCTAAAAGTAGTCCTGAAACTGCTGAATTGAAGGTACCTCAAACAACTTATACCTTTCATACTGATGATATTACTGAGTTGAGATTATATTTTAAAACCATGTTCATTACTTATAGAGATCATACTTAAACATGTGAAAAATTAACATCTGAAAATCTTGCTTATAAAAAGAGAAATGATTATTTAGAAAAGGAGTTAGTTTTTTCTTCATCAAACTAAGAGAGAAAAAGATGATGCTTTATATGTTAGAGATGAAGTGTTAAAATTGAATGAATCTCTAAAAGCTGACTTAGAAAAGGAAAGAGAGGTTATCAGAACTTGGACTAACTCTGGTAGAACAACTCAGAATTTATTAAGTAGTGGAAACTGGAAAGAGGGCTTAGGTTATGGAGATGATAAAAGTGAAAAATGAACTGAATAAATTGAGCCAATTGTTGTTAAACAGACTGTTAAGCCAAAGGTAAATCCTATTAAGTTTGTAGCAAAAACTGTAAAGTCTGATTCTAAAAAGATGAAATAGTCTAGGACAGAAGTCAAAGAAAAGTCAACTTCTGACAAATTAAAACAGGATAAACCAGTTGAAGTTAACATTGGCTTAATGACATAGAAGCAGCTTAAGTATAAGCTGAAAGAGATTAGAGATGTGAACAAGGTAAAGGAAGCTAGGAAAAATAGGAATGGAAAGGAAGGTGTGAATAAAAGTAATAATTATATGCCTGTTCCTCATGATCCTAGAAAGAAACGTTACAACTGTGGAAACTCTAACCATCTTGCTTCTTTTTGCAGGAAAAATAAAGAAATAAACTCTTTACCTCCTAAATCAGGAGTTAAGAGTCAGTCTGTTAGGTTTAAACCACAAAATCCTTATTTTCATTATGGTAGTTTATGGCATTCCATTTATACTTGTAAGGAATATCATAGTTTGTACTATAATTATTATCAAATAAAACCTTCTTAGAATAAAGTTACTTTAATTCCTTCTAGTGTAAAGTCTGATGCAAAGTCTGATATAAACTCTGATAAACAGCAAGTTAGCATAAACTCTAAATTAAATCCGCTGCAAATGCTAACAAACTTAAAAAGGTCAAAGGATCCAAGCAAGTCTGGGTCCTTAAAACTAACCAATAGTGGTCTTTGTGATTGCAGGGCAACAGGAAAAACATCCTAGTTCTGGACAGTGGATGTTCAGGACATATGATTGGAAATAAAGCCCTGCTATCAGACTTTATGGAGAAAGCTGGCCCAAGAGTTTCTTATGGAGATGGCAACATGGGAAAAACTCTGGGATATGGAAATATCAATCTTAGGAATGTCATCATTGAATCAGTAGCTCTTGTCTCAGGACTTAAACACAATCTGCTAAGTGTGAGTCAAATCTGTGACAGAGGCTATCATGTGGATTTCTTTGAAGAACACTGTGACGTTGTAAGTAATTCTACAAGAAAAGTGGTTCTGAAAGGTTACAGGCATTGTAACATTTATGAAGCCAGACTTTCAACAAGTTCTGATGGTTCTGCAATCTTTTTGTTGAGTAGAGCATCAATTGAAGAAAGTTGGAATTGGCACAAGAGACTCTCTCACTTAAACTTCAACAACATAAATGAGCTAGTAAAGAAAGATCTTATGAGAGGACTGCCAAAATCAGTATTTGCTCATGATGGCCTTTGTGATTCATGTCAAAAGGCAAAACAAAGAAAATCTTCATTCAATAGCAAAACTGAATCTTCAATTCTTGAGCCTTATCACCTACTGCATGTTGGTCTATTTGGTCCAGTCAATGTCATGTCTATTGCAAAGAAGAAATATGCTATGGTTATAGTGGATGAGTTCACAAGGTACACTTGGGTGTATTTCTTGCACAAGAAGAATGAAACTGCATCTACTCTAACTGATCATGTCAGATAGCTGGATAAATTGGTCAAAGATTCTGTTAAAATTATAAGAAGTGATAATGGCACTGAGTTCAAGAATTCAATCATGGAAGAGTTCTGCAAAGAGCATGGAATCAAACTGGAATTTTCTGCACCTGGAACTCCACAGCAAAATAGAGTTGTAGAAACAAAGAACATGACTCTTATAGAAGCTGCACGAACTACATGAACTATGCTTGATGAAGCAAAGCTACCAACCTACTTTTGGGCTGAAGCTGTGCAGACTGCTTATTTTACACAGAATGTTACACTCATAAACAAGCATGGAAAAACACCATATGAGATGGTGAAGAAAAAGAAGCCAAATCTGAAATACTTTCATGTATTTGGTTGTAAGTGTTTTTTCTTAAGACTCGTCATGAACAGCTGTCATAATTTGACCTAAAAGCTGGTGAAGGAATTTTTGTTGGATATCCACATCCCGCAAAAGCCTTCAGAGTCTACAATTTAAGAACAAGGGTTGTCATGGAATCTATCAATGTATCTTTTGATGATAAGAAGATTACTGGACTTGAAGATTTCAATGATCATGATCAGCTGAAATTTGAAAATGAAGATTTAAACTCTGATCATGTAAATTATAATGACTTAAACTCTGATCCTGTAAGTTCTAAAGGGTTAAGTTCTGATAGGTTAAGTTCTGATGTCATTGAAACTGTGATAACAACTCCAAAGGAAAATGCACCTGTCCAGGGGGAGCAAGCTGAAGATCTTACCATAACTCAAGACTCTCAAGAAGCATCAGAACCTGTCACTGGGTCTTCAAGTTCTGATTCATCAAATTCTGATGAGCCAAATTCTGATAATTCTGGAAACTCTGATTCTTCAAATCCTGAAGGATCTAACTCAAATTCTGAAGTCTCAGAGAGCATAACTACAGGGGGAGCATCATAAAATGCTGATGGAGATAACATGGATAATGGGGGAGGATCCAGTTCTAGAAATCAACTTCCATCTGCAAGGAAGTGGACCAAATCACATACACACGACTTAATAATTGGAGATCCTGAAGCAAGTGTCAGAACTAGAACTGCAACATCAAATGAATGTCTCTATTATTCTTTTCTATCTCAGACTGAACCAACGAAAGTGGAAAAAGCTCTTCAAGATACTAATTGGGTGCAAGCAATGAAGGAAGAGTTAAATGAATTTGAAAGAAATAAAGTCTGGACCCTAGTGCCAAGACCAAAGAACAGATCCATTGTTGGCACAAAATGGGTGTTCAGAAACAAAACTGATAGTGATGGCATAATTACAAGGAACAAAGCAAGGCTGGTTGCTAAAGGCTACTCTAAACAGGAGGGTATTGATTATGATGAAACATTTGCACCAGTTGCTAGATGGGAAGCCATTATAATCTTTTTGTCTTATGCGTCTCACAAAAAGTTTAAAGTATTTCAAATGGATGTGAAAAGTGCTTTTCTCAATGGAGAATTGGAAGAAGAGGTATATGTTGAACAACCTCCAGGCTTTGTAGATTCAAAATTTCCAAATCATGTCTACGGGCTTGACAAAGCACTTTATGGCCTTAAGCAAGCTCCTAGAGCATGGTATGAGACTTTAGCTCAATTCCTTCCGGAAAGTAGATTTCACAGAGGTACAATTGATAAAACATTGTTCTACCTCAACCATGGAAAGGACTTACTTTTGGTACAAATATATATTGATGATATCATAGACAAATACCAAACTCTGTGAAAGGTTTGCAAAGGTAATGCAGTCAAGATATCAAATGAGTATGATGGGAGAACTTAGTTATTTTTTGGGACTTCAAGTCAAGCAAAATAAAGAAGGTATTTTTATCTGCCAATCCAAGTAGACCAAAAATTTACTCAAGAAATTTGGAATGCAAGACAGTTCAACTGCATCCACTCCCATGGCCACTACAACCAAGTTAGATAAAGATACTGGTTCATCAGTAGATATTACTATCTACAGAGGTATGATTATCTCCTTACACTATTTTACTGCAAGTAGACCTGATATCATGTATGCTACCTGTCTTTGTGCAAGATTTCAGGCTGATCCAAGAGAACCTCATCTAATAGCTGTGAAAAGAATTTTCAAGTACCTCAAGGGTACAGCTGATCTAGGATTGTGGTATCCTAGATTATCAGATTTTAAGCTAATAGGTTACTCAGATGCAGATTTTGCAGGATGCAAAATAGACATGAAAAGCACTAGTGAAAGCTACCAATTTCTTGGACGCAGATTGGTTTCTTGGTTTAGCAAAAATCATAAATCAATTTCACATCAACTGCAGAAGCAGAATATATTATTGCAGGAAGCTGTTGTGCACAGATTCTTTGGATGAAGAATCAGTTACTGGACTATGGGTTAGAATTTTCTAAAATACCTATTTACTGTGATAATCAAAGTGCTATTGCTATGACAGGTAATCCAGTGCAACACTCAAAGACAAAGCACATCAGCATTAGGTACCATTTCATAAAGGAACATGTAATTGAAGGTACAGTGGAATTGCATTTTGTTCCAACAGATCAACAACTAGCAGATATCTTCACAAAACCACTATGTGAAGCTACTTTTACAAGACTACTAAATGAACTTGGAATGGTTTCAGGTTCTTTCTCAAAATCTGCTTAGTTTTTGTTCTCATGCATCAGACTTTATGATCAGTGTTTACAGATTGTGTTATCTTCATGTCATCTGTGCTTAAATTGTAATATATTAAATACTGATTGTTATCTGATGTGGATCTATATACTCTGATAGTGTTTTGAATGATCTTTGACTATTCAATCCACTGAGGATAACTGTGCTCGATGCTGACCAAGTAGTCCTTAACATACTAGAAATCCCATGTTTGAATTAGTTGTTTATGTGGAAATTCATCAACCCAAGCAAATTCTGATTTTGAGCTTAGTCAAATTTACTTTTTGTATCTTATTACTAAGTCACAAACTAGATTCTTGCTTCTTATCTGTCAAATTCTGATGTCAGTAAATCTTAAGGATGAACCACATGCTTGATAAGCCTCACTTATCTGAAGAAAAGAAAATAAAATAAAATTGAAGTCAGGTACTCCTTTGAGATCTAGAGTAAAAATGTGGAAGGGAAGACCCAAGTGCATTGCTGGTATTAAGTTATATGCATTAGAAAAGCAAACAAATTTTTCTTGGTGACTTTTCACATTCTCTGATTACTGGAGAAATACACTGATAATAGCATAAATTCTGATAGCAGTTGTGACTCACTTACACTGGGAAGCCACTGTGAAAAAGAATGTTAAAAGATGCATAAAATGAGCACAAATAGTTGAGGTGGATTCTTGCATAAATTTATTATATAGTAGACTTCATTATTAATGACAGATTTTAAGCACTTTTCTTAGTTAAGCCTTATTTCTAAGATGTACTGAAGTTTATCAGACTTTAATCTTTATCTGATATTTTGCTAATGCACACACTTTCACTCCATATGAATGATGAAAATTACTGTGGTGATTCAGTTGTTTTAGATAAACAGTTAAGTGTCATTTGCCTAAATTCCGAGGACAAGTTCTGATGGAAGTTCTGATGATTAAACTCTGAAGAAACAAGTCAGTATTTGTATAAAGAATCACAGAAACAAACAGTCACTTTTTGAGTACGGAAGCCATGTTCTGATGACTGTTAAAATCTGAAAATAGTCAAGTTCTGATATTAAATCCTGATAGAAACTCTGATGCTTACGTGGCATTATTTATTTACTTAACTTATTTGTGGTATATACTGTAACGGTCATATTTAATCAGAATATAATTAGGTGAGATAAAAACAGTCATAATCATTTAGTAAGTGGGAAGCGTGTTTTCCTTGAAACACTGCATGTGCACATTTATTACTGCTTAATACTCGTGCCCACTAACAATGTTTTGACTAATGATATGCTGCCAGGTGTCTAAAGTATGTTCTGCTTCAATCATAACAGTTGTCAAAAAGAGAGTATAAATATGGGAGTTAAAAGATTTTATAATCTTTTACCTACTTTTCTTTCTCTAATCTCTCTTATTCTCTCTCTCTCTATCTCTATTATTCTCTGAAGCTTTTTCTTACAGGACTTGTATCAAACACCTTGTGCACACTCTATTTTCTCACTTATTTCTTACAGATATGGCACCCAAAGACATCATTTTCAATGGAGCTAAGTTTGTTCTCAACAACTACTTGTCTATTCTTAGCAAGGGTGAAGCTCCATCAAAACTTCACTTCATTCAGGACTTCCTTGCTAACTCTGAGATTGGGTATGCTTTGACCCAACCAGAAGCAATCTCTGGAACTCAAGTGCTGGATTTTTGGAGAAGTGGCATGATGATGGTGGTGCTCATAGGTCCCCAAGTATTATCTTTTCAACATGGGAGGATGCCATGTGGTGACTTTGGCCAAAGTTCGACAAGCACTCCGTCTGCCCGAAAACTGCACATATTCAATAGTTGAAGAGCCAGCTCTTCAACAGCTAATGGCCAATATGGGCTATGAGAAAACTTTGGCAAAGCTGGGACAGTTGAACAGACCCAACATAAGGAGGGAATGGAGTTTCTGTTGGATTTTAATCGCAGCGGAGGCATGGTAAAACACTTTTACACATATAAAATCCAAATAAAAGCATATAAATCGTGATTAAAACATATAAATCGATTACTAACCTTTAATAGCGATCCAAAAGCAATGATCGGAGATCCTTAGCAGCTGCTCCTCAAACGTGAAGCACTCCACCGGTATCCACCAAGAAAACGGCGTTAAGGAGGAGGAGGAGGTGGAGAGAATTAGGTTTTCCAAAAACTTTTGGGTTAGAATAAAAATAGGGTTTATAATAGTATATTTATAGGCAAAATTTTCAGCTGAAATTTCTCATAAAATATTATTATTATTAACCCATTTATTATTTTCATTAATAATTAAAACACCTTTTAATTATTAATCCTTTTTCTAAACACTTTAGAAATAATTCTCTCTCTTGATTTAATTTCCAAAATTAAATTCTTAATTAATAATATTAAGAACTTTTCTTAATTAATTTATAATCAATTAAATCTCATTTAATCAATTATTAAATTTTCCAATTAATTATTTATTTCATAAATAAATAATTATTAGTCATTATTAATTAATTCCTCCACCATTAAATCATTTTCTTTTTATGGTGTGACCCTGTAGGTTCAATATTAAGCCGGTAGTAGAAATAAATAATAATAAAACTATTTTATCACTATTTATATAAATTCTCTAATTTATTAAATATGATTAATTAATTAATCATATTTATTCTACATCGTGAGGGATACTTCTCAGCATATCGCGACTATCCGGATAATACGAATTCACTGCTTAGAATACCAAGAACCTATTCAGTGAATAGTTACCGTACAATAAACTCCTTCTACCCTACAATGTCCTGATTAAATACAAGGCATGGATCTTGTGTCAAGCCTATCTAATTTAATCACTTGCTTACCATTTACTATGCTTAGTTCTATGCAAATTAGAAACTCCTTTCTAATTTCATTCACTCTGGCCAGAGATTCCTGAACTAGCATAAGTGGATCAGCCTTGAACATTCGCTTCCTTCACTGGAAGGGGTAGATCCTTTATTGATCATACACTATCTTCGTGTACAAATTTCTATACCCAGTAGAGCCCTAATAATTGTCCCTGGAGACTAAGAACTAAACCAAAGCATAGTTCAGTGTACATAAGATGACTATGATGACCTCAAGTCTAAGGATACTTGTACAACTATCACTATGTGAACAACTGTTGACACGTGAGTGAACTCCATCCGTTGTTCAGCTGTGCGAGTCATGTTCAGTGAACTTATTCCATAATAAGCACCTACATACTAGCTATAGTGTCACCACACAAATGTCTATGAGAACAGACATCCTTCATAATGAAGCAAGCATAGTATGTACCGATCTTTGCGGATTATTAATTACCAGTTAGTAATCCTATGATCAGGAACTATTTAAGTTTAGAGTTATCATCTTTTAGGTCTCACTTTTATGATCTCATCATAATCCATAAAAAAGCTTTACTCTAAACTATGGTATATCTTATTTAAACACTTAAATAGATAGAGCCCGTAATAAAAAACAAAACAAGTCTTTTATTAATATCAATGAAATCAAAACAAATTACATAAAAAGTTATTCCTAAATCCTAATACATGATTGGACTTAGGACATATTCCTTTCAATCTCCCACTTGTACTAAAGCCAATCACTCTGGTATCTAATACCCATCTTGTCTTTATGACGATCAAAGTGACTCTGAGAAAGTGGCTTTATGAGTGGGTCTGCTACGTTGTTATGTGTGTCAACTCTCTCGACGTTGACATCTCCTCTTTCAATAATCTCCTTAATCAGATAAAAGCGCCGCAGGACATGTTTGGAATTTTTATGAGACCTAGGTTCCTTGGCTTGTGCTATTGCTGCGTTGTTATCACAATACAACACAATAGGCTCTTCGACGCTAGGAACAACTCCTAATTCAGAAACAAATTTCCTCATCCAAAGAGCTTCTTTTGCAGCCTCACTTGCAGCTATATATTCTGCTTCCACTGTGGAGTCCGCCATTGTCGACTGTTTGGAACTCTTCCAACTTATCGCACCACCGTTTAGAGTAAACACGTACCCTGACATGGATTTGCTATCACTCTCTGATTGAAAGCTAGAGTCAGTATAACCCTCTATTTTCAACTCAGATTCACCGCCAAAAATAAGAAAAATGTCCTGAGTCCTTCGCAAGTACTTAAGGATGTTTTTCACTGCTTTCCAGTGGTCTTCACCTGGATTGGACTGATATCTGTTCGTCACACTAATTGAATAAGCAACATCAGGCCTTGTACACAACATCGCATACATGATAGATCCTATTACTGAAGCATAAGGAATCTTACTCATACGCTCTCTTTCCTCAGGTGTCTTAGGAGACATTTTTTCGGAAAGGGACACTCCATGACTCATCGGTATGAGACCTCTTTTGGAGTTTTCCATGCTAAACCTTTTAAACACTTTCTGGATGTATGTACCCTGGGTAAGACCTATCATTCTTCTAGATCTATCTCTATAGATCTTCATACCGAGAATGTAGGATGCTTCTCCCAAGTCCTTCATGGTGAAGTTCTTTGATAGCCATACTTTGACTAATTGCAGTATCGGTATAGCATTTCCTATAAGAAGTATGTCATCCACATACAATACAAGAAATGTTACCGCGCTCCCACTAACTTTCTTGTAGACACATGGTTCATCCATGTTTTTGATAAAATCAAACTCTTTGATTGTCTCATCAAAACGGGTGTTCCATCTACGAGAAGCTTGCCTTAAACCATATATGGTTCGCAGCAGCTTACACACAAGGGGATTTCATTTCCCTTGGAAAGAAAACCTTCCGGCTGTGTCATATACACTTCCTCCTCAAGTTCCCCATTGAGGAAGGCCGTTTTCACGTCCATTTGCCAGATCTCATAGTCGTAGTAAGCAGCAATCGCAAGCAAAATCCGAATTGATTTTAACAGGGCTACAGGAGAATAGGTTTCATCAAAGTCAATCCCTTGTCTTTGATTAAATCCTTTTGCCACTAGCCTAGCCTTATAGGTCTCCACCTGGCCATCTGCTCCAATATTTCTCTTATATACCCACTTGCACCCAATAGGCTTAACACCTTCAGGCGCTTCAACCAGAGTCCATACTTGGTTGGTATACATATATTCCATTTCGGATTTCATGGCACTATGCCATTTCTCTGAGTCAACACTACTCATAGCCTCATTATAGGTCTTAGGGTCGTCTTCATCAATAATTGACAACTCATTGTCATTCTCAATGACAAGGCCATAATACCTCTCAGGTTGGCGAGACACTCTCTCTGACCTAAGAATGGGCTGTTCCACAGAAGGTTGTTCAGTCTGAACAGGTGTTTCCACTTGAACCGTAGTAGTTTGTGCTTCTTGAACTTCATCAAGTTCAATTTTGCTCCCACTGTTTCCTTCAAGGATAAACTCTTTTTCCAAGAAGGTAGCATATCTGGAGATAAATACCCGATGATCGGTGTAAAAGTAATACCCTAAAGTCTCTTTAGGATATCCCACAAAACTACATTTTACGGATCGAGATTCCAGCTTATCTGGGTCAACTTTCTTGACATAAGCTGGACATCCCCAAATCTTAACGTGTTTAAGACTCGGTTTCCTTTCTTTCCATATCTCATACGGAGTTTGAGGAACAGATTTGGAAGGCACCTTATTCAGTAAATATGCTGAGGTTTCCAATGCGTAACCCCATAGGAATACTGGAAGATTTGCATAGCTCATCATGGACCGAACCATGTCTAACAGAGTTCGATTTCTCCTTTCAGATACCCCATTCAACTGTGGAGTATATGGAGGAGTCCACTGGGAGACTATACCATTTTCTTTGAGATAATCTAGAAACTCTCCATTCAAGTATTCACCACCTCGATCTGATCGAAGAGTTATAATACTGTGTTTGGTTTGTTTCTCCACTTCATGTTTATATTCCTTGAACTTTTCAAAGGCTTCAGACTTGTATTTCATCAAATACACATATCCGAATCTAGATCTATCATCTATGAAAGTAATGAAGTACGAAAATCCTCCCATGGCTTGCGTAGACATTGGTCCACATACATCTGTGTGTACCAATCCTAGCAAATCTGCAGCCCTCTCTCCATGTCCACTAAATGGAGATTTGGTCATTTTACCCAATAGACAAGACTCGCATGTAGGATATGATTCAAAATCAAAGGGGTCTAGTAACCCTTCCTTATGCAATGTCCGAAGTCTATTTTTACTAATATGACCTAGCCTACAGTGCCATAAATAGGTCAGATTTTCATCATCTCGTTTTCTTTTATTAGTTTGTTCAATCTGAAGTAAATCATGCTCTACGTCACATACATACAGACCATTATTTAAAATTCCACGTCCATAAAGAACATTATCTCTAAGGATAGAACATTCATTATTCTTAATAATAAATGAAAAACCATCCAAATCCAACATAGGGATAGAAACAATATTCCTCACGATAGAGGGAACGTAATAACAATTATTCAAAATAATAGTCTTGCCCGTAGGCATATGTAAACTAAATGATCCTACAGCTATGGCCGCAATCCTTGCTCCATTGCCCATACGTAGAATCACCTCATCTTTTTCAAGATTCCTACTTCCCTTTAGTCCTCGAAACGAATTGCAAATATGAGAACTACAGGCGGTATCTAATACCCAAGTAGAAATTTGACCTAGTGACATATTAATTTCGATCATGAACATGCCTGAATCAGAAGCGGTAGTCTTACTACCCTTCCTCTTCTTCAATTCTGCAAGGTAAACCTCGCAGTTTCTCTTCCAGTGCCCTAACTTGTTACAGTGAAAGCATACAGCTAAATTAGGATCAGTCAACTTGTGAGCATCTAGTATGCTCCTGAGTGATAGTGCAGAAGACATAATATAGTAAATCTGTAAATGATAAACAAATAACAACACTTAGCAAATATTCGATTTCATTTTTAAAACACTATATGAATCGGGTCTTTATTCATAAGTGGCTCCCACTAGTTTATCTAATTTATTCAACCCCCTACGTGAAAAATTAAGCATTCATAATGCTAGTGGGAATAGGGATCCTACATTCCATTACACAACCCCGGCTGTAGCACGAACCGCCATATAATGTTCAATAGGCAGATAACTCTTGTCAATTACATCTTATGTTATTCCCTAATCAAACTTTAGCCTCTTGAATACTTGAGTCACGGCTGTGGCACGACAAACTCAATATTCTAAGTCAATTCTAACCCAACATTCCGTACAATTGAATCAGTCTCCAACGGCCCACGGCTGTGGCACGTACCGACCTTTAGATTGTAATTCAATGTACACATCTCTATGTAATAGACAAGTATTTCTTATTTCGAAATCAAAGCCCTCGGCTGTAGCACGAACCGACAATGATTCAAAAATAAGAACTACTTTTCTATCATGTTGGAAGGCTATGACCGACACAAGCCCGTTGTGTCATTGGCCAATTACTACTTGATATTATTTAATTTTAGAGGGATTATATTACGTTACAATCATAATCATATTATAAAGAGATTCTTCCTTTTAAATTAAATATTTCAAATCAATAATCAATAATCAGATGATTCCCAGATCGGGTGGAGCATTGTCAAGAGGCGTCACTTAATAACCCTTTCTTATAGATAGAAATCTATTGTTGATAGAATCATCCTTTCTCTCATATTGAAAATTCATATTCAATTACGTGTTTCATAAACACAAGAATCTTATGATTGTATTCATAATAATATTACTAAGGTTATGAAACAATTTCACTATACTAGGTTGTCTAACAAACGCCTTATGTTCATTTAAGTTCACCTAAATCTATCATCGCATGATAAACTAAGCATATATCACATATATAAGCATGAATAAACGTCAAGGTAGGCATGTTACATCATCTAGCATATTGTTCTAAGCATTATACATCTCTATGTATCAACAGTTCAAAACTTTTATATAAACTAAAATTTGATCACTCCATTAGATCCGTCTCGGAAAAACGAATCCAACGATATATTGCACCCCTAAAACGGAGTTACGAAACTCCCAGAAATAAAATTTAAAAATAACAGATGGGTTGTAACGCATTACAGGAACGCGTTACTAGCTCTGTAACGCATCCCGGAATGCGCGACACCCCCCCCCCCCCCCCCCCCCCCCCCCCCCGCGCGCGCGTGCGCCACACGCGCCTGCAGCAGCCGCCGTGTCTGTCTTTCTCGAACTCTGTGCGCCGTACCTGACAGCTGTGTCTGTTCCTTGCTTTGCTTCGTTTTCGTGCCATCAGCACCACATTCAACAAATGCAGACAACAGCAGATATATGCATACTTTATATTATATATATATGATTATTTAATTACGAATTTAATTACAACAACTTCAAAAATTCATAATAAATAATCTATACATCATAAAATTATAAGAAAAATATCCAGACGGTCTACAACACTTGTAGAACCCAGATCAACATTCAAAATTATTCTGAGAAATGATTTCTCATCAGACATAATTAATCCATAATATAACTTGTAAAACTCATAATTAATTCATACAAGCACATAAAATTCTGAAATTTTTACCACAGATCTATATGCATACAACCTATGCTCTGATACCAATGTCAGATTTTAATCGCAGCCGAGGCATGGTAAAACACTTTTACACATATAAAATCCAATTAAAAGCATATAAATCGTGATTAAAACATATGAATCGATTACTAACCTTTAATAGCGATCCAAAAGCAACGATCGGAGATCCTTAGCAGCCGCTCCTCAAACCTGAAGCACTCCACCGGTATCCACCAAGAAAACGACGTTAAGGAGGAGGAGGAGGTGGAGAGAATTAGGTTTTCTAAAAACTTTTGGGTTAGAATAAAAATAGGGTTTATAATAGTATATTTATAGGCAAAATTTTCAGCTGAAATTTTCCCATAAAATATTATTATTATTAACCCATTTATTATTCTCATTAATAATTAAAACACCTTTTAATTATTAATCCTTTTTCTAAACACTTTAGAAATAATTCTCTCTCTTGATTTAATTTCCAAAATTAAATTCTTAATTAATAATATTAAGAACTTTTCTTAATTAATTTATAATCAATTAAATCTCATTTAATCAATTATTAAATTTGCCAATTAATTTTTATTTCATAAATAAATAATTATTAGCCATTATTAATTAATTCCTCCACCATTAAATCATTTTCTTTTTATGGTGTGACCCTGTAGGTTCAATATTAAGCCGGTAGTAGAAATAAATAATAATAAAACTATTTTATCATTATTTATATAAATTCTCTAATTTATTAAATATGATTAATTAATTAATCATATTTATTCTACATCGTGAGGGATACTTCTCAGCATATCGCGACTATCCGGATAATACGAATTCACTGCTTAGAATACCAAGAACCTATTCAGTGAATAGTTACCGTACAATAAACTCCTTCTACCCTACAATATCCTGATTAAATACAAGGCATGGATCTTGTATCAAGCCTATCTAATTTAATCACTTGCTTACCATTTACTATGCTTAGTTCTATGCAAATTAGAAACTCCTTTCTAATTTCATTCACTCTGGCCAGAGATTCCTGAACTAGCATAAGTGGATCAGCCTTGAACATTCGCTTCCTTCACTGGAAGGGGTAGATCCTTTATTGATCATACACTATATTCGTGTACAAATTCCTATACCCTGTAGAGCCCTAATAATTATCCCTGGAGACTAAGAACTAAACCAAAGCATAGTTCAGTGTACACAAGATGACTATGATGACCTCAAGTCTAAGGATACTTGTACAACTATCACTATGTGAACAACTGCTGACACGTGAGTGAACTCCATCAGTTGTTCAGCTGTGCGAGTCATGTTCAGTGAACTTATTCCATAATAAGCACCTACATATTAGCTATAGTGTCACCACACAAATGTCTATGAGAACAGATATCCTTCATAATGAAGCAAGCATAGTATGTACCGATCTTTGCGGATTATTAATTACCAGTTAGTAATCCTATGATCAGGAACTATTTAAGTTTAGAGTTATCATCTTTTAGGTCTCACTATTATGATCTCATCATAATCCATAAAAAGATTTACTCTAAACTATGGTATATCTTATTTAAACACTTAAATAGATAGAGCCCATAATAAAAAACAAAACAAGTCTTTTATTAATATCAATGAAATCAAAACAGATTACATAAAAAGTTATTCCTAAATCCTAATACATGATTGGACTTAGGACATATTCCTTTCAGTTTCTTCTTTGACTGCATCACCAGAACTTTTGCAAACAAATGTTCTAATTTTGATGCAATCCCAATTCTCAGTCAACAAATCGGGTATGCTCTCATTCATCAAACTCATTTTGATTATGCAAGTGCTATTTTAGGCTTTATTGGGGATAGGATGACAGAAGATAGAAATACATTTTACTTTGCTAGATTCTGTCAGCTTATTTATAGTTTTTGTTGCTCTGATGCACCCCAACTAGCAAGTGAGTTAATTGAACCATTTAAACTTGCTAAGAGAGCCTTTACTGACTTATTATCTACTGATAATAAGAAGACTGTTTTGAGACCCCTCCAGATTCCTACTTCTGTCAAAAAGTTTTTGGTAAATTCTGATCCAACCACATATTCTACCATATATCCTGATGTCCAACCAACCCAACCCCCATCAGCTCCTCCAACAACTACACAGCCAACAACCTCTCAACCTCAACCAACTCAACCTACCATCAGAACTTACTTCCAACCATCAACTCAATCCTCACAACAATAACCATCAGCACATACTATCAAACCTTCATCTTTCAAGCCTAAGAGGGCAGAGTTTGTTCCTCAACCTCCACAAAAGAGAAAAAAGATGATTCTCAGGGATGAATCTGATAGTGAAGAGGAACAAGTATAGGTTCATGCATTAGAACCTGTGACTATTAAAGCTGAAACTGTGGTTTTTCAGAAAGAAACAAAAGCTAAAGGGTCAACCCAACAGATAAATGCTGAAGCTCAAAGTTCTGATACTTCGAAGAGGAAGAGAACTGCTAGTTTTGATGCTCAAGAAACTCCTTCATTATCAAAGAGATTAAAGAAAATGAGGGCAAAAAGGCACATGGCTAAGCCTCCATCAGAAGATATTGAAGAAGCCGGGGAAGGGGATCAGGAATCTCTGATCTCACAGCCTATTGTACTTGAAGCTTTGCCATCTCCAATTCAAGCTCAAGACACTGCTCAAGATACTGTGCTCACCCCTCCTGTCTCTCCAATAAAAGCAACAGATGATGCTGAAGAACAAGCAACAAGTTCTAAAATAGATATTCACAATCTGAATATTCGTACTGTTCTTTATTTGGAAGCTCCTACAGCAGCTCAGACATCTCCAACTCATTCTCCAATCTTAAATGCTGAGATACCATCCACACCAATTCTTGATCAGGAACCCGAAGATCAGAATTTAGAAGAGGTAGTTCCAGAATCTCCCATTGCCTCACATACACTTGTCTTATCAGAGAATGATGAGTCTTCTTCCAGTACTGGAGACAGTGTTTCTGTTGATATTCCAGCTCTCATTCTGGGAAAGGAAGCATTGGTTAAGAAGTTTATTGAGCAAGCTACACCTGTTCCTTGGGAAGAAACTCACAGGGGAGTTAAGTGGACCAAGAAGTGGAATGAAACTGATTTCATTCCAAGCTCTAAAGTTCTAAAAAAGCACATTACCAAGGCTGATGAGCTGATGACAAGTTCTAATTTCAAGACTCAACTTAAAGTCACAACTCTAACTACCAAAAGCCTTCAAGGTCTACACTCTGAAACTCAAGCAAAGGTTGATAAACTACAAGAATCAACTAATAAGCTAGATATGCAGATCAAGCTTGACAAGACAAGGATTATCATACCTACTCTTGAGAAGGTTGAAGCAATTGAGAAGATTCAAGAGAAGCAAAAGGCCCAAATTGCTGAGGTTCTACAAAATCAAGCCTCTCAGAAAGCTCAATTGGATGAGATCCAATCTTTAGTTGAACTTCTTCTCTCTCTCCTACTAACTGATGATGCCAAAAAAGGGGAGAAGATAGTTAAGTCCAAATGCTCTAATGATCAAGTACTGAAGAAGGAAGATGATGTAACTGATGACCAGGGAAACCCTAGCAATGGTAGAGGTCAAGTTCAAAGTAAAGGGCAGAGCAGGAAGGTTTCTTCAATAAAACTAATTACTGATGCAAGCAAATCTTCTATTCAAAAGAAGACAAGTTCTGAAGCTGCTCAAACTCAAAATCTGATAGCAAGTACTGAAACTCAAAATCTGATATCAAGTTCTGATGAGGAAAGTCTGATGACAAAGCCTGATGTTCTGATACAAGGTGGAAGTCAAGACTCTCAAAAGTTTATGCAAACTCTGAAGCTAAAGGGGAAGCAGACTACTATCTACTACAAAGATCCCAAGATTCAGACACTTGATGAGGAAATTGCTAGAAGATTATTTCTGAAGCATAATCCAGGAATGGATTTAGAAAATCTCAAGGAGGAAGAAGCTAGATTTAAAGCTGAAAAGACAAATCTAAAGTCAAAAGCTTCTGTTGCAAAGAAACCTACAAGGCCTAAGGAAAAAGGCATTGTGATCAACGAGAAGTCAAATACTGACGCATCAAAGCCCAAAACAAGATCACAGATTAAGATTGATCCCAAAGACAAAGGGAAGGGAAAAGTTGATGAACCAACCAAGCCACTGGAGATGAAAATTCCTCAAATCCTGATAAAACCAGTGTGCAAAATGGTTCAAGTTACTAATGATACTCTTGCTGAAGACGAGGATGTTCAAACTCTGAAAAGAAGGAAGATTACTGATGAATCAAAGACAACCTCTGACAGAGCTCAAGTTATTCAGAGTGAAGAACTACAAGCTACAAAAGAAACAGCAAGTTCTGACAAGGTCATTACGACATCAACCTCTGACATAGCTCAAGTTGATTTAGACAAGATGGAAGTAGCTGACAAAAAGAAACTTCTGTGGAAAAATGTCAAACCATCATATCCAAAGAAAAGCCAATTGTTATCTGATTTCATGACTGTTGGATTGAAAGCCAGAGAAGCAAGAGACAGAGCAGAGCTAGGTTCTGATGAAGCTAAGATCCAAACAGGAGTTGAAGTGCTTACTAGAGATCCATTTCTATTAACTGACCAACCTCTTGAAGATGTTACACAGAAACACCTTGATAAGGTTATCTCTGTTCAAGTGGTACTGGATGCTCATGACAAGCACAATGTCAAGGAAAATCTGATTCTATTTCTTGAAGATGGAAGGACATATCAGATGTCAGAATCAGATGTGCTAATCAAATCACTGAAAGAACTTCAATTCTTTCATTACCTTTTAGAGGTAAAGTCTGATATTACCAGGAGACGGTCAAATTTCATATTGAAGACCATAAAAGATAAAGCTAGAATTTCTGGTTCAAGGATTACATAATTCATTCCTAATACTGTTGAAGATGATGGAAATGAGATTCCAATGAAGAAGAATTCTTCTAAGCTTTAAGTGATACTGAAAGAGAAATGTCTATGCTATAATGAAGATTCTTCTCACCCAAGGGTAATAAGATTGAATGATGGTTTAGAAAGAAACCATATCTCTGCTTTAAGGACTGTAATCTACTAGATTGGAAGTCAGAATGAAGAGATAAAGCAAGTCAAGACTACACTCTCTCAAGTTCTGAGGATTAAAGAAGAAAAGCTGATATCAAACTTTGTCAAGAATCATTTTGGATTCAGATTGACTTAGTGAGATTGGTAAATTTACAAGGACTGTAAGTTGTAGTTAGTTGTCTAGTTAAACTCTTATTTGCATTTGTACTTAAATGTTTTTGACATCATCAAATCTATTAACTTGTATATTTTGCATAATTTATAAGTTGGGGGAGATTGTTAGATATATTTGAGATGTCATGTCTAATATGATTTGTGTTTAGTTTTCAGAACTTAACAACAAGACAAATCAGGACTTACTGAAATCAGGACTTAATGGAAGTCAGGACTTAATATCAGAACTTAAGGTCATATCAAAACTTAAGTCGGGAAGAATTTCAGTTAAGGAAGGAAGTTGATTTATAGGAGAAGATCGTGACTAGAATAAAAGAAGATATGCATGGAAAGAGTTAGAAGACTGGAAGACTTGTAGAAGATATCTGATTGATATATTTTAGGAGACAGAATTGTATTCCATACCAATTAGAAGTTATCTTGTAACTGTGTAATATATAAACACAGACTTAGGGTTTACACTATATGTGTTATCATTATCGAGAGGATTATACATTGTAACCTAGCAGCTCTTACTAATATTTGTTCATCACTGAGAGAGAACAACAGTTCATATTGTAACAGAGTTTATTGAATATATTTGATCTTTTTTATATACTTGTGTTAAATCGATTTGATTGTATAAACACTGTATTTAACCCCTTCTACAGTGTTGTGTGACCTAACATACTAGACACCATAAATTATATGGCACGATGGGTGACGTATTTATAATTTATATTTGTCTTTATGTTAAATTATATACAAACAATAATGCAGACCATGGGATTTAATTTCATATTAATTCCCTCTCCCACTTAGTATTTACTTTGAGGATTTTAATCTAGATGCATCGTCCTATGTTATTTCTTCGAATTTCATATGTATTATGTCAACAACTATAACACCCAGTCCCACATCGATGAGATTTGGGGCTTCTGTTCAGTTTATAAGGTGAAGTACTACTACTACTATATACACTAACAAATCATGATCTTTTGGGAGCATGTGGTGGGCTTGTCGTAACCCAAGTTGGCTGCACTCGAGACAGTATGCTTTGACTTATTTCGGACTCTTAATCGTGATTTGACACGGTTTTTGAAAAAGGCTCAGGATTTGACCCGGGTTGTCACATATGGTATTAGAGCCGACTCTCGAAAGCTTGATGCGTCATGTTGCCGGAGGTAGGGACACGAAGGCTGGTGGTATTATCCCACAATGGCAAGAAGTCCGGAGGTGGGGACATGAAGCCAGCCGGTATTATCCCACAATGGCTAGAGAGGTACGATCTTGGACCTATGGGATGTCTATTTCGGCCCTGACGAGGACGTCAGGAGTTTAAGTGAGGGAGTTTGTAACACCCCGTCCCATATCGAGGAGATTTGGGGCTTCTGTTAAGTTTATAAGGTGAAGTACTACTACTATGTGCACCAACAAATCATGATCTTTTGGGGGCCTGTGGTGGGCTTGTCGTAACCCAAGTTGGCTGCACTCGGGACAGTATGCTTTGACTTATTTCAGACTCGTAATCGGGATTTGACCCGGTTTTCGAAAAAGGCTCGGGATTTTACCCGGGTTGTCACAACAACAAAGAACACATAACATAATAACATACTCTCATGATTAAATCATTAATTAATACATTCCTATGTCCATGTCATTCTAGCATGCTAAGGGTTAGTATCACATGGCATAATAACACAGACAAGAAACAAATAGTAGCAATAATCAAGATCAGTAGAAATTATGTAAAACATGTTAGGTAATGAATAACACACAGAGGGGGGTGAATGCGTTTTACTGTTTTTGGGCTTTTCTTGAAAGTTAACGGTTGAACAAAGTAAATTAAATCTTGTAGAGAAAAGTGTTCATGCAGAATTTAAATTTGTAGAAAATAAAGAACACAGATCTTCAAAACTTACTTAATTTTATATTAAAAATTAAGATTGTTTTGCTACAAAATTTCTAAGCTCTTTGATGTTAAAGAGCTCAGCTTCTTCTTGAGAGTGATACAGGAGATTTGATCTAAATTGTTACAACTGACTAAGGACCATTGTTAACTTTATAACTCAGTTAACTGCGGGTTTACACAGTGGATGATAAAACATGCTATTAGCTTTTCTAAACTGTCACTTGTCATTTCTATTTATAGAAAAGGAGATCTTCCATTTCTGGCTTAGCATATCTTTAGCATCCCGTGTTTACTTTAATCTTCCTCTGTCAGTTAATCTTTGCAATTGATCTGGTACACTCTTCAAGCTGCTTTTTGTAGACTTGTCAATCTAGCTTTTGGATTGTTTGTTGATTGTTTATCTTGGATATTGAACTGATCTGCAATTCTGTACTTTGAGACTGTACCTCGAGATCTCCAGTTTAAATTTATAGAACACTGGACATCTCGATAAGTACATAGGCTTATCGAGATCTCTAGCATTCCATATTTAGTTTGGCTTGGAGAGGTCTTCATCTTGTCGAGATCTCTAGTCTTCACATCTTCACTTTGACTTATCGATAAGTCTTGGTTATCTATTGGAACTTGACTTATCGATAACTCGGAGTTCTCTACTGAATGTAGACTTGTCGATAACTCTGAGTTCTCTAGTGAAGAAATGACTTGTCGATATCTCCAATCTTCAATTCTTCAATTTGGCTTTTATCGATATCTTCCTGAGTTCTCTAGTAGCTTTCCTGACTTCTCCACTTAAAATTCATTCACTTATTCTATCTCGGTGGATATTGCTCATATGTCGAGTAGTGATTGTATCCCGACGGATGTGCCTAATAGAAGTCATCTGTCGGCTAGCCAAACTACTATCCCGATGGATGTTCCTATCCGTCGGTACTTTCTGCAACTCGAATGACTTCTCTATAACATTAAATCTGTGACTTGTAGAGATCTTGACTTAGAATATTTTTCTCCAAACAGATTTATTCAACTTCAAGCTTCTTCAAAATTCTTCTGAGGCATGATCTTCTTGATCTTCTTCCAGATAGAATCCTTAGGCTTGATACTGTTTCAGGAAAAAGACTCTAGTATGCTCCTTTGCATTTTTACATAATACAAATTAAGATAACAATACAACTTACTTAGGGTTGGCCTCAAGCTTAACTAATTACTAAAAATAACAATTCATTAATCTCCTCCACGGATCAAATATCCATTGGTTTGCTTCATACTTTAATCAGAGACACTAATGATATTGTTATCTCTAGTAATCTTTGACATCATCACATATATATTACAAATCATAATAAAGCACATTCACTATTATGGCCCCATATAAGCTGATCAACGGATGTCTTTGATCATCAATGGATGACTTGATCAACGGATAACCTGATCATCAATGGATGACTTGATCAACGGATGACTTGATCAACGGAGAACTTGATCATCAACGAATGACTTGATCAACGAAGAACTTGATCATCAACGAATGACTTGATCAACGGATAACTTGATCATCAATGGATGACTTGATCAACAGATAACTTGATCATCAACAGATGACTTGATCAACGGATAACTTGATCATCAACGGATGACTTGATCAATGGATATCTTAATCAACAGATGTCTTGAATTCATCCTTCGAAATTTCATGAAAACTTCGAGAGCCCGGTTGAAAGACTAAACATCCTCAGAACGAGTTTAAAAGTGGGGCAAAAGATCTTTAGATATATTGTGGCATGTCCGTCTCATTCTGCCATTTCCAAAAAGGTATTGCAAGCCAAAATCGGACATCGTATGCAAAATCTGCAGCCACAACAGCGAAGCTCCCCGAAAACATAATGCAATAGCGAAAAATCTCTGTTTCTTGCAGCTTAATAGCTCAAACAATTACATACAACTTAATACAGCTGAACAAGACTATACTATTACATCAGAAGAACCAAAATAGGAAAAATTATCACGATCAACCCTTGTGATTTAGAACAAAACTACGATAAACCACGTGGGATCTTAATCATAACAAAATAACCACGATTAAACCCCCGTGGGATCCAAACACATAATTAAAACATGGCCATAATAGTGAATATCAACCTGCATCACATAATCAATACAAGCATACCACTATATCTATGCATATATATTAATGACATGGACTTCATATCATAAAACGCAGAACCTAGAACCAGGCTATGATGCCAATTGTCGGAACAATATGATCTTGGCCCTGCGTTTTATGATATAAATTTAATGAGTGCGAACGGAGCATTAACCTTAATCGCTATGGCGCAAGCGATTTAAGTCCACGTCTTCTACTGTATTCCCTGATTCTCCTTGGACCAAGTGTGGGATTCAATCTCCCAAGGTGTACCTCTCCTTAAGGCTCCGAAAATCCAAAACCCTAGCTGGCTCCTTGAGAAAAATGACCGCCTCTCTCAAACCCTAGGATCTTATTTCATTTTTGTGTTCTCGTGTTCTCACCACTTCTAGCTTCAGGAGAATTAAAATATTTATAGGCTACAGTATGGATCATGGACAATTAGGTTGGGCCTCCCAATGACATTCTGGGCCATGCCCAATGTCATTAAATATTAATTCGATCCACTAAAGAATTAATATTTGCACTACCTTTCCTAATTCCGTAAATTAATTATTTAATTCGGCTCCCATATTATTTTCTTATTAAATTCCCCATGTTTAAGATATTGCATGCCCATTAATTAAATTAATTTCTGACAATTAATTTAATCAATATCTTTTATCCTTGATCATCCATTCAACCTTATAATTATGCAAAAACAAATCTGCCTGCAGGACTAAAGCACAATTATCTTTATGAGCTTTCAAAAGGACATCATCCCCCGAATATATTTTTCGGACACAGTTTCCTTTTATAGTCAATATCCCACTCTGTATATAATGTCATTGCCCAATACATAAATTCGTAATTAAAAATAAATTACCTAATGTATGAATCAAGACATGTGCATTATATACGAGTGTCAGTCACTATATCCGGATTAAGAACCTAAGCAATAATAATATCATAGAATCTTAGTTCTTCTTTATTGTCAGAATAAAAGAAAGAATTATTCTACTATTTTGGTCATGTTCAATATACACAAAGTATACAAGCATTATTCAATAGTAAAGATATACTATTTCTAAATAATACTCCAGCCCTTCCAGTGGTTTGTCTAACACCATTTAGACTGTGAACCTTTATTATATTATATAAGGAGCTTGACAATCTAATCTTCTGTTATCCCATTTGATACTAGATTGTATACAATATATGATATACAGACAATGTGAAAACATGCATTCAAGATTCTCAAATGATTATTATAATAGTATATACTTAAAACGAATAGTTCGGCATAAATCCTAACACTGTGCAACCACCAATATTAACTTGGGATGATTTTATACGTGAGTTCATAGACAAGTATATGCCTGAGATATACAGGGATGAGAAGCAAAACGAGTTTTTGACTTTGAAATAAGGGATTATAAGTGTGGCTGAATATGAGGTAAAGTTTATACAGTTATCTCATTATGCAATAGCTATGGTCTCAACTGAAAGGGATTGATGTAGGCGTTTTGAAGAAGGTCTAATATATGATATTTGAAGCAAGATTACTCATGGAGATCTTAGTTATACTGACTTGTAAGCTGTAGCCATTAGGGCTGAACATTTAATCAAGGAAAAACCAACTTTCTTTCAAAGGCCCATAAATGAAGGATTCGGATTTTCAGGTGGATTTGGTGGAAGACCAGGAAAGCGTCAGAATTTTAGTTCACCTGCACAATCATTTACAAAATGAAATACTTTTGTAACTAGAGGTGGAAGATCCTATGTTTCTGGGAATTCTAACAGAAATCAACCATCAATAATGCAAACAAAAACTACATATCCACACTGTAGTAGACAACATCTTGAGGAATGTCGAGGAATTTCTAGAGGGTGCTATTTTTGTGGTGAACAAGGACATTTTGTGAGAGAATGTCCCAGAAGAGTAAACAATGGGCAAGCTGTGTTAGAGACAACTATTTAGAACATGGAGCTAAGGGAACTGGAACAGATTTTGGTAGAGGTTAAGGAAAAGTTACTAGCGCTGATGGTGGTATTGGTCAGTCTGAAGCACAGAGCTTTTGGGCACCTACGAATGCACGAGTTTTTGCGTTAACCAGAGATGAAGCCGTGGCAGCACCTGAAGTAATCACTGGTAAAGTTCTTTTCAATAACTTATAAGTTTGTGTTCTTATTGATCCCGGATCTACACATTCATTCATATCATCCAAAATGACATCACATATGCATAAGAATCCTGACATGTTAGATTCTGAAGTGAATGTTCACACTCCACTGGATGAGGTAGTAGTTACAGATACAATATATAGAGATTGTCTTATTTAGATCAGTAAGGAAAAGTTATATACAGATTTGTTAGTCTTACTTTTCTATGAGCTTGATATAATATTAGGCATGGATTGGTTATCTAGACATCAGGCAAAAGTAGATTGTTATACCAAAGAAGTTATGATTGATTCTCATGGTCTGAATAGAGTATTATTTTGTGGTGATCATCAAATTATACCAAGTTGTTTAGTTTCTGCTTTGAAAGCTTTTAAGATGATTATGAATGTTTATGATGCTTATTTAGCACATGTGGTAATACTAATGCCACTACAAGTAAAATCGAAGATATTACCGTGGTTAAGGAATTTTGAGAGGTATTTCCAGAAGAATTTCCAGGAAAGCCACCAGATAGAGATAAAAACTATTGAGCTTCTTCCAGGTACAACACCAATTTCCAATTCTCCAGATCGAATGGCACTAGTAGAATTGAGAGAATTAAAAAAACAATTAAAGGTTATATTCGTTTAAACGTTTCCCCTTAGGGTGCGCCAGTATTATTTGTTAAAAAGAAAGATGGTACCATAAGATTTTGCATAGACTACCGTAAGCTGAATCAGGTTATAGTTAAGAACAAATACCCACTACCAAGAGTAGATGATTTATTTGACCAACTACAAGGTGCATGTATTTTATCGAAGATTGACTTGAGATCAGGTTAGCATTAGTTAAAGATTGCAAAGGAAGATATTCCCAAGAATGCTTTTTCGCACACGATATGGTCATTTTGAATTTCTAGTTATGCCTTTTGGATTAAATAATGCACCAGCTATGTTTATGGCACTGATGAATAAGGTATTCCAACCTTTTCTTGATAGGGTTTTTATAATATTCATTGACGAAATACTCATTTACTGCAAAAGTGCACAAGATCACGAACAACACTTGAGGATGGTTTTGCAAACCATAAAAGAAAAATAGTTATATGCTAAGTTGAGCAATTATGAATTCTGGTTAGACCATGTGGTATTTCTTGGACATGTTTCTAATAGAGGGATAGAAGTTGATCCAAAGAAAATAGAGGCGATAATTAATTGGGAGGCACCAAAAAGTGTCATAGAAGTAAGAAGTTTTCTGGGTATGGCTGGTTATTATAGACATTTTATGTAACAGCCCCAAAATAACACTAACAAATTATAACTGAATAAATACAAAGTTATTACAAATGGCTGTTAACAACAGAATCCAAGATTACAAAGGTTCAGGGTTTGAACAGTCTCATACTATAACTATTACAACTTATACTTAAAGCTACCGGTCCTCACACAAATGCCAACTATACTACCTCAGCTCTCAGATAAGCATCAGCATCTCCACCGATAGACTTTCGAGCAGCCTGCTTGAATCTAACCATACTTGCTAGCTGAAATGTCATAAATGAAAAGCAAGAAGTGAGCCAAGCGCTCAGCAAGGTATATCATAAAACAAAATTTAACATCATAGCAATTTATATCTGGAAATTGAGGTGTATGGCATCATTATTCAAGTCAAAACATTTGTAACCAAATCATTGCTCAAAATCACTTTATGACGCTACAAATTACAGCCGGTGATTAGCCATGAAGAAATCCCGAACCTCGCTGGGTTCTTAACAATTTAATGGGATCCCTAGGTATCTTTTAAGCCTAACATAATAAGCGTGATAGGGACTTGCGTCTTAGTCGAATTCACCAATCTCAAGAAAACATTCTTTTATTTAAAAAGCAATTAAATTTTATAAAATTGATGCTAAGGAGAACTTTACAATGATTTATACAAAGGGGTTAAAATCATCAATCAAGGATTTTGAGTTAAGAAACTCTTATCAGAATGATGTGACTTCTTATAGTCAACAATGGTTTGATAACCAAAGAAGAAAGTATTGAAAAAGAGTGTTGTGAATATGTTGTGTACCTGATGATCACTTAAACAAAACATCTAAGTAGATTTTACTTAGTGAAATAATGTAGCACTCGACGGATAAGAATTATAGTCCCGACGGATAACTCATTATAGTCCCGACGGATGATTAACTTATTATCCATCAAGTGAGTAGCTTATGTAATAATAAGTTTGTAGCACAGTGATGTATGCACCTTTGTATAGAATCTGTAGTAGCATATAAGTCATGTTGACTTTAACTAGATATGTAGAATAGGTTGATTAATTTTACATAAGTAATGTCTTGTAATTCTGTATAAGTGAAATGAAGTCAAGTGCCAAAATAGCTACCGACGGGTGATTAACAAAGCCTTCGACGGATGATCAAATGACTATCAACGGATGTTTAACATAGCAGTCAACGGATGATCAATTAAGTCATCGATGGATGATCTGAAAGTCGACGGATGATCATATCAAGAATTCAAACATCAGTTGAACAGTGAAAGCTGACACACAGCCGTCGAGTTGTATACAAACACATTGTGGAAGCCCATTAACTGGGTAATAGAGGATGAAAAGCAGCAAAGATTAAGACTGTTAGATTTTATATTTGTTCAGTCTTTTTGACTTTGTAATCTTGGTATTATATAAACCAAGAGAGTAGCAAATAGAAATACAACTGAGATAACTGAGAGAAACTCAAAAACAGAGAAATCTTTGTAAGCATAATCTTTAGCATTTCCTGTATTCTCAGTAGTTCTATTTTATAAGCAGCTGTGAGCATTTCTGCACACAGAGTCCTCTCGATATATTATATATATCTCTGGTGGAATTGTTTAAATCCACCAGAAAGTTTTTAAAGACTCTTATTTTTAATTACTTGTGTTTTGATTCATTTAAGTTTATATTCCGCATTGTGCTAATCAAAACAAATACATCAATAATCGAGTTGAACATTTTTATTTCAAGAAAAAGGTTCAAGAATTCCATTCAACCCCCCTTCTGTAATTCTTGCTACATTGTTAAGGGACTAACAATTGGTATCAGAGCAAGCTCTTAATCTACAAAGAGTTTAAAGATCAAAACAATTCAGCAAGATGAACAAGAAAGATGTTGGAGTCAAGATTCCTTTTCTTGATAAAGATAATTACCATCATTGGAAGGTAAAGATGCATCTTCATATGCTTTCTCAAGATGAGGCCTATGTGGACTACATAGAAAGAGGCCCTCATGTTCCAATGAGAGCTGCAACAAGAAATGAGCCATCTATTCCAAAGCCAAGGCATGAATGGTCTGATCCTGACATTGAACAAGTCAGGAAAGATAAAAAGGCCATGAACATTCTGTTCAATGGTGTTGATGCAGACATGTTTGATAACATCATCAACTGCAAGACTGCCAAGAAAGTTTGGGACACAATACAGATAATCTGTGATGGTACTGAGCAAGTAAAAGAAATAAAATGCAGCTCATGATTCAGCAATATGAGCATTTTCATAATGAAGAAAGTGAGTCACTCACTGACATTTTTAGTAGATTCCAAAAACTACCAAATGCTCTTAAGTTGCATGGAAGAGTCTATCAGACTAAAGACTCCAATCTGAAATTTCTCAGATCTCTTCCAAAGGAATGGAAATCAATGACAGTCTCATTGAGAAACTCACAAGATTATAAGGAGTTTACTTTAGAGAGACTGTATGGCATTCTGAAAACCTATGAGCTTGAGATAGAGCAGGATGAAAGAATGGAGAGAGGAAAGAAGAAATGAGGATCCATTACAGTAGTTGCTGATCTGGAAAATGAGAAAGAAGTGAAGATGGAAGCTGTAGAATCAACTTCAAAGGTCTGTGAAAGCAAGGGTAAGGGGCTAGCTGCAGAAAGTGAAGAATCATTGAGCCAAGATGACATGGAGGACATTGATGAGCACCTAGCATTCCTTTCAAGAAGATTTGCCAAGCTCAAGTTCAAAAAGAACTTTGGAGCAGCCAAGCCAAATAGAAACATGGTGGATAAGTCAAAATTCAAATGTTTCAAATGTGGCTTGGCAGGGCATTTTGCAAATGAGTGTAGAAAGTTAGATTCCAGTAAGAAAAGGTTTGAGTCTGTAGATTACAAGCAAAAATACTTTGATCTACTCAAACAAAAGAAAAGGGCTTTTATTACATAAGAGAATGATTGGGCAGCTGATGGTTTGGATGAAGATGAAGATGTCAGCTATGTCAATCTAGCCCTAATGGCCAAGTCTGTTAAAACAGAGACAAGTTCCTCAAGCAATCAGGTAATCACTAAAAACCTTTCACATTTATCTAAAGCTGAGCGTAATGATGCCATAAATGACATGTCTACAGAATTGTATCATTTGCGTGTTACACTTAAGTCTCTCACTAAAGAAAATGCTAAAATCAAAGAAAATAATTTGTTTTTAAGTGAGAGGAACAATGTGCTTGAGTCTCAGTTTGTTGAGTTTGAGAAACTAAAAACTGAGAGTAAGATTGCCAAGGAGGAATTAACAAAGTCCTTGAAAAAGGAAGAAATTTTGAAGAAGCAGCTCGAGCGTGAATAAGAGGTGATTAAAGCATGGAAAACATCTAGGGATGTTCATGCTCAAATCACCAAGGTTCAAGGAATTGAGTCTTTTTGTGATGAAGCCTGGAAAAAGAATAAGGAGAAACTAGAACCTATTTTGGTAGATGGGTTACTGACAGATGTAGACTCGACGGATGATGAGGACTATCCGTCGGATAACAAAAAGTGTTATCCGTCGAATGATAAAAATCCTCATCCGTCGGCTGTAAGCAAACCCATTAGCAAAGCCAAATTAATCAAGCTAAATGAAAAGTATGGGTCTGTTTCCAAGAACTTTGTTTCAGGAGAGTCAAATCAAGCTAAGAAAGGGAAAAAGGCTAATGTTGGTCACATGACTGTCAAACAGTTAAGTGACAGACTTGAGAAGATAGAGGTAAAAGTAGAGACTAAAAGGAAAAACAATAGGAATGGTAAAGTAGGGATTAACAAACACAATAACTACACACCTGATAAATATGCTCCTAGAAAAATCTGTGTCAAGTGTGGTAGTTTAAATCATTTGTCTGTTAATTGCAAATCTGCCATGCCTACTCCCATGTCTGTTCAGCCTCAATTTCTTAACATGAATGCCATGCCTCCCATGCCTGTTAATGCTATGCCTACACAGAACATGAATGCACAGTTTGCTAATATGCCATTTGCACCTAATCCATATTATGCTGCATACAATATGCCTCAAATACCATTTAGCATGCCTTACTGGAATAACATGTTTGCACCAAGCATGCCATTTCCTGTTAGCCTTAACATGCATTATAATTATGTTGCATTTAGTGGTTTTAAAGGTACAACCCAATTGACTAAGGAAGAATCTGAAATTCATAAGTCAAATGAGATAAGGCCTAAGAAACAGAAGAAGAAAGCTAACATGGCAGGACCCAAGGAAACTTGGGTACCAAAATCAACTTGATTTGATTTTGATGTGTGCAGGGAAACAGAAAGAATCTTTGGTACTTGGATAGTGGTTGTTCAAGACACATGACTGGTGATTCTACCCTGCTCACAGAGTTTAAGGAGAGAGCTCGCCCAAGTATTACTTTTGGAGATGACAGCAAAGGTTATACTGTGGGATATGGCTTGATTTCAAAGGACAATGTCATCATTGAAGAGGTTGCCTTAGTGGATGGTCTCAAACACAATCTGTTGAGTATCAGCCAGCTTTGTGACAAAGGCAACTTAGTAACCTTCAACAAAGAAGCCTGTGTTGTGACTAACAATCAAAACAACAAAGTGGTTCTCACTGGTGTGAGAAGAGGAAATGTGTATGTAGCTGACTTCAACTCAACTAAAGCAGAATCTATAACTTGTCTTCTCAGTAAAGCAAGTCAAGATAAAAGTTGGTTATGGCACAAGAAGCTATCCCATTTAAACTTCAAGACCATGAATGAGCTGGTAAAGAAAGAGCTAGTTAGAGGCATTCCTCTAGTGGAGTTTACAAAGGATGGACTGTGTGATGCCTGCCAAAAGGGAAGCAGATCAAAGCATCATTCAGGAAGAAACTTGATTCAGTAATTGAAGAGCCTCTGCAACTCCTTCACATAGATTTATTTGGACCAGTCAATGTATTGTCAATTTCAAAGAAAAGACTTTGCCTAGTAATTGTAGATGATTTCTCAAAGTTCTCTTGGACATATTTCCTAAAGTCTAAAGATGAGGCTAGTGAAATCATCATCAATCACATAAGGCAAGTTAACAATCATCCTTATTTCAAAGTTAGAAGAATCAGGAGTGACAATGGAACTGAGTTCAAGAACTATGGCATGAGAGCATTTTGTGAGGAAAATGGGATCTTGCATGAGTTTTCAGTAGCAAGGACTCCACAACAGAATGGAGTAGTGGAAAGAAAGAATAGATCTCTTATTGAAGCTGTAAGGACAATACTTGAAGAATCAAAATTACCAACATATTTCTGGGCTGAAGCTGTAAACACCGCATGCTACACTCAGAACATCTCTCTGATTAATCAAGCAAGATGCATGACACCTTATCAATTGTTCAAGAACAATAAGCTAACTCAAAACTTTCTTCATGTCTTTGGCTGTAAATGCTATATTCTGAGAAATCAAACTGATCAAAATGGGAAGTTTGATGCCAAAGCAGATGAAGGAATTTTTGTTGGATATGCTGTTGGTAAAGCATAGAGAGTCTACAATCTAAGAACCAACATTGTTGTGGAATCTATACATGTTGTGTTTGATGATAAAAAGATTGAAGGACTGAAAGATGGAGATTACCATGAGAGTCTCAAATTCGACAATTTTGAGATGGTTAGTGATGAAAGTGATGATGAGAGTGATCAAGAAACAGTGTCTAAGGATAATGCAGACAAATCTACCACCAATGAAGCACAAAACTCAACATCCGTCGAGTTGCAAAATGCTTCATCCTTCGGAAGGCAATCTGTGTTATTCGTCGGTAGACAACCTGCCTCATCCGTCAGTACTCAAGATTCACCATCCGTCGGGTTATCAAAAGAAGGAGAAAGTCAAGGCAGATCACCCATAGAAAGTATCCCTTTCTCAAATCATAGTTCCACAAACTCAGGGGGAGTTTCTAGCAATCGTAACTCAATCACACATCAAGACAATATTGAGGTCTCTTCATCTAGAGCTAATCTACCTCAACCAAGGAAATTGACAAAAGATCACCCCTTTGAACTGATTATTTGTGATGTTTCTTCTAGAGTTCAAACCAGGAGAGCAACTCAAGAAGAATGTTTATACAACAGCTTTCTGTCAAAGGAAGAACCAAAGAAGGTAGAAGAAGCCTTGTTAGATCCTGATTGGATTTTAGCTATGCAGGAGGAGCTAAACCAATTTGAAAGGAATAAAGTATGGAAGCTGGTACCCAAGCCTCAAGGAAAGAATCCAATAGACACCAAATGGGTATTCAGAAACAAGATGGATGAAAATGGCATAGTAGTAAGGAACAAAGCCAGATTGGTTGCTAAAGGCTATTGCCAGTAAGAAGGAATAGATTTTGATGAAACATTTGCTCCTGTTATAAGACTTGAAGCCATCAGAATCTTCTTAGCCTATGCAGCATATGCCAATTTCAAGGTCTATCAAATGGATGTCAAAAGTGCCTTTCTGAATGGAGATTCGGATGAAGAAGTGTATGTTAGTCAACCTCCTGGCTTTGAAGATCCAAATTTTCCAGAGTATGTCTATTATCTACTGAAAGCACTTTATGGACTGAAGCAAGCACCTAGAGCCTGGTATGGCACTTTATCAAAGTTCCTTTTGGAAAATCACTTCACAAGAGGTACTGTAGATAAAACTTTATTTTTCAGAAATGTTAATGGCTCTAGCATACTTGTTCAAATTTATGTAGATGATATTATCTTTAGCTCTACAGATGAGAAACTTTGTAAAAAGTTTGCCAAACTCATGCAAAGTAAGTATGAAATGAGTATGATGGGAGAACTAACTTACTTTCTTGGTTTACAAGTTAAGCAAGTTAGTGATGGAATATTCATTAGTCAAACTAAATATATTTTTGATCTTTTAAAGAAGTTTGATCTAATGGATTGCACATCTGCAAAAACTCCCATGGCCACTGCAACTAAGCTTGAACTAAACACTACTGAAAAGTCTGTGGAAATTTCAAGCTATAAAGGCATGGTTGGCTCACTTCTGTACTTAACAGCTAGTAGGCCAGATATAATGTTTGCTACATATTTATGTGCTAGATTTCAGGCTGATCCTAGAGAGTCTCACTTAATAGCTATTAAGAGAATTTTCAGATATCTCAAGGGAACACCAAAACTTGGCATTTGGTATCCTAGAGATTCTGGTTTTGATCGAACTGGTTATTCAGATGCAGACTATGCAGGTTGCAGAATTGACAGAAAAAGCACAACAGGAACTTGTCAATTTCTAGGAAACAAGCTTGTGTCTTGGTTCAGTAAAAAGCAAAATTCAATCTCTACCTCTACAGCCGAAGCTGAATATATTGCTGCTGGCAGTTGTTGTGCACAGATTTTATGGATGAAAAATCAATTTCTAGACTATGGTTTGCAAGTTGAGAGGATTCATATTTTCTGTGATAAAACAAGTGCAATTGTCATCACTGAAAATCCAGTGCAACATTCAAGGATAAAGCACATAGATATCAAGTACCATTTCATAAGGGAACATGTAATGAATGGTACTATAGAGTTACATTTTGTTCCAAGTGAGAAGCAACTTGCAGATATATTTACCAAGCCACTAAATGAATCCACCTTTTCTAGGTTGGTAAGTGAGTTAGGTATGCTTAATTACTCTTGAATCTGTCTGATTTATTTTGCAAGTTGAAAAGTAGCCAGAAATTTAACTGATTTTTAGTCATGGATGAAATTTTGGCTAAGTCAAAATTTGCATCCCGACGGATGACCATTATCCATCAAGTTAAGTCATCCGTCGATATACAATGTGCAAATAAAAATCAATTATTTTTCTGGAATCTTTTAAAACTCGACGGATAACAGTTTATCCTCATCCGTCGAAGTGTCTAAATCTCAACCGTTAATTTCCTGAACATTATCCATCGAGTATACTTACAGTTTGTAAGCATTACACGACGGATAATGAGTGGAATTTTTACAGTTTATTTTTAAAACAGCTAATTTTAGGCAATTTCTATTGGGTAATTTACTTCTCTTTATTATTTTTATCCGTTGTTTTTGAGCAAAGTATAAAAGCTTATTTCATTCTAATCATTTTCTTTTATCATTCTCAAATTCAACTGTGTTTATTTCATTCTCTCTCAAGCAAAAATCCTCTTTCTCTTCAAACTTTCCTTCTCTAACAATGGCAGCTGTAGTAAAGATTATGTCTCGGACTGGGTTCATTTATGAGAAGAACAACTTCACTGCTTTGGTCAACAAGGGCATTCAGCAATCAGAAGACTATCACAAGATGATGGACTTCGTGAAGAACTGCAAGTTAAGTTTTTCCATGCTTGAATCACCCACAATCCTTTGTGAAGTTGTAGAAGAGATGTGGACCTCTGCAATTTACAACTCTACTGACAAAACCATCACTCTGACAATCAAAGGTAATGAATTCTGTATCAATAGTGATGTGATAAAAGCATGTTTCAAGATTCCTGATGATAATGTAACTTCACCACACACTGACACTGATTTGATCAATATGCTTAATTCCATGCATTATGCACTTCCTACTAATAAGCTAAGTGATATTAGGAGATTAGGTCTTAGGAAGGAATGGAGTTTTATGTGTGATGTTGTAACTAAAGCTTTCTCTGGAAAAATCAGTAATTTTGATTCTGTGAACATTTCCATGCTTAACATGCTATACATGCTAGTTACAGACAAATTTTACAATTTCAGTGACCTTGTCATATATGAGTTAGGTTTTAAACTAGGTGAGTTAGCCAAAAGGGGAAAGAACATATATTATGCTAGATTTTTTATGCTATTGGCTAACCATCTTTGTCAAGAAATTGCACTTGAGAACCCGAACAACAAATTAGCTTGTTGAGTTCAAGAGAGAAGAATCATTGCAGATTTGAACAGAGCCAACCACCATAGGGATGTGCCAATGTTCTATTTCCCTGTAATGCTGACACCTCAGGTAAGTGAGGTAAGTTCATCCATACCCTCAACTATTCCAATCTCCTCTATTTCTTTGACTTCAGGCATAGCTATGGCAACTGTGATAATGACCAAACAGTTGCCTACCAAAGCTGCCAAAAAAACTGTAATTTCCAAATCCAAATCAAAGAAAACCCCCTCTGGTATCTCTCAAAAGGTACCAGTTGAAAAATCTACCAAAGCCAAAGAGGGGAGTGTGAAGGAGGGTCAAATAGGTGAGGGAAGGGGTGAACATCAAAGAAACCCCAAGGATAAGGTTGGAGAGTTGAGTGAATCCCAGCTTAGCCACACTGCAGTTTCCCAACAAACTGTAGTGCTTAAAAAGGACAAAAGCTCACTTCTAGCTGCATCCTCCCAAAACTATATGGCTATTGAACAAAGCTCTCATCCAAGAGCACATGCCAAAAGGGTTAGGGACACAAGCTCACCCCAAACTTACACTAGAAAGAAGAAATCCAAAACAACTGGGGATGCACAGGGCACACACACAGTGCAAACTGGTGCTAAAGACACAGTCCCTGCACCTTCTCAAATTCAGATTGATGTGGCTCCAATAAATGTGGAGTCACAGCCAAAATCTCTTATAATAGAAGCCACTGAAACACCATACTCACCAACTAACTCACTGGAAGTGGATATGATAAACACTTCAATTCCTGATTCCCCTTCTTTAACTCTGTTGGGGAAGCCAAAATCTAGTGCAAGTGAGCATCATCTTTTAGATGATTTGTTGGCTCACTTGACAATTCTTTCAAATACTATGTGACATCTGTGCCTCAAATAACTTCAATCAACACAGAGACAACAATAGTTTCTCTTCCCACCTCATTCATTTCTACTCTCTCGATGGATATTGCTCATCCGTCGAGTAGTGATTGTATCCCGACGGATAAGCTTAACAGCAGTTATCCGTCGGATAGCTTGACCACTCACCCGATGGATATCACTTATCCGTCGAGTGTCTCTGCACAACTTCAAACTTCAATTATTTCTAGTGCAGAAGATTTAGTGGTAATACAATCACTCTTAGGACTGAGAGAGGAGAGTGCTTTGAGTGAGAGGCTGGGTTGCTCCCAGGTAAAAGGAGAGGAAAAGAGTGAATCTTAGCAATCCATTTATTCAGTATTGGCAAAAGTGAGTGAGAGAAGTCCCACCTTAGTAGGTGAAGGTGAGGGTGTGAGGGTGGGGAGCCAGGGTGAGACCCTGATGCAACAAAAGAGAGAATATGAGAGAAAGGCAGGTACAGGAGAAATAAGGGTGGATCCAGCCATTGCTAGTGAGTTAATGATTGTGGATGATGCTGAAAAGGGAAGACAATTTCAGCAACATTACAAAGCTGAAATTGATAACATTTCCTTGGATGCTGACACTTTTACTCATCATGTGTCAGCCTATCAATTGTTGGCTGCTCAGGGCAATGTGGAGGCAGAGCAGACTTTGAATTTGGTGCACACCACAGAATCTCTTCAAAGAGATAAAGCTATTGTTAATAGGATGCCTTCTCAAGCTGGAGAGCCATCTGAAGAATTTGGAGTAAATTCTAATGATGATGACTCTGGTTCTTTGGATGGAAGCATGAACTTAGGGGGAGCTGAAGGCCCAAGTTCTACTTTAAGCTTACCTGAATGGGCATGGGCAGAGGAATCTACACCAGGACAATTTGAGGTGTCTTTGGTCAAACAAGTAATAGCTATTCAACAGGCCCTTCAGGAAACTTCAGATGCTGGTACCAAGGTTGTTCTTCAAGCTCACCTAGACTCTCTACATCTAATGAAGATCCAGCACTTAAGACAGAATCTCAGTGTGGATGAATGGAAAAGAGATATAGATGACTTGAAGACCTATAACTCTGAGAAGCTGGATTCAGTAATGCCATATGGTACCATGCAAGATCTACTACTAAGATTAAGGAAAGAATCAGAATCTGAAAAGAAGCTAGCCAAGATGGAAAACAGAGTTCAAGTTATTGAAGATTCAGTGGCTATTCTTCTTCAAAATCAACAGACTCAGACAAATCTTCTCATGCAACTGGCTAAAGCACAAGGCCTAACTCCTCAACTTGATGAAAACAAAAAGGGGGAGAGAGAATCAAGTAAGGGGGGGAAAGGACCAACAGAGGGGGAGAAACTTCAAGTACAAATCAACAAAGTAATTGTACCTTCAATTACTATCTCCAAGCCACCAGTTGCAGATGGTATAGATCTAATTGAAGCAGCAGCAGTAAATTTGAAAGTTGCTGAAAAAGGAAAGTTGAGTTTAATCAACTGGGAAAAGATTGATGAGGAAATTGAGAGAAAATTTAAACTAGTTGAAGAGCCAGTTAAGTCATCCATCCATCACTCTCATGTCAAGCCAATCAGTGTGAATGAGATGAGCATGAACTATCTGGAGAAAGGACAATCTTCCTGCATCAAATCACAAAAGGCTGAAATAATTCTCAAACCAAGGGAAAATTATCCAAAGTCATCTTTGAAGAATCCCTTGGACACTGTGTATGAGACACCCAAGCCTGATGAAAAGAAGCTTCTGTAAAGATCCATTGTCTTCTATAAAGATCCAGCTGATTCAGCTTCAAAAAGAAGAATTGCTAAGATATTCAGAAATGGAAAGGAAATTTGTGTGGTAGCTGGACATCCACAGTTTGCTCAAGCAAAGAAAGAAGAAAAAGCCAGATTAAAGCAGGAAAAGAGGCAAGCTGCTCTAGATGCAAAGAAGTCTAGACAAAAGAAAGAATAGATTGCTATCTTGGCCAAGCTACAGGCTGTGAATTCTTCTCAACAAATTCCTTCTCAACCATCTGAAGCTGCTGAATCAAAGAAGAAGATTGAAGAACAGAAGAAATCACCAAGAAAGAAAGAATTGGCTAGAAGAACTAAAAGGAAATTGGATGTTGTTGACAAGGAATTGGAAGATCAATTTCCTAAAGAATCCACACCAGCTAAAACTCAAGCATCAAAGCCCTCTGTGGTATTTGAAGACATAAGGGTGGTGGACCCCTACAGGAACATACATGGAGAGCCTATTATGCCAAAGGATGAGCCAATAGAGTGGGATAAATTACCAATTCCTGACTTTAACTTGCCAATCCCTACCAAGCCAAAAAGGACAAAATCAAGGGCAGTCAAGAAAGTGAAGCTATCACCTCTCAAATCCAAGTTAGTAGTTGAAGCTCAACCCAAGGTCAACAGGGGAGACTACTTGTACTTGTGTGACATCAAAGAATTCTCTGACCTAAACCTTTATCTGGAGGAACTGGATGAAGTAAGGGTAATTGATACATACAGAAACCTACCTGAAAGGTCGGTGTTCAAGTACAAAGGAGGAAGGGAGATTCAGTGGCCTCTTCATAGGATACTTCAAGAAAGCCAAGTTGTGTTGATCAAAGTCTATTCATCCTTCAAGAAAAACTTTGGGTTCAATGTAACTGCAAGAAGACTAGTATTGAAGAAGATTGAAGAGCCGAGGAGTGTTAGAGCTAAAGATGCACTCTCAAAGACTCTAATCATCCCATACACAGGGAGAAGAGTGCATCTAAGGCCCTACTGGCTGATGGAATTCATGGATGACAAGGGTGTGAGAAGATTCTTCAGACTAGAAGACCAATTGAGTATCTCTAGCAATGAGACTCTCTTGGAGATGCAAGAAATGCTAGATCTCTCAGAATCTGATGAACTAGAATTTCGCAGGCAGCTCCAGAATCAAATTGAAGAAAACAACAGAAAGCTTGGAAGAAGATCCAGACCTTCAAGAAACTAGAAAAACCTCCTCAAGCTAGAGGAGCATCTTGAACTGACTGTGAGCCAAACCTTGTACATTTTGTTTAATTGAAGCACTTTCAGTTTTATCTACTTATCTTTAAAGATATATGTTTAGGATGTTTTGTTATCATCAAGTATCTCTGAATTTATGGCTACTCCAGTAGACATAAATTGGGGGAGATTGTTGTGAATATTTGTGTACCTGATGATTACTTAAACAAAATATCTAAGTAGATTTTACTTAGTGAAATAATGTAGCACTCGACGGATAAGAATTATAGTCCTGACGGATAACTCATTATAGTCCCGACGGATGATTAACTTATTATCCATCGAGTGAGTAGCTTATGTAATAATAAGTTTGTAGCACAGTGATGTATGCACCTTTGTATAGAATCTGTAGTAGCATACAAGTCATGTTGACTTTAACTAGATATGCAGAATAGGTTGATTAATTGTACATAAGTAATGTCTTGTAATTCTGTATAGGTGAAATGAAGTCAAGTGCCAAAATAGCTATCGACGGATGATTAACAAAGCCTTCGACGGATGATCAAATGACTATGAACGGATGTTTAACATAGCAGTCAACGGATGATCAATTAAGTCATCGACGGATGATCTGAAAGTCGACGGATGATCATATCAAGAATTCAAACATCAGTTGAACAGTGAAAGCTGACACACAGCCGTCGAGTTGTATACAAACACATTATGGAAGCCCATTAACTGGGTAAGAGAGGACGAAAAGCAGCAAAGATTAAGACTGTTAGATTTTATATTTGTTTAGTCTTTTTGACTTTGTAATCTTGGTATTATATAAACCAAGAGAGTAGCAAATAGAAATATAACTGAGATAACTGAGAGAAACTCAAAAATAGAGAAATCTTTGTAAGCATAATCTTTAGCATTTCCTGTATTCTCAGTAGTTCTATTTTGTAAGCAGCTGTGAGCATTTCTGCACACAGAGTCCTCTCGATATATTATACATATCTCTGTTGGAATTGTTTAAATCCACCAGAAAGTTTTTAAAGACTCTTGTTTTTAATTACTTGTGTTTTAATTCATTTAAGTTTATATTCCGCATTGTGCTAATCAAAACAAATATATCAATAATCGAGTTGAACATTTTTATTTCAAGAAAAAGGTTCAAGAATTCCATTCAACCCCCCTTCTGTAATTCTTGCTACATTGTTAAGGGACTAACAAAGAGTCATAACATTGTTCCACAAGATAGAGGTCTCAAATTTGATGGTTATATGAGGGATATATCTAGTGACAAAATTTCGGTATAATTGTAAGGATTTATGTAAAGAGTTGGTAACTCGGAGGTGTAAGAGTAAAAAGAATAGCGGTTAATCAAGAGAGATCACATATGAGGTTTTATAGTTTATGAGGGTATGATTTTTATAAGCATATACACAGCACTTGCAAAATCTCACTCTAAAATCAGAATATTTGTAACAATATATCATGGTGACAACAATATTAAAAAGATCAATATACGAGCATGTTATCATAATTCAAAGGAGTGGTTCAGAACATTTGCAATATATCTTAATAGTTCAGAATAATTCTCAATACATATCTCGAGAGGGTCAAAGGACACTTGCAATATATATATAATTTAAGGAAAACATCACTAGAACGATAAGCGAGGGAAAAAACACTTGCAACATATAGAATTGACAAGGGGAAACACTTGAAATATACCAAGGAAGTCCGATAACACTTGCCTTAAGAAGGCTGGACTAACTCTCGTCTTGATCGTGGAAGCAACCGGGAGCACTACTCGACTTTGACTGCAAGCTTACTACCTTCTCCTAAGCCTACACAAAATATTAGACCTCATCAAGATACACTCTCATAGAAACTCCATCATGATTAAAGATTTCAAAACATATTGGCACTTAGGCCTAACTACACATTCGACTCTTTACTAATCACTTATTATGCTCAAATAATCATTTAGGATCACACAACACATTTAATCACATAATATATGACTTTGATATAATGGTGCGCTATTGAGTATTGAATGATCTTACTCAACCAACACGATTGACTTGAAGTGCTACCTAGTCTAGTGCAACCCAACTAGCTCTCCAAGCTTTAAAGTGCCTTTACTAGCCAAACTCCATTTCACTTAGCCACGCCTATGGCCTAACTTTCTTCTGACCTCTTACTAACCATTAGACTCAATGGTCAACTCAGGCCTCACCTCTAAGGATGCAAAATCTAAATGCAAGGATAATGTGTTCCTTGTACAACTATTAAGTGACACTGAATGGTACTAACTGACAATGAATCCCTTTCCACTCAAGGTTTGGAACTCAAATTATGATAATGGAATATCAGGTCCTAAATCTAACTTGTGCACTTACAATGACACCAAGGCTCAACCTAGGCCTCCTTGGGCCTATTCCCAAAGATGGCTCTCCCCTGTCCTAGTGACACTCAAACTGCCCTGATTTGAACTCACTTTATACTCTTGGTTTTAACTCTAAACCTTCGAACTATGGTTTGCAAAACCTCCCACAAACTCCCTAGTACCAATGCTAAGCAAGCCCTAATGAGAGCCTACCAATGACACCACTTTCTAAGCTTAAAAGTGCTCCTCACTCAAACTGCCTCTGTTCTGACCAGAAGTCATGATTCGACTTGTGCACTTAACTAAATGAGTTTATTTCTTACATTTAAAGCTTCTGAGATCAATTATAGGTCAAGTCATAACTTTTGGTGGCTTGGGCCTCCTAATGCCCAACGAATGCCCATTCAAAACTCTCCTATAAACTAGTGCAACATTCTGGAAAAATAAACAAACCTTATACTAACCCTTCCACCTTAACTCCCACTTATAAACCATGAACCTAATCTTTAACCAAGCACAGATACTAACCCAATACTCTCATCCATCCCACCAACACGTGGCGGAGATCATTGATACCCTAATGCACCATGACCAAAATTATACAAATAAAGTAGCAAGACTAACACTTAAAGTATGTTTTCGAGTACTCATGCACAAAACGAATATCCATAACAACATGCAACACAATACCAATTGAATATACTCATTAACTGTTAGTCCCTTAACAATTCAACAAGAATTACAGAAGGGGGGGTGAATGGAATTCTTGAAACTTTTTCTTAAAAAAAATTGTTCTAACTTAAATATATATATATATATATATCAGTGTGAATTGATTTGTAGAGTGCGGAATAATAACTTCAGATGAATCAAAACACAAGTAATTAAAAACACAAGTCTTTAAAAACTTTCTGGTGGATTTGAATGTATCCACCAGAGATATATAATATATATCAAGAGAACTCTGTATAGCAAAAAGCTCACAGCTGCTTACAAATGATGAACAACTAAGAATGCAGAGAAATGCTAAGAATACAGCTTACAAATGTTTCTCTCCTTGTATCTCAGTTAGTTGTTCTATTTGATGCTTTTTGATTTATATATCACCAAGATTACAAAGCAATAAGACAAGATAATAAAATAAAAACTATGAAGTCTAATAGTATGCTACTTCAATACTCTATTCCAGCATCTTTGAATATCTTCATATTAGCATGAAATGGCAATGCTTCTTTATTCTCGAAAACCCAGTTGAATAGGCTACCACATTCCATTTGCATACACTCGACGCATGTGACTGTGTTGTCACTGTCAACGGATGTTTGAATTGATTATCCATTGATTACATGATCATCCGTCGATGGTTTTGTTGATCATCCGTCGACAGCTTTGTTGATCATCCGTCGACAGCTATATTGATCATCCATCGATAGATTTGTTAATCATCCGTTGGTAGTTATTTGGCACTTGACTTCATTTCATTTATGCAGAATTACAAGACATCATCTATCTACAATTAATCAACCTATTCTGTATATCTAGTTAAAGTCAATCATGACTTATATGCTACTATAGAATCTATACAAAGGTGTATGCAGAAATGTGCTACAGACTTATTGTTACATAAGCTACTCACTCGATGGATAATAAATCATCATCCGTCGGGACTATATTGAGTCATCCGTCAGGACTATAATCCTTATCCGTCGAGTGCTACATTTTTCACTAAGTAAAATCTACCAAGGTGTTTTGTTAATGAAACCATCAAGTTCACAACATATACACAACAATCTCCCCCAATTTATGTCTACTGGAATTGTAGCCATAAATTAAGAGAAACTTAATGATAACAAAACACACTAAAAATACAACTTTGAAAGAAAGCAGATAATACTGTAAAGTGCTTTAAATAACAAAATGTACAAAGTTTAGCTCACAGTCATTTTCAAGGTGCTCCTCTAGCCTGGGCAGATTTATCTAGTTCCTTGAAGGTCTGGATCTCTTTCCAAGCTTTCTGTTGTTTTCTTCTATCTGATTTTGGAGTTGTCTGTGGAATTCCAGTTCATCAGATTCTAAGAGATTTAGCTTTTCTTGCATCTCCAAGAGAGTCTCATTGCTAGAGATGCTCAATTGGTCTTCTAATCTGAAAAATCTTCTCACTCCCTTGTCATCCATGAACTCCATCAGCCAGTAGGGCCTTAAATGCACTCTTCTCCCTGTGTAAGGGATAATTGGAATCTTTGGGAGTGCATCTTTAGCTCTAAAACTCCTCAGTTCTTCAATCTTCTTTAGAACAAATCTTCTTGCAGTGACATTGAACCCAAAGTTCTTCTTGAAAGATGAATAAATCTTAATCAGTATAGCTTAGCTTTCTTGAAGGATCATGTGAAGTGGCCATTGAATCTCCCTTCCTCCCTTGTACTTGAAAACTAACCTTTCAGGTAGGTTTCTGTATGCATCAATCCCTCTCACTTCTTCTAGTTCATCTAGATAGAGATTTAGATCAGAGAATTCCTTGATGTCACACAAGTACATGTAATCTCCCTTATTGACTTTAGATTGAGCTTTGACTAAAGATTTTGATTTGAGAGGTGACAACTTCACTTTCTTGACTGCTCTTGACTTTGTTCTTTTTGGCTTGCTAAGGATTGGCAATTTGAAGTCAGGAATTGGTAGGTTCTCCCAGTCTATTGGTTCATCCTTAGGCATAATAGGTTCACCATGAATGTTCCTGTAAGGATCCACCACCTTGATGTCTTCAAATACCACAGATGGTTTTTATGCTTGAGTTGTAGTTGAAGTGGATTCCTTAGAAAACTGATCCTCCAATTCCTTATCAACAAAATCCAGTTTCCTTTTGGTTCTTTTGGCCAATTCCTTGTATCTTGGAGATTTTTTCTATTCTGATTCACCTTGCTTCTTTGGATCTTGAGATTCAGTGATTCCAGATGGCTTCAGAATAATTTTAGCCTTTGGAGATTTGATGCCGGATGGCTGTCCTTTTTCCAGATAGTTCATGCTCATTTCATTCACAGAGATCTGTTTGATTTCAGAGTGATGAATGGCTGACTTTACTGGCTCCTTTTGTGGCGCACTCCAAACCCGGGTCAGAAGTTTGGGGTCCACACACACACCTTATTTATAACCTGCTTATAACAATAATAAAGATAATAATAATATGCAGTGACCCTTCTTACCAACTACCACGGATCGCAACAGGTTAAAGTATGCACACAAGCCAAACACATCTACTTATATTACATACCGTTCAAATCCCAATCATTCAAACTCAAACTGAGTATTAAACATTATTACAAACTTTTACAAACTTATTTTTTTTCCAAAAGAAGCCTACTAGCTCAGCTTCCTCAACCTTAATCCCTAGCTCTCGCGCTGGACTGGGGATCCTTGCTACCAACTGGTTCCTTTTTAACTGGAAAGAATATAAACAACATCGCACAAATGAGCTAACTAGCTCAGCAAGTCACAATGACAAAACTGAGAATAATGATCATCAAGTGAATATGGTTATGATATCAAGTGAACAATGGATTATGATTTAGAATTGGATATTATACTTTTATTTTAAAAACCAAGGTTAGCCTGCTGATCAGTCACGCACTAACCCCGAGCAAAGCACACAACATTGCTCTAACTACTGGATCCAAGGCACACATTGGCCTAACTTGATCATTATATGGTCTGACCATGAATCTGGTCCACAATTTTATAAAAATAATCCAATTCTAACATAATAACAGAATGAACAATAATAAACAATAACCAGAATCATTAACAACAGTGAGTGTTTAACAATAAAAGGGTTTCAATCCTTATAAAGATCAATAAGGTAATTTCAAAGCTTGGATGCTGGGTAATGAAAGAATTGGATAACAAAGGAATCAACGTTTCAGGGTTTCAAAGATTTGGTCTTTCAAAGCATAAGATACAATGGGTTGAGTATATAAGTAATTCAGTTCAGTGTTTGGTATTTAGTTTGTATGTATTTGTCGAGTAGTATCGTAGATTTGTGGTTCGTGTTTGGGTATACAATAATAAATGGCTTAGAAAGAATAAGGTTTACGGCTCAAGAACAATAACTGGAATCAGGGTTTGGGTTTCAGTGCTTCAAAGCACTTGCAATCTCAACAAGTCTATCAAGTACTACAATATCTCGAGAAATTTCAGAACACTTGCCTGGTATTAGCTTATTACACTGCACTCGCTTCCAATCTCAACCGTCTTACTCCTCAACTACCTGTTTCCCTTTCCTACGTCTTGCCTCTTCTGCTCACATATCATAAACATCTATCAATAATCGACTAATAGGATTCAATTCAACACATACTTTTATCTACCCTTCGTTTCACCCAAATCCGATTAACGGATTGAAAGTTATGCAATAAACAAGTAAATACCGAATATATAGACCGATAGTCAATCAACAAGTCACGTATAACACATAATACATCACGTAATCAATGATATAACATTTAAAAAGAAGTCTCAGATCATAAATAGGCTTTCGGTTAGTTAAAATGATTTTTAAAACATTTTTCGGAATTAAAACGGGTCGTTGGATCAATTTCGCGTTAATAAACAGGGTTCGGTTGGCCAATTCTGGCTTCGAAACAATTTTATAATAATTATCGAGCCTTGAAAATAATTTAGAATAATATTTTAAAGCTCGAAACTATTTTTCGGAATTTTTAAATCATTTTTAAATAATTAAATCTAATTAAATAATTAATTAAAATCTATTAATAATTAATTAAATCAATTAATCAATTAATCAATTAATTTCTGAATTAATTGACCAATTAAATAATTAAAAATTAACTGAAATTAATTAACTAATTAATTCAGATTTATTTTTGAATTAAAAATAATTTTCGGAATTAAAATAATAATTTTTAGAATTTTCAGAAATTAAAAATGAATTTTTCTAATAAAAATAAATATGAAATATGATTTTTAAATATTTTTAAAACAGGAATCCTAAATTTGCAAAGTCTGTAAACTTCAGGGACCTAACTGTATCGTTCCCAAAAGTCCTGGGACCAAACTGCAAATTTTACACCCCGTCGCCGAAAAATACAGGGGTGGCCGGAGAACACGTTCCCGACGTCCTCACCCCACCAACACCTCCAGATCACATCTATACTTTAACAGGAACACAACCAGGCCAACAAATCGTTCTAATCATCCCTGAGTTGGCCAGAATTTGGCCGTGAAGTTTGCCAGTTTCCGGCGAACTTCGAAAATATTCAAAATACAACTCCCTTCTCTACAGACCTCGTTGATTCATGAAACTTATACGACTAGATTGCGAATTTCACAGAGAACACAATCCACTATATCACAACATCAATCTATTCCAGAATAAGAAACCCCCAAATTTCAACTAAGAACATTCATACGGGTTATAAACCCTAATTTTAAAATTCGAAAATCAAACTCAAATTTCAACATGTTATTGAACTCCAAATCAGACGTATAATATATCAAAATCATCAGGAAATCAAGCTCTATAACATGCAATCATCAAATCATATAAACAATCATCCGAACAAAAATTCATATTTTTAATCAAAATAATTCGAAATTTAATAAAAATATATAAAATTAACCTTTGATTCTGCAGTAAAACAGGTTATGGAATCTGATAGAGCTCTTCAAGACCATCAAATCTGGTACTCGAGCTTTTCAAACAAAGATCACTAACACCTTCAAAAGTTGGTTTGATTCTTGGAACAGTTTATGAATATATGATTTTTCTCTGTAAAATTATATAATTATCTGTCTGCAAATGATTTTGATACGAAATAAAATACGGTAAGCGGCTATTTATATTTACGGAAATTTAGTATCCCGTTGGATCATTCCGGATATAAAACGGTACGTTTATTTATAAAAACTGATCCAAACGGTATCGGTTTTCGAGATAATTATCCAAATCAGTACAATTTGTACTGCTGTCTTTGTTTCAGCGCCTGGTTACACGTATTACGAAGTGATAATTGTGATAGTTTAATAAAAAGCTCTCGTTTATCGAAAATACGAGTTTTATTAATTTACCGAAACGAATATTGTATCGAAAATGTTGTGTCGGGACCCGCGCATGACAAACCCTAGGCCGGATCGAAAAAGTCGAAACATGAAAAATGCTCGGAATATTACAATTAGGTTAGGAAGGAGTTCTCGGAAGAGTTTCGGGTTCCAAAAACGTAACAACGGGTGACGTCGGTTGGTTCCCGTTTTTTATAAAATAGATTTTAAATACTCTGAAAAAGATTTTATAAATTTCATATGATTCTTATAAATTCATAAATCAACATAAAAATAATTAGGAAGATATGACAATTATCTATATTTTATTTTGGACATATAAAAATTAAAATACTCAATTAATATTATTTTTAAATACCCAAATACAAATAACACTTAACAATTAATTCACAAAATAGATACTGAACACACATAGTATTTATTTAATAGCAAAAATAATTATAAGATATATCCCGGATATTACACCTTTACTAGCCCAAACTTCCTTTGTATGTCCTCATCAATTTTCTCCCAGTTGATTGGCTTCAACTGCTCCTTTTCAGCTTCTCTTAAATTGGCTGCTGCTGCATTGATCAGATCTATACTATTTGTTACTGGTGGCTTGGTGAAAGTAATTGTGGGCACAATTACTTTACTGATTTGAATTTGAAGCTTCTCCCCCTCACTTGGTCTTTTCTCCCCCTTTTTATTATCATCAAGTTGAGTAGAGGAGGAGGTTTGAGCAACCACCAGTTTCTGAAGTAAATCTGTATGTTGGGCTTGATGAAGATGAATGGCTATTAGAGATGCTTCCATAGCTGACATTCTTGTATCCAAAGCATCTATCTTTGTTACAAGATCAGAATATTTCCTTAGTTGCCTCTTCTTGTCAAGCATTGTAGCTTCTGGAAGCTTAGAATCCATTTTGTCTGAAATGGCCTTCTTCATCTCATCAATATCACCCTTGATGTTGTTAACATCTCTTGCATGTTGGAATCCTTGAATCTGTTGAAGTTGCAGAGAAGCAAGATGTGCTTGAAGGAGCTTCTTGGTGTTGGCATTTGTAGTGGTTTGAAGGTCAGAATTTTTCTGATTGATTAGTTGAATCAGGGTTGTCTTGAAGTAGTGCTCATCAAAGTGCTTTAAAAATGCCCATGATAGCATTACTGATCTTGAACTTGAACCTGCTTCTCCCCTATGTCCAATGCCTCTTCATCACTATCTCCACCTTCATCACCAAAGAAATCTGCTGAACCATCAGTCTCATAATCCACATCACCAGCTGTAGAAGGCAAAGCTGTGATGGCATCCTTAGCTCTTAGCATTGACTAAGTGGTATGCACCAAATTGAGCATCCTTTCTGCATTGTCATTGCCCTGTTCAGCTAAAAGTTGATAAGCTGGAACAGGGTGAGTAAATGCCTCAGCATCAAGGGAGGTGGAATCTATAACAGTTTGAGGTTGCTGAAATAGTCCCTCTCTGTCTACATCCTGGCCATTCATTGACTCACTAGAAATGACATCCATCCTTATAGCTCCTGTACCTGCATTTCTCTCGTGTTCTCTCTTTTGTTGCATTAGGGTCTTACCCTGGCTTCCCACCCTCACACCCTCACCTTCACCATCTAAGGTGGGACTCCTCTCACTTTCTTTTGCCAATCCTGAAGAAATGGATTGCATATTTTCACTCTTTTGCTCTCCTTTTTCATGGGAGCAACCCAGACTCTCACTCATAGCACTCTCTGCCCTCAATCCTAAGAGTAACTGTACAACCACTAATTCTTTTGCACTACAAATAAATGAAGTTTGAAGCTGTGCAGAGACACTCGACGGATGAGTAATATCCATCAGGTTAGTGGTTTTGCTATCCGACGGATAACTGCTGTTAAGCTTATCCGTCGGGATACAATCACTACTCGAGGGATGAGCAATATCCATCGAGAGAGTAGAAATGAATGAACTTGGAATTGAAACTATTGTGGACTCTATGCGGATTGATAATATTTTGGGCACAGATGATTTAACAGTTCCTGAAATAATTGGCAAGTGATCCAACAAATCATCTAAAAGATGATGCTCACTTGCATTAGAGTTTGGCTTCCCCAATAAAGTTAAAGAAGGGGAATCAGGAATTGATGTGTTGATCATATCCACATCCAGAGAGTTTTTGGGAGAATTTGGTGTGTGAGCTGCTTCTATTACTAGAGATTTTGGCTGTGACTCCACATTTATTGGAGCCACATCAAGCTGAATTTGAGAAGGTGCAGTGACTGTGTCTTTAGCACCAGTTTGCACAGTGTGTGTACCCTGTGCATCCCCAAGGGTTTTGGATTTTTTCTTTCTGGCATAATTTTGGGGTGAGCTTGTGTCCCTTACCCTCTTGGCCTGTGCTCTTGGTTGAGAGCTTTGTTCAATAGTTACATCCTTTTGGGAGGATGCAACTAGAAATGAGCTTTTATCCTTTTTAAGCACTGCAGTTTGTTGGGAAACTGCAGTGTGGCTAGGCTGGGAACCACTCAACTCTCCATCCTTATCCTTAGGGTTTCTTTTATGTTCACCCTGTCCCTCACCTACCTTCCCCACCTTTACACTCCCCTTTTTGGTTTTGGTGGATGTTGCAACTGGCATCTTTTGAGAGATACCAGAGGGGGCTTTCTTTGATTTGGTTTTTGAAATTTTTGTTGGTTTGGTAGCTTGGGTAGGCAACTGTTGGGTCATTGACACAGTTGCCATAGCTACAATAGAACTCAAAGAAACTAGTGAGGTTGGAATAGTAGTAGGGATAGATGAACTTACCTCACTTACCTGAGGTGCTTCCATTACAGGGAAATAGAAAAGTGGCACTTCTCTGTGATGATTTGCCCTGTTCAAATCTACAATAATCCTTCTCTCTTGAACCCAACAATCTAATTTGTTGTTTGGGTTCTCAAGCACAATTTCCTCAAAGAGGTGGTTAGCTAACATCATGAAAAATCTAGCCTAATAAACACTTTTACCCCTCTTGTTTAACTCTCCTAATTTAAAACCCAACTCAAACAGAACAAGGTCACTAAAATTAATGTACTTATCAGTAACTAGCATGTAGAGCATGTTAAGCATAGAAATATTAACAGAATCAAAATTACTGATTTTACCAGAACAGACCTTGGTCACTATCTCACACATGAAACTCCATTCCTTCCTAAGACCCAATCTCCTAATGTCACTCAACTTAGAAGTAGAAAGAGCATAGTTCATGGAATTAAGCATATTGACTATATCAGTGTCTGTGTGTGGTGATGTCACAGTATTATCAGGAATCTTGAAACATGCTTTAATAACATCACTATTAATACAGAATTCCTTACCTTTAATGGTGAGTGTGGGTGTAATAACCCCAATTTTTGGAAATTTTTGAAACCCTTATGAATAGTGTTTTTGCTGAATGGGAAAATTTTTCATGCCACACTATGTAGGGGTTCTGTTATGGATATTCTGAGATTTTATTAGTACTCTATATGGCATATAAGTGTATGTAAAGATCGTCAGAATCCAATTCCGAACACTTTGATTCTTTCCGGAAATCCACTACATACGAAAAGAATTGAGTATATGGTAACAAGATAAGAAGGATTTAAATTAAAGGATTATAAGAGAGGATCATAAAAGGAATATAATATATTGAGAAAGGTTAAGGGAACCTAAGTAATAAGATCCCGGGTATGATCCCTCAAACGATAAATGAAAACGAAAGTTAAGCGAACCGTATAACAGATCAGCGGTCATTAGGCAAACAATTAGGAATTTAATCAAAGAGATTAGAGGGGATGATGTCATCCAACCAATGGGAAGAGGACAAAGAGGGAAGGATGACACCACATGATGACATAAGCATGACATAGGAGGGAAGGAAGTGTGGTTGAATTATAACCACACTGTAATAATCCCAATTTTTGGGAAATTTTTGAAACCCTTATGAATAGTGTTTTTGCTGAATGAGAAAACTTTTCATGCCACACTATGTAGGGGTTCTGATATGGATATTCTGAGATTTTATTAGTACTTTATATGGGATATAAGTGTATGTAAAGATCGTCAGAATCCAAATCCGAACACTTTGATTTTTCCCGGAAATCCAATAGATACGGAAAGAATTGAGTATAAGGTAACAGGATAAAAATGATTTAAATTAAAGGATTATAAGAGAGGATCATAAAAGGAATACAATATATTGAGAAAGGTTAAGGGAACCTAAGTAATAAGATCCCGGGTATGATCCCTCAAACGATAAACGAAAACGAAAGTTAAGCGAACCGTATAACAGATCAGCGGTCATTAGGCAAACGATTAGGAAGTTAATCAAGGGGATTAGTGGGGATGATGTCATCCAACCAATAGAAAGAGGACAAGGAGGGGAGGATGACATCATGAGGATGACACAAGCATGGCATGGGAAGGAAGGAGGTGTGGTTGAATGAGAACCACACAAATTCAAGGGCAACAAGGTAATTGACTAAATCAAACACAAAAACAAAGCAACCAAGCCAAGTAAAATCATTTTCATCAAAATCAAAAAGAAACCAAGGCATTGTTCTTCATGCTCTCGGCCAAAACAGAACCAGAACACTAAAACTACTGTATCTCCTTCATTTCTCACTCAAATATATTGTTCTATAGCTCATTGGAAAGATATTGAGATGGCCTACAACTCTTGTTCACAAGTCTCGTCCAAATAATCATGGTAAGACCCTCATTTGTACAGTTCTTTAAATCGGACTTTTAGAAACTTCAAAGCCTAACTTTGTGTTCTTGATTTCTTTGGAAAGATCAAGCTTGTAGGAGGCTCCCTAAGGCTTCCTAGAAACTTAACACCTCCCAAGGAAGGTATAAACTTCAAACCCTAGCCTTTACTTTATTTGTTAGTAAGTTTAATGGTTGGTGTTGTGAAATGAGAAGCATGGATTGTGATTATTAGTAGTTTGGTTTGATTTGGAAGTGTTTTGGTAATTGAAGCTTGATTATAGTTCATAGGTCTTGATTGTGGTTGTTTGAGTTGAAAACCTTGGAGATTATGGACTGATGTGGTATGGTTTAGTTGAAGTTTTGTTGTATTGATGGTTATGAGTTGGTTGGTGGTTAATTGGAGTAGTTTAAACATTGGTAATCGCGTAAACATAGCCGTCGTAACGTCCGATTTTCTTTGGACTGTTTTTGTGCATAGCATTAGGACCCGAGAACCCCCTGCTAGATTATGACCACTGCCATGTTTAGATAGCTCATGTTACGAGCTTCGTTTTGATATGTAGTTCGTTCGATTCCGATGCACGGTTTAGGAAAAACGACCGTTTCAAGTAACGGCGTTTCGCGAACGAAACTTTTCCCCTCGCCTTACTTTGAAACATAGGTTAAAGACCAAAAAGGGTTAATTAATGCATGAAACATTTATGGTAAGTGTGTTAGGCAGTTGGTAAGACACTCGCGAAGGAATCGCCTTAAAACTCGTAAAGGTTAAATTATTAAAAATGGTGGAGCCAAGGGTACCCGGGTGACTTAAGCAAATCAGTAAGGGCAAAATGAGCGTTAGAGTCTGAGTTGGTTAGAGTATAGATTTACAAGTGACTTTGGTTTAATTCCAACTTACTTGTTGCTTATAGGTTACCAGACTCATCCCGAGCCATTCGTAACCCCCAGTCGCTCAGGCAAGTTTTCTACCCGTTATACTGTTGTTGTGATGAATATATGTATATGCATTATCTTGCGATAGATGCATGTTGGTTAATTAGCAAATGTTGCGATATATTGAAGCATGCTGATATAGTATATATATGCATGCCTGTTTCGTATTCTTGCCATATATATCTGTTGGTTCAGTTGATAATACCTATGCTAGAGAATAGCGGTAACTTGCATATACCCTTAGTATAGGGACCCAAAGGTGAAAACATTTTCTAAAACCGGGAGTCGAGGATCCCGAGTAGATTTTATATATATATATATATATATATTTATATATATATATATGGTTATAGTTTTCAAAACTATTAATCGAATAAGGTCTATTCGATAACTTTATTTTATTAATGAATATTATCTTGAATATTCATTCGAGGGCTTATGACTCCTTTTATTTTATTAATTGAATATTATTTGAATATTCATTTGAGGATGTATGACTCCTTTATTTTATTTAATGAATATTATTTATAATATTCATTTGAGGTATTATGACTCCGCTTATTACTGAAATATATTCTTTATTTTATTAAAGAATAAGGTGTTAATAATCAAACTTATTTTCGATTATTCAAATAAAGATAATACTTTCATATAAGTGTATCTTTGGTTATTTAATACTCGTTTCAAGTATAAGTTTTAAAACTTCTACTTCAATTATTTTTATAAAGATTATTCTTTATGGGAATATTATTTAAATAATAATATTCAGATATTTTCTAATATATCGGGACTGATTTATTTCATTAAATCAGCTTTACTCCAAACATTCTTAAAAATGTTTTCGAGTCTTCAAAATGATTTTAAAAGTTAGAGCGGATCCCAAAACTCGTTTTCCGATTTAAGATCTTCCTTTCGAAGGAGACTTGAATATTCGCTCAAAAATCTTGGGGATCCGGCTCTGTGGTGTATTTTATATTCGCAACATGGTTGCTGTTTTGAGAAAACAATTTGATTACTTGCCCAATGTTCGGGAAGTAAGTCCATCTGATTGAGTCGGCATAAGCGACAGGCCGGGGTACGGTCTATAAAGTGTAAGTGGCTGGGTGGCAGTCCATCAACGCGTGAGTGGCCGGGTAACGGTCTAGCGCGAGGTCCTAATGCGGCCAGGGTGATGACCGGTGAGGAATTCATCCATCTACAGTAGAAAAGGTTACTTATTGGTATCTTTGCCTGATCAACAAGATATCTGGTTTATGCCAAAATTCTTTTCCTTCCAAATTCATTGGATATTGCAACTCTGTTCATACTTTACATGACAGAGGTTTTCAGGAAATGTATGGGAGATATATATGAATATATTTATATATCGGGACTTAATGAAGTATCTCGTAACTTCATTATTTATAATGATATTCAAAGATTGAATCTATTCAAATCTTGTCTTGTAGTCTCATCTATGTGATGAACCTTTGAAACTGATTATAACTTGAACGGGGGTAGTTCAAGTAGTATTTGGGAAAGATATAAGTATTTTGGGGTATCTTGTAACTTCATCTTTTAAACTTATATCTAGTTAATGATTATCTTATGCATGACAAAGATTTTCAGAAAAACGTTGAGACAAGGTTAGATATATGAGATCACCTTGCAACGATATTTTTATACAGTTATACACTGGAACTCTGTGTATATTATGCATGGAAGAGGACTTCCAAGATTTTGAAAAGTATATATGTATATATACTGAATATTTTGCGACTTCATCGCATTAAGATATCAAACTTGGTTCATTTCTTTTGACCAAGACTTGCATGAGTACTATGAGAAGGCTCATATATTGTAAATCATTATACATATTATTTTGGTGGGCTTGCTGCTCACCCTTGCTTTATTTCTTCATCACACAACAACAGTTAGGAAAGATGGCCAGACTCCAGCAGATCCAGCGCAAGCGCGTGGGAAGCGTCCCGCGTCTTCCCGTTGATGTTGTAGCTGCTATAGCTGCAGAGGTAGATCTATTGTAGATCAGACCATCTACTTTTGAGAATCAATTATGTATAATTATAACTTGTGGCAGATAATGGCAATTAACTGTAAATTTATCAAGTAATCATTTTGGGTTGTAATAACTTTTAAATTGTGGATTCAAAGACTTGTACTTATTTAAATTTCATCTTTGAGACTATAACGGGTTGTGGTGTGTGTTAGTGTGGGGTCACAGCAAAAGGTTATTTATTATTAATTAAGTGAAGTGATATTGTGGAAAGAAAGACCGTGACGACCCGGATCCCCGACCCCGGATCTGGGGGTGTTACAGAAATGGTATCAGAGCTAAGCGTTATAAACCTCAGAGATGATGGGACGTTAAGATAATAAGTTCACTAAGATAATAAGAACTCTTGCCAAGTTCATAGTCGGACTACCTAACGTAGTACTGACAGTTAAAACCCTTATAGGAACCCTTATAAATATAGCGATAGAAGCGTAGTTCGTTACCGTATATGGTAGCGGGACTCCGAACCCTGAAGTTGAGGAACATCAACGCGATGATGTTTTATTATTTATTGGGGATCAGATTATGGATCCGATAGAGCGTCCTAACGCGGGACCGGATGATGTTGATATTGACGATGTAGCGGTTGAGGATGTTATCCTAGAAGGGATAGTTACTGAGGAGGATCCCATGGAGGATCCTGACAAGAATGAATAAAGGACCACTGAGGAATTGATGACCATGGTTAGGGCAACTACCAGAGGTAGGATTGGCCGGTCACTACCGGAGGTTCGTTCAAGTTGTAAAGATAGTAGCCCCTTTAACGCGGCTTACTCGTAAGACTGAGAAGTTCGAATGGACAGAGAAATGCGAGAACAGCTTTCAAGAACTGAAGCAGAGGTTGGTGATGGCCCCTATGCTGGCGTTGCCGGATGGAAAAAGGAGATTTTGTGATTTGTAAGTGACGCTTCGCATAAGGAATTAGGGTGCTTCTTAGCACAGCAAGATAATCGCGTCTGCGTCAAGACAATTAAGGTAATATGAAATTCGATATCCCCGCCCATGAGCTTAGGCTCGTGGCAATAGTTTTACCCTAAAGATTGGAGGCACTACTTGTATGGAGAGAAGTGCGAGAATTACCTAAGCCATAAGTGCTCTAGTACATTCTTACGTAGAAAGAGCTCAACATACGCCAGAGGAGGCGGTTAGAGCTAATCAAGAATTATGATTGGGAGATTCTTTATCATTCGGGGAAAGCCAATATGGTGGCTGATGCCCTTAGTAAAAAGGAGAGACTCAAGATGATAATGTCTTTTGGAGAGTTTATAAGAGATTTTGAGAAAATGGAAATAGTAGTGAAGGTAACCGGAGCCGGTACCGAAAAGCTGTTTGAGATAGCAATACAGCCCGAATTATTGGAAAAGATCATATTGTGCCAGAAAAAGTTATGAATGAAGGCAGAGAGCCAACAAATAGATAAGAGGTTAATACCGAGAAAGATGAGAAGGGAATAATGAGGTATTCCTACAGAATTTGGGTTCCAAATGTTCAAGAGCTTAAAGATGAGATCTTAGATGAAAGCTAGTTTGAGGAATAAGATTTAGAGCAAACCCTGAACGTGATAGTCAGGGAGGTCGCCATCAAGATAGAAGGAACCCATGACATAATGGAGTGGAAAATAAGGATTTTAAATTAAAAGATGACCCCAATTATGGGGAGTAGGATGAAACATTTCATACTAAGGAAACAAAAAGTCGAGTAAGGAAAGGAGACCCGAGATGGTACCCCTATACGGCAATTCATGGACCTGTCTAAAGAGAACTTAGACTATTATCCCCAACCACCACCCTGAGAAGACAGTACGGTGAGAAATTCTTTCAGGACCTTTAAGTCGCTAAGCTCTCAGAGTTCCATGGAACAAGCTGACCCAGCCGAGGCAAGAGCCTGGCTAAAGGAAATAGAGGAATCATTTGAGATTCTAAATGATTGACGAACCACAAAGGACTGTTTTTGTCACTTACCCTCCTAAGAGAGAGGCCACCCGCTGGTGAAAGACCAAGAAAGGCACGGAGCCAGAGGTTATAATAAACTGATTTAAGTTCAGTCAATTGTTTTAGGAAAGTACTTCCCAAGGTTATGGAGATAGTGTAAAAGCTTTAGAGACAGAACAAAGGCAGACGAGTATGATGAATTATGAATCTAAGTTGTAAAAGTTATCAAGATTCGTTCTGAGGACACGAATCCAGAATGACGGGATGTATGAAATCAATGTTTATGTTGTGTTGGTCCATGAAATAATGATAAGAGAAAGGAAAATAAAAAGAAACTGAAGTGGAAAGGAATATAAAGGCAATAGAGTTTGAGGAATGATAAGGGAGTTGGGTATGAGGAAACCCTAAAGACTTGTAGCAATAGACATAGAAAAGTATGTAATCGTCAGGATGAGGGTGATATACCATGAGTTAAATTGATGGTTGAAGATATAAGAGATACATATATATTATCCCCTATAAGTTGGGAGGATTCGAAGAAACCTTGAGATAGTTCGAAGGATAAATAATGAGACGCGGATAGACTGAGGAGACAAGAAAGTAAGAAATTAAGAAAATTGGATGAAGGAAGTGACCTTCAAGAATGTGAAGTGTAAGACCGGTGGCTTGATACCCAGGAAGGGAGACGCCAGGTATGAAAGATATCCCAATATTGAGATGACTGTTGAGATAAACAACAAAAGTAAATAAGGATTTATTAAGAAGAGGTTCACGTTGAACACGACCAATATCTTCCAGATCATCCATGTGATCATTACCAAATCAGGAAAGAAAAGCGGATAACCATTTTTATCTTTTGGAGGCCATGTGGATTGACCTTAACTTGAATAAGGATGCTATTGTGAAATTCGGTATAGACTATCGAGGTGGAAATGATTGAATAAGATACCCTTATCAGGGATATATGACTTTATTTATTCGTGGAAGGATGCAGGTACCTTTTTAAGGTGGAATTAAGGATAGAACATTGGTAACTTAAAATGAATCCTAGGGGAATGCATAAAGGTTGGCATTTCACCCTTAATAGGGACAGTATGAGTTTTGACAAGATGAATTGGAAAGGGTTAAGGTAACAACAACCTTTAAGGATCAGTGGAGAAATTTTTCAGAAGTATATAGACAATGGTTCTAGTAATAGTGAATGGTATTTTGATATGCCCTGTATCTAGGGAATACAGGAGGAACGATTAAGGATAACCTTAGAGGTTTTACAAGGAGAAAGGTAATATTCAAAATTCTCAAGAATAGAAATGTGGATAAAGGAAATATGACGTAATTATAATGATGCCAAGTGGGGCACGTGTTAAACCACGAGAAAGTATGGATCGAACCAGTAATGGTCGAAATTGTTCAGGGCAATTAGGACTTAAGATAAAAAAAAATGTTCTAAGTATGATTGAGAGTCAGTCTTGACAGTGATTAGCCTCTAAAGAATGAGGCAATAATTTATGGAAAAATAGTGATATTTTTTTTCCCATCTGATTTTAAGGAAAACATCTTCACTCAAGCAGTGATCGGAAATAAGGTAGAAAATTTATTTGGAGGTGGTTAAAATGACATTGACTATAAGGAAATTTTACTATCAGGAAAGGCCAAAGAGGTGGCCGACACTTTAAAGGTAAGTGGATAATTATAGGCGCGTGTGCCAAAAGAATACAGTGATGATGGTTAAAAATGTGAAGGTTGAATTATGGTTTGGAAGATTGACATTCCTTCTGATGACTGTGCAATACCCAACGCCGACACTTTAAAGGTAAGTGGATAATTATAGGCGCGTGTGCCAAAAGAATACAGTGATGATGGTTAAAAATGTGAAGGTTGAATTATGGTTTGGAAGATTGACATTCCTTCTGATGACTGTGCAATACCCAACCATAATAGTAGTTGGTAAAGGTTTAATTCGTGTAATCGCCAGGAACGGGCTATCTATCTTAGGAGGTACTATCTTGAGAATAATCCAGGACCATATTTCAAAAAGGACTAAACGAACCTTTGAGTTAAGTCTTCTATTTAAGGCATATGACTAAGACTGGTATTAACCTGCTATCGTTGCTTTGATTGAAACTCTTCTACAATTTTATCTACTTCATGTCATGAAAGTACGTCAGAGTTTGGAGTGTTCTTCATGAATTGTGATTGGTGGTTATGTTAACTCCTTAGGAGAATTAGATACGAGATGTATGGACTCTATATGGTTAGATATTAAGATTTTATGGAAAAGTGAATGACGACAGTAGGTCAGTGGTGGACCATAGTAAGGCAGCAATGATTCTGCGAGTAATGAGCTGATTACAACCATGAGAGTTGTATCGGAATGGGTATTGAGAAGCAAAAGCTCTAATGCTAAAAGCTATAATGAGAGTCTGTGCAATAGACTTGAAAGAAATTGGAATGATCACTTAACACGGATTGAGTTTTCTTACGACAATAGATCATATGTCAGTATTGAGATATCGCCTTATGAGATCCTTGAGGGAAGACAATATCGATCTCCCTTATGTTAGGATGAAGTTGTAGAGCGCAAGATGCTCGGACCAGCAGTGGTCTAAAGGACCAAGGATATGATAGATCTAATCAGAGGACGGCTGGTAGTAGCCCAAGATGGACATGATAAGTATGTTGATTTGACACGAAAGGATAAAGAGTACGAAATAGGGGACCTAGTAATGTTATAGGTATCCCTTGGAAAGGATTGATGAGGTTCGGAAAGAAAGGAAAGCTAAGTCTACAATTTGTTGGACCCTTGGATATATTAAGACGTTTGGGAAGTTAGCATATGAGCTAGCCCTAACCCCGAACATGTAGCAGGTCGTAACGTGTTCCACGTATCAATGTTAAGGAAGTGTAATTCGGATGCCAGACAAATAGGGGCATATGAGCGCATAGACATGCAACCAGACGTAACCTATATTGAGCAACCAGGAAGGGTATAGAGTAAAAAGAGAACGAGTGCTTAGGAGAAGGGTTATCAAACTAGTAAGAGTTTGATGGTAGAACCACAATATGGGAAAATTTACTCGAGAGTTAGAAAGTGCAATGCTAAGAGAGTATCCCTATTCATTTTCTATCTGATTCCGGGACGGAATCCTTTTAAGGAGGGGAGACTGTAATAATCCCAATTTTTGGGAAATTTTTGAAACCCTTATGAATAGTGTTTTTGCTGAATGAGAAAACTTTTCATGCCACACTATGTAGGGGTTCTGATATGGATATTCTGAGATTTTATTAGTACTTTATATGGGATATAAGTGTATGTAAAGATCGTCAGAATCCAAATCCGAACACTTTGATTTTTCCCAGAAATCCAATAGATACGGAAAGAATTGAGTATAAGGTAATAGGATAAAAAGGATTTAAATTAAAGGATTATAAGAGAGGATCATAAAAGGAATACAATATATTGAGAAAGGTTAAGGGAACCTAAGTAATAAGATCCCGGGTATGATCCCTCAAACGATAAACGAAAACGAAAGTTAAGCGAACCGTATAACAGATCAGCGGTCATTAGGCAAACGATTAGGAAGTTAATCAAGGGGGTTAGTGGGGATGATGTCATCCAACCAATAGAAAGAGGACAAGGAGGGGAGGATGACATCATGAGGATGACACAAGCATGGCATGGGAAGGAAGGAGGTGTGGTTGAATGAGAACCACACAAATTCAAGGGCAACAAGGTAATTGACTAAATCAAACACAAAAACAAAGCAACCAAGCCAAGTAAAATCATTTTCATCAAAATAAAAAAGAAACCAAGGCATTGTTCTTCATGCTCTCGGCCAAAATAGAACCAGAACACTAAAACTGCTGTATCTCCTTCATTTCTCACTCAAATATTGTGTTCTATAGCTCATTGGAAAGGTATTGAGATGGTCTACAACTCCTGTTCACAAGTCTCGTCCAAATAATCATGGTAAGACCCTCATTTTTACAGTTCTTTAAATCGGACTTTTAGAAACTTCAAAGCCTAACTTTGTGTTCTTGATTTCTTTGGAAAGATCAAGCTTGTAGGAGGCTCCCTAAGGCTTCCTAGAAACTTAACACCTCCCAAGGAAGGTATAAACTTCAAACCCTAGCCTTTACTTTATTTGTTAGTAAGTTTAATGGTTGGTGTTGTGAAATGAGAAGCATGGATTGTGATTATTAGTAGTTTGGTTTGATTTGGAAGTGTTTTGGTAATTGAAGCTTGATTATAGTTCATAGGTCTTGATTGTGGTTGTTTGAGTTGAAAACCTTGGAGATTATGGACTGATGTGTTATGGTTTAGTTGAAGTTTTGTTGTATTGATGGTTATGAGTTGGTTGGTGGTTAATTGGAGTAGTTTAAACATTGGTAATCGCGTAAACATAGCCGTCCTAACGTCCGATTTTCTTTGGACTGTTTTTGTGCATAGCATTAGGACCCGAGAACCCCCTGCTAGATTATGACCACTGCCATGTTTAGATAGCTCATGTTACGAGCTTCGTTTTGATATGTAGTTCGTTCGATTCCGATGCACGGTTTAGGAGAAACGACCGTTTCAAGTAACGGCGTTTCGCGAACGAAACTTTTCCCCTCGCCTTACTTTGAAACATAGGTTAAAGACCAAAAAGGGTTAATTAATGCATGAAACATTTATGGTAAGTGTGTTAGGCAGTTGGTAAGACACTCGCGAAGGAATCGCCTTAAAACTCGTAAAGGTTAAATTATTAAAAATGGTGGAGCCGAGGGTACCCGGGTGACTTAAGCAAATCAGTAAGCGCAAAACGAGCGTTAGAGTCTGAGTTGGTTAGAGTATAGATTTACAAGTGACTTTGGTTTAATTCCAACTTACTTGTTGCTTATAGGTTACCAGACTCGTCCCGAGCCATTCGTAACCCCCAGTCGCTCAGGCAAGTTTTCTACCCGTTATACTGTTGTTGTGATGAATATATGTATATGCATTATCTTGCGATAGATGCATGTTGGTTAATTAGCAAATGTTGCGATATATTGAAGCATGCTGATATAGTATATATATGCATGCCTGTTTCGTATTCTTGCCATATATATCTGTTGGTTCAGTTGATAATACCTATGCTAGAGAATAGCGGTAACTTGCATATACCCTTAGTATAGGGACCCAAAGGTGAAAACATTTTCTAAAACCGGGAGTCGAGGATCCCGAGTAGATTTTATATATATATATATATATTTATATATATATATATGGTTATAGTTTTCAAAACTATTAATCGAATAAGGTCTATTCGATAACTTTATTTTATTAATGAATATTATCTTGAATATTCATTCGAGGGCTTATGACTCCTTTTATTTTATTAATTGAATATTATTTGAATATTCATTTGAGGATGTATGACTCCTTTATTTTATTTAATGAATATTATTTATAATATTCATTCGAGGTATTATGACTCCGCTTATTACTGAAATATATTCTTTATTTTATTAAAGAATAAGGTGTTAATAATCAAACTTATTTTCGATTATTCAAATAAAGATAATACTTTCATATAAGTGTATCTTTGGTTATTTAATACTCGTTTCAAGTATAAGTTTTAAAACTTCTACTTCAATTATTTTTATAAAGATTATTCTTTATGGGAATATTATTTAAATAATAATATTCAGATATTTTCTAATATATCGGGACTGATTTATTTCATTAAATCAGCTTTACTCCAAACATTCTTAAAAATGTTTTCGAGTCTTCAAAATGATTTTAAAACTTAGAGCGGATCCTAAAACTCGTTTTCCGATTTAAGATCTTCCTTTCGAAGGAGACTTGAATATTCGCTCAAAAATCTTGGGGATCCGGCTCTGTGGTGTATTTTATATTCGCAACATGGTTGCTGTTTTGAGAAAACAATTTGATTACTTGCCCAATGTTCGGGAAGTAAGTCCATCTGATTGAGTCGGCATAAGCGACAGGCCGGGGTACGGTCTATAAAGTGTAAGTGGCTGGGTGGCAGTCCATCAACGCGTGAGTGGCCGGGTAACGGTCTAGCGCGAGGTCTTAATGCGTCCAGGGTGATGACCGGTGAGGAATTCATCCATCTACAGTAGAAAAGGTTACTTATTGGTATCTTTGCCTGATCAGCAAGATATCTGGTTTATGCCAAAATTCTTTTCCTTCCAAATTCATTGGATATTGCAACTCTGTTCATACTTTACATGACAGAGGTTTTCAGGAAATGTATGGGAGATATATATGAATATATTTATATATCGGGACTTAATGAAGTATCTCGTAACTTCATTATTTATAATGATATTCAAAGATTGAATCTATTCAAATCTTGTCTTGTAGTCTCATCTATGTGATGAACCTTTGAAACTGATTATAACTTGAACGGGGGTAGTTCAAGTAGTATTTGGGAAAGATATAAGTATTTTGGGGTATCTTGTAACTTCATCTTTTAAACTTATATCTAGTTAATGATTATCTTATGCATGACAAAGATTTTCAGAAAAACGTTGAGACAAGGTTAGATATATGAGATCACCTTGCAACGATATTTTTATACAGTTATACACTGGAACTCTGTGTATATTATGCATGGAAGAGGACTTCCAAGATTTTGAAAAGTATATATGTATATATACTGAATATTTTGCGACTTCATCGCATTAAGATATCAAACTTGGTTCATTTCTTTTGACCAAGACTTGCATGAGTACTATGAGAAGGCTCATATATTGTAAATCATTATACATATTATTTTGGTGGGCTTGCTGCTCACCCTTGCTTTATTTCTTCATCACACAACAACAGTTAGGAAAGATGGCCAGACTCCAGCAGACCCAGCGCAAGCGCGTGGGAAGCGTCCCGCGTCTTCCCGTTGATGTTGTAGCTGCTATAGCTGCAGAGGTAGATCTATTGTAGATCAGACCATCTACTTTTGAGAATCAATTATGTATAATTATAACTTGTGGCAGATAATGGCAATTAACTGTAAATTTATCAAGTAATCATTTTGGGTTGTAATAACTTTTGAATTGTGGATTCAAAGACTTGTACTTATTTAAATTTCATCTCTGAGACTATAACGGGTTGTGGTGTGTGTTAGTGTGGGGTCACAGCAAAAGGTTATTTATTATTAATTAAGTGAAGTGATATTGTGGAAAGAAAGACCGTGACGACCCGGATCCCCGACCCCGGATCTGGGGGTGTTACACACACAAAATCAAGGTTAATTAGGTTATTAACCTAAAATAACTCAAAATTCAACCAACCAAGCAAACATTTCTTTTTTCACCAAACAAAAAACAAAATATTTCTCTTCACCAAGGTTGCTCTCGTCTTTTTTCAATTTTAAAGGGAAGAAATTTCAAAAACCAAGATCCAAGCTTCCTAAATTGGTAAGATAATTCCCTAGTGTTCCTTATGCATAGATATGGCTATATTATGAGTTTAAGCATCCCATTCATTCTCTATCTTCTCCAATAAATCAATGAAGAAGACAATGAATAGTGATTTCAAGGTTTTTAACTTGATTTTTCTTGCTTTTCCTTTAAGATCCAAGCTTTCCTAAGACTCCTCAAGGCTTCCTAAGGCTTCCTAGCTACTCACACCACTTCAAGGAAGGTATATCATCTCCAAACCCTAGATTTACTTTGTATATTAGGATGATTTTGGTTGATATGGTATTAGAGTAGCTTAGTGATTGTTGGTTTAGAGTTGGGTTGGAATGGTGGTGAATGGATTTTTGAAATCTTATGATTTGGTTAAAGAATGTAGTATAGTTTATATTCAAGTTTTAAGACTAAGTAAATTGATTATAATGAGCTGATTTGGGGCTGTTGTAATGTATTTTGGATGGAGTTTTGATTGGGTTGTGAATTGGGGTTGAATTGTGGTGGATTTGGAATGGTTTAAATTTGGGAAATCGCGTAAACATAGCCGTCGTAATGTCCGATTTACTTTAGACTGCTTTTTTTCATAACATTAGGACCCGAGAACTCCCTGCTAGATTTTGACCATTGCCATGTTTAGATATTTCATGTTACGAGCTTCGTTTTGATATGTAGTTCGTTTGATTCCGATGTACGGTTTAGGAGAAACGACCATTTTAAGTAACGGCATTTCGCGACCGAACCATTACCCCTCGCCTTACTTTGAAACCTTGGTTAAGGACCTTAAATGGTTAATTAATGTATGAAACAATTATGTTAAGTATGTTAGGCAGTTGGTAAGACACTCGCGAAGGAATCGCCTTAAAACTCGTAATGGTTAAATTATTAAAAATGGTGGAGCCGAGTGTACTCGAGTGACTTAAGAGAATCAGTAAGCGCAAAATGAGCGTTAGAGTCTGAGTTGGTTAGAGTATAAATTTACAAGTGACTTTGGTTTAATTCCAACTTACTTGTTGTTTATAGGTTACCAGACTCGTCCCGAGCCATTCGTAACCCTCATTCGCTCAGGCAAGTTTTCTACCCGTTATACTGTTGTTGTGATGTATACACTTATATATGCATTATCTTGTAATAGATGCATGATGGTTATATTAGCAAATTCTTGCGATATATTGTAGCATGTGATATGGTACATATGCATGCCTGTTTCGTATTCTTGCCATATATATCTGTTGGTTCAGTTGATAATACCTATGCTAGAAAATAGTGGTAATTTGCATATACCCTTAATATAGGGACCCAAAGGTGAAAACATTTTCTAAAACCGGGAGTCGAGGATCCCGAGTAGATTTTATATATATATATATTTTTTATATATATATATGGTTATAGTTTTCAAAGCTATTAATCGAATAAGGTTTATTCGATAACTTTATTTTATTAATGAATATTATCTTGAATATTCATTCGAGGACTTATGACTCCTTTATTTTATTAATGAATATTATCTTGAATATTCATTCGAGGACTTACGACTCCTTTATATTATTTATTGAATATTACTTGGATATTCATTTGAGGATGTATGACTCCTTTATTTTATTTAATGAATATTATTTATAATATTCATTCGAGGTATTATGACTCCGCTTATTATTTATTATTATTCTTTATTTATTAAAGAATAATGTTCAATAATCAAACTTACTTTTGATATTCAAATAAAGATATTACTTTCGTATAAGTATATCTTTGATTATTTACTATTCATTTCAAGTATAAGTTTTCCAACTTCTACCTCAATTACTCTTTATGGGAATATTATTTAAATAATAATATTAAGATATTTCTTTATATTGAGACTGATTTACTTTATTAAATCAGCATTATTCCAAACAGTCCTTAAAGTGTTTTCAAGTCTTTAAAATGAATTTCAAAAGTTAGAGCGGATCCCAAAACTCATTTTTATATTTAAGATCTTCCTTTTAAAATGGGGATTTAAATACTCGCTCAAAACCGGAGGGATCCGGCTCTGTGGTGTATTTTATATTCGCAATAAGGTTGCTATCTTGATAAAAGAGTTTTTGATTACTTACCCAACACTCGGGAAGTAAAATTCTTGGAACAAGTTAATCCATTAACAGGCATCGCCTGGGAAATATCGGTGAGTTTTCCTTTCCAACTAGATACGACTTCTTGGTGGAGCCGTATCAACAAGTTTCTACTTGGGGAAAGTGGGGACGAGCTTTACGTTTCAGAGTCATGGATTTCATCTGAACTAGGAGTGGCGTAAGTGGTCGAGTAGCGCCGGCCCAGCCTTATTATATTGGTCCAAATGGCCTGGAAGTTCCGCTAAGGCGGTCCATTCCTTAGGAGTTCAGTGTTCGGTTGACAAGTAAATCCGACAGGTTCTCCTCTACATGTAGAAAATGGTGGGGTTGCACTACTACGACTGATCATCGTAAGTGGTCTTCCTGGCGCGGCAAACTCCCGTAATGAGTTCATTATCCAATTGGATATTTCTGCAACACTACCCAGAGCACTTCGATAGAAAGGCTACGGTTGGGCGATTGTTGAGTGTTGGCAGGGTCAAGTTTTCAAAATGATGTTTGCATCAAATGAAGTATCTCGTAACTTCATTTTATTTTGATGATATTTTAAAAGATTTAATCTATTCAAATCTGGTCTTGTAGTCTCATCTATGTGATGAACTTTTGAAACTAATTATAACTTGAACGGTGGTAGTTTAAGTAGTATTTGGAAAAGATATAAGTATATTGGAGTATCTTTTAACTTCATCTTTTAACTTATATCTAGTTAATGGTTGTCTTATGAATGACAAAGACTTTCAGAAAAACGTTGAGACAAGGTTAGATATATGAGATCACCTTGCAACTATATTTTTATACAGTTATAAACTGGAACTTTGTGTATATTATGCATGGAAGAGGACTTCCAAGATTTTGAAAAGTATATATGTATATATACTGAATATTTTGCGACTTCATCGCATTAAGATATCAAACTTGGTTCATTTCTTTTGACCAAGACTTTCATGAGTACTATGAGAAGGCTCATATATTGTTAATCATATTATATATTATTTTGGTGGGCTTGTTGCTTGTAACACCCCCAGATCCGGGGTCGGGGATCCGGGTCATCACGGTCTTTCTTTCCACAATATCACTTCACTTAATTAATAATAATAACCTTATGCTGTGACCCCACACTAACACACACCACAACCCGTTATAGTCTCAGAGATGAAATTTAAATAAGTACAAGTTTTTGAATCCACAATTTAAAAGTTATTACAACCCAAAATGATTTCTTGATAAATTTACAGTTAATTGCCATTATCTGCCACAAGTTATAATTATACATAATTGATTCTCAAAAGTAGATGGTCTGATCTACAATAGATCTACCTCTACAGCTATAGCAGCTACAACATCAACGGGAAGACGCGGGACGCTTCCCACGCGCTTGCGCTGGGTCTGCTGGAGTCTGGCCATCTTTCCTAACTGTTGTTGTGTGATGAAGAAATAAAGCAAGGGTGAGCAGCAAGCCCACCAAAATAATATGTATAATGATTTACAATATATGAGCCTTCTCATAGTACTCATGAAAGTCTTGGTCAAAAGAAATGAACCAAGTTGATATCTTAATGCGATGAAGTCGCAAAATATTTAGTATATATACATATATACTTTTCAAAATATTAGGAGTCCTCTTCCATGCATAATATACACAAAGTCCCAGTGTATAACTGTATAAAAATATCGTTGCAAGGTTATCTCATATATCTAACCTTGTCTCAACGTTTTTCTGAAAATCTTTGTCATTCATAATACAATTATTTACTAGATATAAGTTTAAAAGATGAAGTTACAAGATACTCCAATATACTTATATCTTTTCCAAATACTACTTGAACTACCATCGTTCAAGTTATAATTAGTTTCAAAAGTTCATCACATAAATGAGACTACAAGACAAGATTTGAATAGATTAAATCTTTGAAATATTATTAAAGGAAATGAAGTTATGATATACTTCATTAAGTTCTGATATATATATATATATATCCACATATACATCTTCTTTATACATTTCCTGAAAACCTCTGTCATGTAAAGTATGAACAGAATCGCAATATCCAATAAATTTGGAAAGGAAAGAATTTTGGCATAAACCTGATATCTTGCTGATCAGGCAAAGATACCAATAAGTAACCTTTTCTACTAGTAGATGGACGAATTCCCCACTGGTCATCACCCTGGTCGCAATAGGACCTTATGCTGGACTGCCACTCAGCCACTTATGCATTCGATGGACTCCCACTGAGCCACTTACACTATCATGGACGCCCACTGAGCCCATGTTGCTTATGCCGACTCAATAGATGGACTTACTTCCCGAACGTTGGGTAAGTAATCAATTCATTTACCAAAACTGCAACCTTATTGCGAATATAAAATACACCATAGAGCCGGATCCCTTAGATTTTTGAGCGAGTATTCAAGTCCCCTTAAAATGGAAGATCTTGAATTTGAAAACAAGTTTTGGGATCCGCTCTACCCTTTTTAAATTCATTTTGAAGACTCGAAAACATTTTTACGAATGTTTGGAGTAATGCTAATTTATGAAATAAATCAGTCCCAATATGAAAGAAATATCTGAATATTATTATTTAAATAATATTCCCATAAAGAATAATGGAGGTAGAAGTTGGAAAACTTATACTCGAATGAATAGAAAATAATCAAAGATATACTTATACGAAAGTAATATCTTTATTTGAATAATCAAAAATAAGTTTGATTATCGACACCTTATTCTTTAATACAATAAAGAATATTATTAAGTAATAAGCGGAGTCATAATACCTCGAATGAATACTATAAATAATATTCATAAAATAAAGGAGTCATACATCCTCAAATGAATATCCAAGTAATATTCAATAATAATATAAACTGAGTCATAAGCCCTCGAATGAATACTCGAATTAATATTCAATTAAGTAAAATAAAGGTATCGAATAAACCTTATTCGATCAATAGTTTTAAAAACTATAACCATATATATATATATATATATAAATATATGTATATATATATATAATATACTCGGGAACATCGACTCCCAGTTTAGAAATATGTTCACCTTTTATCCCCTATACTAAGGGTATACGCAACTACTTGCTTATTTCTAGCATAGGTATTATGCAACTATAAGCATTGAAATCAACAGATAGATAACCAGATTATGAAACAGACATGCATATATACCATATCAGCATGCTCCAATATATCGCAAAATTTGCTAATAACAATCATGCACTATCACAAGATAATGCATATACACATATACATCACCACAACAGTATAACGGATAGAAAACTTGCCTGAGCGACTGGGGGTTACGAATGGCTCGGGACGAGTCTGGTAACCTATAAGCAACAAGTAAGTTGGAATTAAACCAAAGTCACTTGTAAATCTATACTTTAACTAACTTAGACTCTAACGCTTGTTTTGCACTTACTGATTTTCTTAAGTCACTCGAGTACTCTCGGCTCCACCATTTTTAATAAATTAACCATTACGAATTTTAAAGCGATTCCTTCGCGAGTGTCTTACCAACTGCCTAACACTCTTACCATAATTGTTTCATACATTAATTAACCATTTTTGGTCTTTAACCTATGTTTCAAAGTAAGGTGAGGGGAAATGTTTCGTTCGTGAAACGCCGTTACTTAAAACGGTCGTTTCTCCTAAACCGTGCATCGGAATCGAATGAACCACATATCAAAAGGAAGCTCGTAACACGAGCTATCTAGGCATGGCAATGGTCATAATCTAGTAGGGGGTTCTAGGGTCCTAATGTTATGCACAAAAACAGTCTAAAGAAAATCGGACGTTAGGACGGCTATGTTTACGTGATTTCCCAAATTTAAACCATTCAAAACCAACCACAATTCAACCCCAAATCAATCATACCACCAACATCCATCCAAAACACACTCCAACAGCCCCATCAAATCAATGTTACCAATTCATACTTATTTCTCAATTATGAACTAAGAGTTTTACTTAAGTTCATTGACTAATTAACCAAGATTTCCAACTCCAAAAATATCACAAAATCAACCAATCTCTAAACACACAATAATCATGCCTCTCACCAACTAAAATACTCATAACAAGCTTTAACATGATTACACACCCATTACCCTAACCCTTCATCTAAATATTAGGAAATCTAAACAACAAAACTTAAAGCTAAGATCATGAAGAGTTATACCTTCCTTGAAGCTTTTAATCCATGAAAGATCCTTGGAATGCCCATGGAAGCCTTAATCTAACCTCCTACAAGCTTGTTCTTTCAAAGAAATCAAGAACACAAAAATTAATTTCAAGAAAGTACTATTCACCATCTTCTTCCTTGATTTCTAGAAAAAGATTGGCTTGGAATTAGAAGCTTAAACTTATAGGAAGTATGTAACTTAACTAGGAGAAGCTAGGATAATTACCTTGTAAAATAGCAAGGGGAGGAGCTTGGACTTCCCATTTCTTAAGAAAGAAGCCGAGAGCTTCATGAAGAAATAGAGGGTTTGGTGTTTTGTGATTTGTTTTGCTTGGTTGCTAGGTTTTTGTTTTGTTTTAGGTCAATTACCCATTTACCCTTAATTTTGTGTGGTTAATATTCCACCACATTTCCTTCCCTCTTATGTCATGCTTGCATCACTTTGTGATGTCATCACCCCTCCTTTGTCCTCTTTCTATTGGTTGGATGACATCATCCCCACTAATCCCCTTGATTAACTTCCTAATCGTTTGCCTAATGACCGCTGATCTGTTATACGGTTCGCTTAACTTTCGTTTTCGTTTATCGTTTGAGGGATCATACCCGGGATCTTATTACTTAGGTTCCCTTAACCTTTCTCAATATATTGTATTCCTTTTATGATCCTCTCTTATAATCCTTTAATTTAAATCCTTTTTATCCTGTTACCTTATACTCAATTCTTTCCGTATCTATTGGATTTCCGGGAAAAATCAAAGTGTTCGGATTTGGATTCTGACGATCTTTACATACACTTATATCCCATATAAAGTACTAATAAAATCTCAGAATATCCATATCAGAACCCCTACATAGTGTGGCATGAAAAGTTTTCTCATTCAGCAAAAACACTATTCATAAGGGTTTCAAAAGTTTCCCAAAAATTGGGATTATTACAGTCTCCCCTCCTTAAAAGGATTCCGTCCCGGAATCAGATAGAAAATGAATAGGGATACTCTCTTAGCATTGCACTTTCTAACTCTCGAGTAAATTTTCCCACATTGTGGTTCTACCATTAAACTCTTACTAGTTTGATAACCCTTCTCCTAAGCACTCGTTCCCTTTTACTCTATACCCTTCCTGGTTGCTCCATATAGGTTACGTCGGGTTGCATGTCTATGCGCTCATATGCCCCAATTCATCTGGCATCCGAATTACACTTCCTTAACATTGATACGTGAAACATGTTATGACTTGCTACATGTTCGGGGGTAGGGCTAGCTCATATACTAACTTCCCAAACGTCTTAATATATCCAAGGGTCCAACAAATTATAGACTTAGCTTTCCTTTCTTTCCGAACCTCATCAATCCTTTCCAAGGGATACCTATAACATTACTAGGTCCCCTATTTCATACTCTTTGTCCTTTCGTGTCAAATCAACATACTTATCATGTCCATCTTGGGCTACTACCAGCCGTCCTCTGATTAGATCCATCATATCCTTGGTCCTTTGGACCACTGCTGGGCCGAGCATCTTGCGCTCTACAACTTCATCCTAACATAAGGGAGATCGACATTATCTTCCCTCAAGGATCTCATAAGGCGATATCTCAATACTGACATATGATCTATTGTCATAAGAAAACTCAATCCGTGTTAAGTGATCATTCCAATTTCTTTCAAGTCTATTGCACAGACTCTCATTATAGCTTTTAGCATTAGATCTTTTGCTTCTCAATACCCGTTCTTTTCCAGTTCGTAATCGCTACTACCTTTCGTTCCTAATATTATACTAGTTATACTTTTGCTCGTTAGCGTTCTATAACCTTTTAATAACCACGTCAACCTTAGTATCACGAATGTGTTTCCATTCCGAATACTACCACAACTTTATTACTCCTTTTTGAGCTGTTTCTATTTCCCAAAGTTTGATCAATCATATAGTAGTAAAGGAATTTGTTGAGAGATCACTATGATCATGAACACTTGTTATCTCGCATAGTTAGTACAGAAGGTGGCCAGCCATTAGTACTTGACAAGCAATTAAACAATAGTTGGTATCCTACTAGGCTTCTATCACACAGATAGACAGTCATTCGGCAATACCTCCCCTTCTGGAAGGGTTGTTCTTCTCAAATTACATGAAATGAAAAGAAGAGAAAAGAACGAACTGAAGAGAATTGTATATATATAAAAAAATATACTGCCACAAAATATCTGGCTTGGAACCTACCTCTGAACTATAGAGGTTTGTCATAGGAGAACAAAATATATATGTATTTATATCAACATCAAGTATTATAGCATCCTATTTCACATGCCTAAATATTTCTATTCCGTTCATCATTCTATGGACCCATGCTCTTCCTCGAGCTTATACACAATCACCTTTGAAACTCTCTCGACATCGAAAATCGAATCTGGGATCTCATTCTATACATCATCGCTACTAGAATTCTATGCTTGCACCGCAACCTTCCTCGTATAATAATACGACTCTCTATTGATAAGAAAGAATAATAATTCACTAGGTAGATACTCTACTTAATTAGTCTATCAATGATAACTTATACACTACCACGACCCGATTAGTGGTACTCAATCTCAACACCCATTCCAATACAACTCTCACGGTTGTAATCAGCTCATTACTCGCAGAATCATTGCTGCCTTACTATGGTCCACCACTGACCTACTGTAGTCATTCATTTTCCATGAAGTCTTAATAGCTAACCATACGGAGTCCATACATCTCGTATCTAATTCTTCTAAGGAGGTAACATGATCACCGTTCATGATTCATGAAGAACACTCCTGAACTTGACGTACTTTCATGACATGAAGTAGATAAAATTGCAGAAGAGTTTCAATCAAAGCAACGATAGCAGGTTAATACCATTCTTAATCATATGCCTTAAATAGAAGACTTAACTCAAAGGTTCGTCTAGTCCTTTTTGAAACATGGTCCTGGCTTATCTCAAGATAGGACCTTTTAAGATAGATAGCCCGTTCATGGCGATTACACGAATTATACCTTTACCAACTACTATTACGGTTGGGTATTGCACAGTCATCAGAAGGAATGTCAATCTTCCAAACCATAATACAACCTTCAAAGTTTTAACCATCATCACTGTATTCTTTTGGCACACGCGCCTATAATTATCCACTTACCTTTAAAGTGTCGGCCACCTCTTTGGCCTTTTCTGATAGTAAAATTTCCTTACAGTCAATGTCATTTTAACCACCTCCAAATAAATTTTCTACCTTATTTCAATGACAGCTTATGTGAAAATGCTTTTCTTTAATATCTGATGAGTAAATAAAAAAAATATCACCATTTTTCCATAAGTTATTGCCTCAGTCTTTAGAGGCTAATCACTGTCAAGACTGACTCTCAATCATACTTAGAACATCTTTTATCTTAAGTCCTAATTGCCCTAAACAATTTCGACCATTACTGGTTCGATCCATACTTTCTCGTGGTTTAACACGTGCCCCACTTGGCAACATTATAATTACGTCATATTTCCTTTATCAACATTTCTATTCTTGAGAATTTTGAATATTACCTTTCTCCTTGTAAAACCTCTAAGGTTATCCTTCAATCGTTCCTCCTGTATTCCCTAGATACAGGGCATATCAAGATACCATTTATTAATACCAGAATCATTGTCTATATACTTCTGAAAAATTTCTCCACTGATTCTTAAAGGTTGTTATTACCTTAATCCTTTCCAATTCATACTGTCAAAACTCATATTATCCCTATTAAGGGTGAAATTCCAACCTTTATGCATTCCCCGAGGATTCATTTTAAGTTACCGATGTTCTATCCTTAATTCCACCTTTAAAAGGTACCTGCATCCTTCCATGGATAAATCAAGTCATATATCCCTGATAAGGGTGTCTTATTCAATCATTCCCACCTCGATAGTACATGTCTAATTTCACAATAACATCTGTATTCAAAATGGGGTCAATCAATATGGCCTCCAAAAGATAACAACGGTTATCCGCTTGTCTTGCCTAATTTGGTAACGATAACAAGGATGTTCTGGAAGATATTGGTCGCGTTCAACGTGAACTTCTTCTTAATAATTCCTTATTTACTTTTGTTGTTTATCTCAACAGTCACCTCAATGTTGGGATATCTTTCATATCTGGCGTCTCCCTTTCTGGGTATCATGCCACCGATCTTACACTTCACCTTCTTGAAGGTCACTTCCTTCATCCAATTTTCATAATTTCTTACTTTCTTGTCTCCTCAGTCTATCCGCGTCTCATTATTTATCCTTCGAATTATCTCAAGGTTTCCTCGAATCTTCCCAACTTACAGGGGATAAAATATATGTATCTCTTATGCCCTCAACCATCAATTTTAACTCATGGTGAATAACCCTCATCCTGATGATTACATACTCTTCTATTTCTATTTCTACGAGTCTTTAGGGTTTCCTCACCCAACTCCCTTATCATTCCTCAAACTCTATTGCCGTTATATTCCTTTCCACTTCAATTTCTTTTTAGTTTCCTTTCTCTTATCATTATTTCATGAACCAACACAACATAAGCATTGATTTCAAACATCCCGTCATTCTGGATTCGTGTCCTCAGAACGAATCTTGACAACTTTTACATCTTAGATTCATAATTCATCATACTCGTCTGCCTTTGTTCTGGCTCTAAAGCTTTTACACTATCTCCTTATCTTTGGGAATTACTTTCCCGAAAACAATTGACTGAACTTAAATCAATTTATTCTAACCTCTGGCTCCGTGCCTTTCTTGGTCTTTCACCAGCGGGTGGCCTCTCTCTTAGGAGGGTAAGTGACAAAAACAGTCTTTCATGGTTCGTCAATCATTCAGAATCTCAAATGATTCCTCTATTTCCTTTAGCCAGGCTCTTGCCTCGACTAGGTCAACCTGTTCCTTGGAACTCTGAGAGCTTAGAGACTTAAAGGTCCTGAAAGAATTTCCTATCGCATTGTTTCCTCAAGGTGGTGGTTGGGGATAATAGTCTAAGTTCTGTCTAGACAGGTCCATAAATTGCCGTATAGGAGTACCGTCTCGGGTCTCCTTTCCTTACTCGACTTTCTGTTTCCTTAGTATGAAATGTTTCATCCTACTCCCCATAATTGGGGTCATCTTTTAATTTAAAATCCTCATTTTCCACTCCATTATGTCATGGGTTCCTTCTATCTTGATGGCGACCTCCCTGACTATCACGTTCAGGGTTTGCTCTAAATCTTATTCCTCAACTAGCTTTCATCTAAGATTTCATCTTTAGGCTCTTGAACATTTGGAACCCAAATTCTGTAGGAATACCTCATTATTCCTTTATCATCTTTCTCGGAATTAATCTTTTATCTAATTATTGGCTCTCTGCCTTCATTCATCACTTTTTCTGGCACAATATGTTCTCTTCCGATAATTCGGACTGTATTGCAATCTCAAACGGCTTTTCGGTACCGGCTCCGGTTACCTTCACTTCTATTTCCAAAATCTCTTATAAACTCTCCCAAAGACATTATCATCTTGAGTCTCTCCTTTTTACTAAGGGCATCAGCCACCATATTGGCTTTCCCCGAATGATAAAGAATCTCCCAATCATTATTCTTGATTAGCTCTAACTGCCTCCTCTGGCATATGTTGAGCTCTTTCTACGTGAAAATGTACTAGAGCACTTATGGCTTAGGTAATTCTCGCACTTCTCTCCATACAAGTAGTGCCTCCAATCTTTAGGGTAAAACTATTGCCACGAGCTTAAGCTCATGGGCGGGGATATCGAATTTCATATTACCTTAATTGTCTTGACATGTACGCGATTACCTTACCGTGCTGCATAAGCACGCACCCTAAGCCCTTGTGCGAAGCGTCACTACACTTCACAAAATCTCCTTTTCCATCCGGCAACGCCAGCATAGGGGCCGTCACCAACCTTTGCTTCAGTTCTTGAAAGCTGTTCTCGCATTTCTCTGTCCATTCGAACTTCTCAGTCTTATGAGTAAGCCGCGTTAAAGGGGCTACTATCTTTACAAACTTGAACGAACCTCTGGTAGTGACCGACCAATCCTACCTCTGGTAGTCGACCTAACCATGGTCATCAATTCATCAGTGGTCCTTTATTCATTCTTGTCAGGATCCTCCATGGGATCCTCCTCAGCAACTATCCCTTCTAGGATAACATCCTCAACCGCTACATCCTCAATATGAACATCATCCGATCCCGCGTTAGGACACTCTATCGGATCCATAATCTGATCTCCAATAAGTAATAAAACATCATCACGTTGTTGCTCCTCAACCTCAGGGTTCAGAGTCCCGCTACCATATACGATAACGAACTACGCTTCTATCACGATATTTATAAGGGTTCCCATAAGGGTTTTAACTGTCAGTACTACGTTAGGTAGCCCGACTATGAACTTGGCAAGAGTTCTTATTATCTTAGTGAACTTATTATCTTAACGTCACATCATCTCTGAGGTTTATAACGCTTGGCTCTGATACCACTTCTGTAACACCCCCAGATCCGGGGTCGGGGATCCGGGTCGTCACGGTCTTTCTTTCCACAATATCACTTCACTTAATTAATAATAATAACCTTATGTTGTGACCCCACACTAACACACACCACAACCCGTTATAGTCTCAGAGATGAAATTTAAATAAGTACAAGTCTTTGAATCCACAATTTAAAAGTTATTACAACCCAAAATGATTTCTTGATAAATTTACAGTTAATTGCCATTATCTGCCACAAGTTATAATTATACATAATTGATTCTCAAAAGTAGATGGTCTGATCTACAATAGATCTACCTCTGCAGCTATAACAGCTACAACATCAACGGGAAGACGCGGGACGCTTCCCACGCGCTTGCGCTGGGTCTGCTGGAGTCTGGCCATCTTTCCTAACTGTTGTTGTGTGATGAAGAAATAAAGCAAGGGTGAGCAGCAAGCCCACCAAAATAATATGTATAATGATTTACAATATATGAGCCTTCTCATAGTACTCATGAAAGTCTTGGTCAAAAGAAATGAACCAAGTTGATATCTTAATGCGATGAAGTCGCAAAATATTTAGTATATATACATATATATTTTCAAAATATTAGGAGTCCTCTTCCATGCATAATATACACAAAGTCCCAGTGTATAACTGTATAAAAATATCGTTGCAAGGTTATCTCATATATCTAACCTTGTCTCAACGTTTTTCTGAAAATCTTTGTCATTCATAAGACAATTATTTACTAGATATAAGTTTAAAAGATGAAGTTACAAGATACTCCAATATACTTATATCTTTTCCAAATACTACTTGAACTACCATCGTTCAAGTTATAATTAGTTTCAAAAGTTCATCACATAAATGAGACTACAAGACAAGATTTGAATAGATTAAATCTTTGAAATATTATTAAAGGAAATGAAGTTATGATATACTTCATTAAGTTCTGATATATATATATATATATATATATATATATATATATATATATATCCACATATACATCTTCTTTATACATTTCCTGAAAACCTCTGTCATGTAAAGTATGAACAGAATCGCAATATCCAATAAATTTGGAAAGGAAAGAATTTTGGCATAAACCTGATATCTTGCTGATCAGGCAAAGATACCAATAAGTAACCTTTTCTACTAGTAGATGGACGAATTCCCCACTGGTCATCACCCTGGTCGCAATAGGACCTTATGCTGGACTGCCACTCAGCCACTTATGCATTTGATGGACTCCCACTGAGCCACTTACACTATCATGGACGCCCACTGAGCCCATGTTGCTTATGCCGACTCAATAGATGGACTTACTTCCCGAATGTTGGGTAAGTAATCAATTCATTTACCAAAACTGCAACCTTATTGCGAATATAAAATACACCATAGAGCCGGATCCCTTAGATTTTTGAGCGAGTATTCAAGTCCCCTTAAAATGGAAGATCTTGAATTTGAAAACAAGTTTTGGGATCCGCTCTACCCTTTTTAAATTCATTTTGAAGACTCGAAAACATTTTTACGAATGTTTGGAGTAATGCTAATTTATGAAATAAATCAGTCCCAATATGAAAGAAATATCTGAATATTATTATTTAAATAATATTCCCATAAAGAATAATGGAGGTAGAAGTTGGAAAACTTATACTCGAATGAATAGAAAATAATCAAAGATATACTTATACGAAAGTAATATCTTTATTTGAATAATCAAAAATAAGTTTGATTATCGACACCTTATTCTTTAATACAATAAAGAATATTATTAAGTAATAAGCGGAGTCATAATACCTCGAATGAATACTATAAATAATATTCATAAAATAAAGGAGTCATACATCCTCAAATGAATATCCAAGTAATATTCAATAATAATATAAACTGAGTCATAAGCCCTCGAATGAATACTCGAATTAATATTCAATTAAGTAAAATAAAGGTATCGAATAAACCTTATTCGATCAATAGTTTTAAAAACTATAACCATATATATATATAAATATATGTATATATATAATATACTCGGGAACATCGACTCCCGGTTTAGAAATATGTTCACCTTTTATCCCCTATACTAAGGGTATACGCAACTACTTGCTTATTTCTAGCATAGGTATTATGCAACTATAAGCATTGAAATCAACAGATAGATAACCAGATTACGAAACAGACATGCATATATAACATATCAGCATGCTCCAATATATCGCAAAATTTGCTAATAACAATCATGCACTATCACAAGATAATGCATATACACATATACATCACCACAACAGTATAACGGATAGAAAACTTGCCTGAGCGACTGGGGGTTACGAATCGCTCGGGACGAGTCTGGTAACCTATAAGCAACAAGTAAGTTGGAATTAAACCAAAGTCACTTGTAAATCTATACTTTAACTAACTTAGACTCTAACGCTTGTTTTGCGCTTACTGATTTTCTTAAGTCACTCGAGTACTCTCGGCTCCACCATTTTTAATAAATTAACCATTACGAGTTTTAAAGCGATTCCTTCGCGAGTGTCTTACCAACTGCCTAACACTCTTACCATAATTGTTTCATACATTAATTAACCCTTTTTGGTCTTTAACCTATGTTTCAAAGTAAGGCGAGGGGAAATGTTTCGTTCGCGAAACGCCGTTACTTAAAACGGTCGTTTCTCCTAAACTGTGCATCGGAATCGAATGAACCACATATCAAAACGAAGCTCGTAACACGAGCTATCTAGGCATGGCAATGGTCATAATCTAGTAGGGGGTTCTCGGGTCCTAATGTTATGCACAAAAACAGTCTAAAAAAAATCGGACGTTACGACGGCTATGTTTACGTGATTTCCCAAATTTAAACCATTCAAAACCAACCACAATTCAACCCCAAATCAATCATACCACCAACATCCATCCAAAACACACTCCAACAGCCCCATCAAATCAATGTTACCAATTCATACTTATTTCTCAATTATGAACTAAGAGTTTTACTTAAGTTCATTGACTAATTAACCAAGATTTCCAACTCCAAAAATATCACAAAATCAACCAATCTCTAAACACACAATAATCATGCCTCTCACCAACTAAAATACTCATAACAAGCTTTAACATGATTACACACCCATTACCCTAACCCTTCATCTAAACATTAGGAAATCTAAACAACAAAACTTAAAGCTAAGATCATGAAGAGTTATACCTTTCTTGAAGCTTTTAATCCATGAAAGATCCTTGGAATGCCCATGGAAGCCTTAATCTAACCTCCTACAAGCTTGTTCTTTCAAAGAAATCAAGAACACAAAAATTAATTTCAAGAAAGTACTATTCACCATCTTCTTCCTTGATTTCTAGAAAAAGATTGGCTTGGAATTAGAAGCTTAAACTTATAGGAAGTATGTAACTTAACTAGGAGAAGCTAGGATAATTACCTTGTAAAATAGCAAGTGGAGGAGCTTGGACTTCCCATTTCTTAAGAAAGAAGCCGAGAGCTTCATGAAGAAATAGAGGGTTTGGTGTTTTGTGATTTGTTTTGCTTGGTTGCTAGGTTTTTGTTTTGTTTTAGGTCAATTACCCATTTACCCTTGATTTTGTGTGGTTAATATTCCACCACATTTCCTTCCCTCTTATGTCATGCTTGCATCACTTTGTGATGTCATCACCCCTCCTTTGTCCTCTTTCTATTGGTTGGATGACATCATCCCCACTAATCCCCTTGATTAACTTCCTAATCGTTTGCCTAATGATCGCTGATCTGTTATACGGTTCGCTTAACTTTCGTTTTCGTTTATCGTTTGAGGGATCATACCCGGGATCTTATTACTTAGGTTCCCTTAACCTTTCTCAATATATTGTATTCCTTTTATGATCCTCTCTTATAATCCTTTAATTTAAATCCTTTTTATCCTGTTACCTTATACTCAATTATTTCCGTATCTATTGGATTTCCGGGAAAAATCAAAGTGTTCGGATTTGGATTCTGACGATCTTTACATACACATATATCCCATATAAAGTACTAATAAAATCTCAGAATATCCATATCAGAACCCCTACATAGTGTGGCATGAAAAGTTTTCTCATTCAGCAAAAACACTATTCATAAGGGTTTCAAAAATTTCCCAAAAATTGGGATTATTACATTGCTCACCCCTGCCTTCTTCTTTCATCACACAACATCAGATAGACAAGATGAACAGGACCAAGCTCCCGATTCGCAAGCGGTTAGAAAACGTTCTGCAGTCTTCTGGAAGCATTGATACCGCTGTAGCTGAGGTAGGAACTACCAATAGGCTAGTCTTTCAACTTTTGATGTACCAGACTTATGTATAATATGAATTGTAATAATGGCAAAGAAAATGTAAATTTATTCAGAAACCCTTTTAAGGTGTACTGGCATATAATTGTGGAATAAAACGACTTGTGATTATTTTTGGATATTCATCTCTGAGACTATAACTTGTGGTGTGTGTTTATTGTGGGGTCACTGTACAGAGTAGTTGATTATTTATTTAGATTGGGTGTTATTAAGGGAAATGGAACTCGTGACAACCCGGATCCCCGACCCCGGATTTGGGGGTGTTACAGAAGTGGTATCAGAGCACAGCGTTATAAACCTCAGAGATGATGTGACGTTAAGATAATAACTAAGATAATAAGAACTCTTTCCAAGTTCATAGTCGGGCTACCTAACGTAGTATTGACAGTTAAAACCCTTATGGGAACCCTTATAAATATCGTGATAGAAGCGTAGTTCGTTATCGTATATGGTAGCGGGACTCCGAACCCTGAGGTTGAGGAGCAACAACGCGATGATGTTTTATTACTAATTGGGGATCGGATTGTGGATCCGATAGAGCATCCTAACGCAGGACCGGATGATGTTCATATTGAGGATGTAGCGGTTGAGGATGTTGTCCTAGAAGGGATTGTTGCGGAGGAGGATCCCGTGGAGGATCCTGACAAGAATGAATAAAGGACCACTGAGGAATTGATGACCATGGTTAGGGAAACTACCAGAGGTAGGATTGGCCGGTCACTACCGGAGGTTCGTTCAAGTTTGTAAAGATAGTAGCCCCTTTAACGCGGCTTACTCGTAAGACTGAGAAGTTCGAATGGACCGAGAAATGCGAGAACAACTTTTAAGAACCGAAGCAAAGGTTGGTGACATTCCCTATGTTGGCGTTGCCGGATGGAAAATGAGATTTTGTGAAGTGTAGTGACGCTTCACATAAGGAATTAGGGTGCTTCATATACAGCACAGCAAGGTAATCGCGTACGCATCAAGACAATTAAGGGAATATAAAATTCGATATCCCCACCCATGAGCTTGGGCTCGTGGCAATAGTTTTGCCCTAAAGATTGGAGGCACTACTTGTATGGAGAAAAGTGCGAGATTTACACAAGACATAAGTGCTCTAGTACATTTTCACGCAGAAAGAGCTCAACATGCGCCAAATGAGGTGGTTAGAGCTAATCAAGAATTATGATAGGGAGATTCTTTATCATTCAGGGAAAGCCAATGTGGTGGCTGATGCCCTTAGTAAAAAGGAGAGACTCAAGATAACAATGTCTTTGGGAAAGTTTATAAGAAATTTTGAGAAAATGGAAATAGAAGTGAAGGTAACCAGAGCCGGTACCAAAAAGTTGTTTGAGATTGCAATACAGACCGAATTTTTGGAAAAGAACATATTGTGCCAGAAAAAGTGATGAATGAAGGCAGAGAGTCAATGACTGGAGAAGAGATCTACCCCGAGAAAGATGATAAGGGGATAGTGAGGTGTTCCTACAGAAATTGGTTTCCAAAAGTTCAAGAGCTTAAGGATGAGAACTTAGATGAGAGCCATAGTTTGAGGAATAAGATTTAGGGCAAACCCTGAATGTGATAGTCAGGGAGGTTGCCATTAAGAAAGAAAGAACCCATAACATAATAGAGTGGAAAACAAGGTTTTTAATGTATAAGATAACCCCGATTATGGGAGAAGGTTGAAACATTTCATACTAAGGAAACAGAAAGTCGAGTAAGGAAAGGAGACCCGAGATGGAAATATTCAAAATTCTCAAGAATAAAAATGTTGATAAAGGAAATATGACATAATTATAATGATGCCAAGTGGGGCACGTGTTAAACCACGAGAAAGTATGGATCGAACCAGTAAAGGTCGAAATTGTTCAGGGCAATTAGGACCTAAGATAAAAGATGTTCTAAGTATGATTGAGAGTCAGTCGTGACAGTGATTAACCTCTAAAGATTGAGGCAATAACTTATGGAAAAATGGTGATTTTTTTTATTTACTCACCAGATATTAAAGAAAAGCATTTTCACATAAGCAATGATTGAAATGAGGTAGACAATTTATTTGGAGGTGGTTAAAATGACATTGACTGTAAGGAAATTTTACTATCAGGAAAGGCCAAAGAGGTGGCCGACACTTTAAGTGTAAGAGGACAATTACAGGCGCTCGTGCCAGAGGAATACAGTGATAATGGTTGAAGTCGTAAAGGTTGTATTATGGTTTGAAAGATTGACATTCCTTTTGATGACTGTGCAATACCCAACAGTAATAGTAGTTTGGTAAAGGTTTAATTTATGTAATCGCCATGAGCGGGTTATTTATCTTAGAAGGTACTATCTTGAGAATGAGCCTGGACCATATTTCAAAAAAAAAAGGGACTAAGCGAACCTTTGAGTTAAGTCTTCTAATTAAGGCATATGATTAAGAATGGTATTAATCTGCTATCGTTGCTTTGATTGAAACTCTTCTGCAATTTTATCTGCTTCATATCATGTATGTATGTCAGGATCAGGAGTGTTCTTATATATTATTTTGGTGGGCTTGTTGCTCACCCTTGCCTTCTTCTTTCATCACACAACATCAGATAGACAAGATGAACAGGACCAAGCTCCCGATTCGCAAGCGGTTAGAAAACGTTCTGCAGTCTTCTGGAAGCATTGATGCCGTTGTAGCTGAGGTAGGAACTACCAATAGGCTAGGCTTTCAACTTTTGATGTACCAGACTTATGTATAATATGAATTGTAATAATGGCTAAGAAAATGTAAATTTATTCAGAAACCCTTTTAAGGTGTATTGGCATATAATTGTGGAATAAAACGACTTGTGATTATTTTTGGATATTCATCTCTGAGACTATAACTTGTGGTGTGTGTTTATTGTGGGGTCACAGTACAGAGTAGTTGATTATTTATTAAGATTGGGTGTTATTAAGGGAAATGGAACTCGTGACAACCCGGATCCCCGACCCCGGATTTGGGGGTGTTACAGTGGGTCTTATCTGTTGAGTTGTATGTAGCCGTGGTCCACATTTCTTCAACAACTTCACAAAAGATGGTGGGTGATTCCAGCATGGCAAAGCTAAGCTTGCAGTTCTTCACAAAATCCATCATTTTGTGGTAGTCACCAGATTGTTGAATCCCCTTGTTTACTAAGGCCGTGATGTTGTTCTTCGCATAAATGAACCCAGTTTGAGACATAATCTTAATAACAGACGCCATTTTTAGAGTATAAGAGCTTGCAGAGAGAGAGTAAGTGCTTTGAAAGAAAAAGAAATTGAAGCAGATGATTTGAGAATGATAAAAGAAAAGTAATGGAAAGAATTTACCTTTTATACTATCTCAAAAATATATTTATTTTGACTAATGAATATTCCATCACTAACTTGCTTAACTTGCAAACCAAGAAAGTAAGTTAGTTATCCTATCATACTCATTTCATACTTACTCTGCATCAGTTTGGCAAACTTTTTGCAAAGTTTCTCATCTTTAGAGCCAAAAATAATATCATCTACACAAATTTGAACAAGTATGCTAGAGCCATTAACATTTCTAACGAATAAAGTTTTATCTACAGTACCTCTTGTGAAGTGATTTTCCAAAAGGAACTTTGATAAAGTGTCATACCAGGCTCTAGGTGTTTGCTTTAGTCCATAAAGTGCTTTCAAAAGATAATAGACATGTTCTGGAAAATTTGGATCTTCAAAACCAGGAGGTTGACTAACATATACTTCCTCCTCCAAATCTCCATTCAGAAAGGCACTTTTGACATCCATTTAATAGACCTTGAAATTGGCATGGGTTGCATAGGCTAAGAAGATTCTGATGGCTTCAAGTCTTGCAACAGGAGCAAATGTTTCATCAAAATCTATTCCTTCTTGTTGACAATAGCCCTTAGCAACCAATCTAGCTTTGTTCCTGACTACTATGCCATTTTCATCCATCATGTTTCTGAATACCCATTTGGTGTCTATTGGATTCTTTCCTTTAGGCTTGGCCACCAGCTTCTATACATTATTCCTCTCAAATTGGTTTAGCTCCTCCTGCATAGCTAAAATCCAATCAGGATCCAACAAAGCTTCTTTTACCTTCTTTGGTTCTTCCTTGGAAAGAAAGTTGTTGTATAGACATTCTTCTTGAGTTGCTCTCCTGGTTTGAACTCTAGAAGAAACATCACCAATGATGAGCTCAAAGGGGTGATCCTTTGTCCATTTCCTTTGTTGAGGTAGATTAGCTCTAGATGAAGAGGCCTCATTGTTGTCTTGATGTGTGATTAAGTTTTGATTATTAGAAACTCCCCCTGAGTTGGTGGATCTTTGATTTGAGAAAGGGGAACTTTCTATAGGTGATCTATTCTGATTTCCGGCTTCTTTTGATAGCCCGACGGATGGTGAATTTTGAGTTTTGACGGATGAAGCTGGTTGTCTACCGACAGATAATGCAGATTGTCTCCCGAAGGATGAAGCATTTTGTAACTCGACAGATGTTGAATTTTGTGCTTCATTGGTAGTAGATTTTTCTACATTATCCTTTGATATTGTTTCTTGATCACTTTCATCATTACTGTCATCACTAACCATCTCCACATTGTCAAATTTGAGGCTCTCATGGTAATCTCCATCTTGCAGTCCTTCAATCTTTTTATCATCAAACACAACATGTATTGATTCCACAACAATGTTGGTTCTTAGATTATAGACTCTATATGCTTTACCCATAGTATATCCAATAAAAATTCCTTCATCTGCTTTAGCATCAAACTTCCCATTCTGATCAGTTTGATTTCTTAAGATATAGCATTTGCAGCCAAAGACATAAAGAAAATTTAGAGTTGGCTTCTTGTTCTTGAACAATTGATAGGGAGTCATGCATTTTGCTTGATTGATCAGAGAAATATTCTAAGTGTAGCATGCAGTATTTACAACTTCAGTGCAGAAATATGTTGGCAATTTTTATTCTTCAAGCATTGTCCTGGAAGCTTCAATACGTGATCTGTTCTTCCTCTCCACTACTCCATTCTGTTGTGGGGTTCTTGCTGCTGAAAACTCATGCAAAATTCCATTTTCTTCACAAAATGCTCTCATGACAGAATTCTTGAACTCAGTTCCATTGTCACTCCTGATTCTTCTAACTTTGAAATCAGGATGATAATTGACTTGTCTTATGTGATTGATTATGATTTCACTAGCCTCATTTTTAGAATTTAGGAAATATGTCCAAGAGAAATTTGAGAAATCATCTACAATTACTAGGCAAAATCTTTTCCTTGAGATGGACAACATATTGACTGGTCCAAATAAATCCATGTATAGCAGTTGCAAAGGTTCTTCAATTGTTGAATCAAGTTTCTTTCTGAATGATGCTTTAATCTGCTTTCCCTTTTGGTAGGCATCACACAATCCATCCTTAGAAAACTCCACTAGAGGAATGCCTCTAACCAGTTCTTTCTTTACTAGCTCATTCATGGTCTTGAAGTTTAAATGAGATAGTTTCTTGTGCCATAACTAACTTTCATCCTGACTTGCTTTGCTGAGAAGACAAGTAACAGATTCTGCATTTGATGAGTTGAAGTTAGCTAGGTACACATTTCCTTTTCTCACACCAGTGAGAACCACTTTGTTGCTCATCTTGTTAGTCACAACACAGGCTTCTGAGTTGAAGGTTACTAAATTGCCTTTATCACAAAGCTGGCTGATACTCAGCAAATTGTGCTTGAGACCATCCACTAAGGCAACTTCCTAAATGATGACATTATCTTTTAAAATCAAGCCATATCCCACAGTATAACCCTTGTTGTCATCTCCAAAAGTAATACTAGGGCCAACTCTCTCCTTGAACTCTGTGAGCAGGGTAGAATCACCAGTCATGTGTCTTGAACAACCACTATCCAAGTACCATAGATTCTTTCTGTTTCCCTGCACACATCAAAATCAAATCAAGTTAATTTTGGTATCCAAGTTTCCTTGGGTCCTTCCTTGTTAGCTTTCTTTTTCTGTTTCTTAGGCTTTATCTCATTTGACTTGGGGATATCAGATTCATCCTTAGTCATTTGAGTTGGGCCTTTGAAACCATTCATCATAACAAAATTATCATGCATACTTTGATTAACAGGGAATGGCATGCTACTAGTGAACATGTTATTCCAGTAAGGCATGCTAAATGGCATTTGTGGCATACTAAATGCAGCATAATAAGGGTTAGGTGCAAATGGCATATTAGCAAACTGTGCATTCATATTCTGTGTGGACATAGCATCCATAGGCATAGGAGGTATGGCATTCATGTTGGGAAAGTGAGGTGGCACAAATATGGAAGTAGGCATGGCAGATTTGCAATTAACAGACAAATGATTTACACTACCACACTTGACACATATTTTTCTTGGAGCATATTTATCAGGTGTGTAGTTATTGTGTTTATTAATCCCTACTTTACCATTTCTATTATTTTTCTTTTTAGCCTCTGTTTTAACCTTAATCTTTTCAAGTCTGTCACTCAATTGCTTGACAGTCATATGACCAACATTAGCCTTTTTCCCTTTCTTAACTTAACTCGATTCTCCTGTAACAAAATTCTTGGAAACTGATCCATACTTTTCATTTAACTTAACGAGTTTGGCTTTACTGATAGGCTTGCTCACAGTCGACGGATGAGGATTTACATCACTCGACGGATAACCCTTTTTGTTATCCGACGGATGACCCTCATTATCCGTCGAGTCTACATCTATTAGCACTCCTTCCACCAAATTTGGATCTAGCTTCTCCTTGTTCTTCTTCCAGGATGCATCACAAAAGGACTCGATCCCTTGAACTTTGGTGATTTGAGCATGAACATCTCTAGATGTTTTCCATGCCTTAATCACCTCTTGTTCACGTTCAAGCTGCTTCTTCAAAATTTCTTCTTTCTTCAAGGACTCAGTTAATTCCTCCTTGGCAATCTTACACTCAATTCTTAATTTTTTAAAATCAATGAACTGAGACTGTAGCACATTATTCCTCTCACTGAAAAACAAATTATTTTCTTTGATTTTAGCATTTTTTTAGTAAGAGACTTAAGTGTAACACGCAAATGATATAACTATGTAGACATGTCATTTATAGCATCATTACACTCAGCTTTAGATAAATGTGCAAGGTTTGTAGTAATTACATGATTACTTGAAGAACTTATCTCTGTTTCATCAGACTTGGCCACTAGGGCTAGATTGACATAGCTAACATCTTCATCTTCATCCAGACCATCTGCAGCCCAGTCATTTTCTTGTGTAATGAAAGCCCTTTCCTTTTGTTTGAGCAACTCAAAGTATTTCTGTTTATAATCCACAGGCTCAAATTTCTTTTTGTTAGAATCTGACTTTCTACACTCACTTGCAAAGTGCCCATCCAAGCCATATTTGAAACATTTGAATTTTGATTTATCCACCATGTTTCTATTTGGCTTGGCTGCTCCAAAGTTCTTCTTGAACTTGAGCTTGGCAAATCTTCTGGAAAGAAATGCTAGATCTTCATCAATATCTTCCATGTCATCTTGGCTCAAAGAATCTTCATTTTCTGCTACTATCCCCTTGCCCTTGTTTTCACAGACCTTTGAAGTTGATTTAAAAGCTTCCATCTTCATCTCCTTCTCTTTTTCTAACTCAACAACTAGTGCAATGGATCCTCCTTTTTTCTTTCCTCTCTCCATCCTCTCATCTTGCTCTATTTCAAGCTCGTAAGTCTTCAGGATGCCATACAGTCTCTCCAAAGTAAACTCCTTATAATCTTGAGAGTTTCTTAATGAGACTGTCATTGGTTTCCATTCCTTTGGAAGAGATCTAAGGAATTTCAGATTGGAGTCTTTTTTCTGATAGACCCTTCCATGGAGCTTCAGAGCATTTAGTAGTTTTTGAAACCTACTAAAGATGTCAATGAGAGACTCACTTTCTTCACTATGAAAATGCTCATATTGATGAATCAGTAGCTGCATCTTGTTTTCTCTAACTTGCTTAGTGCCATCACAGATAATCTGTATAGTGTCCCAAACATCCTTGGCAGTTTTGTAATTGATGATGTTGTCAAACATATCATCATCAACTCCACTGAACAGGATATTAATGGCCTTTTATCTTTCCTGACTTGTTCAATATCAGGCCTTGGCTTGGGGACAGATGGCTCATTTCCAGTTGCAGCTCTCATTGGTACATGAGGGCCTCTTTCTATGCAATCCACATAGGCCTCATCTTGAGAAAGTAAATGAAGATGCATCTTTACCTTCCAGTGATGGTAATTATCTTTATCCGAAAAAGGAATCTTGACTCCGACATCCTTCTTGTTCATCTTGCTGTGTTGTTGTGATCTTTAAACTCTTTGTTCTTAAGAGCTTGTTCTGATACCAATTGTTAGTCCCTTAACAATTCAACAAGAATTACAGAAGGGGGGTTGAATGGAATTCTTCAAACTTTTTCTTAAATAAAATTGTTCTAACTTATATATATATATATATATATATATATATATATATCAGTGTGAATTGATTTGCAGAGTGCGAAATAATAACTTCAAATGAATCAAAACACAAGTAATTAAAAACATAAGTCTTTAAAAACTTTCTGGTGGATTTGAATGTATCCCCCAAAGATATATAATATATATCGAGATAACTCTGTATAGCAAAAAGCTCACAGCTGCTTACAAATGATGAAGAACTAAGAATGCAGAGAAATGCTAAGAATACAGCTTATAAATGTTTCTCTCCTTGTATCTTAGTTAGTTGTTCTATTTGCTGCTCTTGATTTATATATCACCAAGATTACAAAGCAATAAGACAAGATAATAAAACAAAACTATCAAGTCTAATACTATGCTACTTCATTACTCTATTCCAGCATCTTTTGAATATCTTCATATTAGCATTGAAATGGCAATGCTTCTTTGTTCTCGAAAACCCAGTTGAATAGGCTACCGCATTCCATTTGCATACACTCGACGCATGTGACTGTGTTGTCACTATCAATGGATATTTGAATTGATTATCCGTTGATTACATGATCATCCGTCGATGGCTTTGTTGATCATCCGTCGACAGCTTTGTTGATCATCCGTCGACAACTATATTGATCATCCGTCGACAGCTTTGTTGATCATCCGTTGGTAGCTATTTGGCACTTGACTTCATTTCATTTATGCAGAATTACAAGACATCATCTATGTATAATTAATCAACCTATTATGCATATCTAGTTAAAGTCAATCATGACTTATATGCTACTACAGAATTTATACAAAGGTGTATGCAGAAATGTGCTACAGACTTATTGTTACATAAGCTACTCACTTGATGGATAATAAATCATCATCCGTCGGGACTATATTGAGTCATCCGTCGGGACTATAGTCCTTATTCGTCGAGTGCTACATTTTTCACTAAGTAAAATCTACCAAGGTGTTTTGTTAATGAAATCATCAAGTTCACAACATATACACAATATTAACCCACTGTAAAAACTATATTTAGTCATAATAAAGCACTTGTCAAGAAAAGTATACTCATTGTTTTTAGTAAATCAAGTTATATCTAAGGCATATAATTGAATTTGAAGCCCAAAATTAAGTATGTAGTTTAGTTTTCAACATGCACTCATAGTACTCTAAGATTTTGAGTGAAAATTTACATGCAATCATTTAACATACAATATCCCAAGTATTCCATGACATGCAAGGGTTTTAAAGATCATGATCCATCAAAAATTTAGCTTTATAGCAACATACAATCAAGACTTCTTCACATAACATTTAATCACAAATAAAAAACACAAAACTTTACTGCATTCGGCTCTTAAAGAGTCATTGCTGAATGGAAAGGAGTGAAATGATCATACAAAATGGCAAGGAAGTCCCTCAACCATTGATCACTTCCACTCTTGATGCTTTGCCTTTGTTTTGAACCTTAAACTCATAAGAATCAAGGTTTTCAACATTAGGCTCACTCAAAACTCAACATGCAAGCTTAAACCAAGTAGTACACTTAATATTTAACTTATTAAACAAGTGATCAAGGCTTAGAGGGTAATTTCTTGCAAGAATTTTTGAATAAAAGATGAAAGAAAATGAACAAAAAAAGGGGGGCTTGGCTTCGGCCGAGAGAGAGAAAAGAGGAGGGAGGAGAGTGAGTTTGTGTGTGTAAATGGTGAAAATGACACATGGTGATGATATGGTGGTGGTTTGATGATAGTGGAATATCAATTTACCTTTTTATCCCTATTCTAAAACTAACAAGGTTTGCATGCAAGGGCAACTTAGGAAATTGACTAGTTAAAGTGAAGTTAGTGGGGTTGGATTTGACAACAATACCCCTCCCTTCAATTGAGTGGATTTTTGCATGCAAGGGTATCATGGTAAATGACAATTTATTAATCTAATTAATCCAATATCATTTTAGAGAAAGAATTTTATAAATAAAAATATAAATCTATAAATCACAAAAGGTGTACCATAAAATAGTTTAGGATTTTAGAAACTTTTTGAGATCACTTTCAAAAATTTTAAGCAAACAAGTTTTTATATAAAGAATTTCCATAAACTAATATTAATAATAATATATCACAAATTACTCAAATAAAGGAATTTTTTTTCTAAAAATTTTCCCAATAAGTATTTAATTTATAACTCACAGAATATGACCCTTAAGACTCATAAAAGCACATAATTGACTCGCTCTTGATATATATAAACATATATACATATAATTCAACTAAAAATATACTGGTTGTAACATCCTCTCCCCCTTAAAGGATTCTGTCCTCGGAATCTAGGAGAACAAGTGAGGATACTGATTACGCATATCAGACTCTAGCTCCTATGTCGATTCTTCGACCTTGGGATTCCTCCAAAGCACTTTTACCAATTTTACTGACTTATTTCTAAGAATCCTTACTTGTCAGTCGAGTATCTTGACAGGTTGCTCCACGTAAGATAAATCTTTCTGAATTTCTAACGGCTCATACTCTATCACATGATTGACATTTGGATTATACTTTTTGAGAAAAGACACATGGAATACATTATGAACATGCTAATATTGAGGTGGTAGTGCCAACTCATAGGCTACTTTTCCTATTTGATTTAGAACTTCAAAAGGACCAATATAACGCGGTGCCAATTTCCCTTTTCTCCGGAATCGAGTCAAACCCTTCCATGGTGACACTTTCAGCAATACAGCTTCACCCACTTGGAAACTCACATCCTTTCGGGCAGGATCAGCATACTTCCTTTGTCTGTCTTGAGCAACAATTAGTCTCTTCCGAATTAAGGCGACTGTTTCCTTCATTTACTGAACCAATTCATGGCCGAGAACTTTTCCTTTTCCTACCTCGTCCTAATTTGTCGGAGATATGCACTTTCTTCCGCATAAGGCTTCATATGGAGGCATTCCGATGCTGGAGTGGTAACTGTTGCTGTACGAGAACTCTATAAGTGGTAAGTGATCATCCCAACTTTCAGCGAAATCGATTGCACAACTGCACAAAATGTCTTCAATTGTTTGTATAGTTCGCTCACTCTGACCGTCCATCTGAGGATGATATGCGGTGCTCATATTTAGCTTTATGCCCAAACTTTCCTGAAACTATCTCCAAAATCTCGAATTAAATCGCGGATCTTGATATGAAACTATCGATACCGGTACGCCGTGTCATAACACAATTTTGCACACATACATCTGAACCAACCTATCCAATGAAGTCTTCTCGTTGATGGGTAAGAAATGTGCCAATTTCGTAAGGCGATCAACTATAACCCATATGGCGTCATGTCCGGAATTTGTTCGAGGCAAACCTACAATGAAGTCCATGGCTATATTTTCCCATTTCCATTCAGGAATCTTCAATGGCTGAATCAATCAGCTCGGTTATAGCACCCTCCAAATCCGGGGTATAAATTTGGGGCATTATTAACAATAATAACCAACTAAACCTGCACAAGCGGAATATAAATATAATAATTACCCCGAACTATCACTACTCAGGATCTTTTAAGGTCTGAGTTGAAAACAAGAACCACATACTACACTTTATTACAAACCCAACTAAATAAAACCTGTCTCAAGAACTCTCTTTGTTATAAAACTTTATTCTATCTACAATCTCACTACACAACTTTTATTCAAACTACACAAGACTTTTATTCAACCCAACATTACTACTTATTCTGCTACACCTGATCTGGCAATTCAAATCTCTCTTCGGGAATAGGAAGGAACACTCTTGGTATAAGAGGGTCCCGCTGCTTGACTCGCTTCTTGACTATGCGGGTCCTGACGGGTTTCATTCTCTACCTTAACTGTAAAACAATAGGAATAACAATAAAAAGGGATGAGCCAAAATTGCTCAACAAGCCTGCAACAATATATATAGTATAAAGAAAGAGAAATGAGTGAACCAATAAGCTGCTGGTTGGAACAACCATCTGAATCTGTATAGGATAGTAATTTGCCAATGCTGGCGAGTACCAAATGAACAAGACTGGAAACAAGAACCAACATATGCACTATAACCTGCTGATCAGTCAGAATATAGTGCGGATCTATACCCAACTGCATAGAACCAACCAACATAAGGAGTACTCAGGCAACTATGGCCTATTAAATAATGGTCTGGGTAAAACCCAGCCCGTATAGTAACCATCCAGTCCAAGGCTTAGCATCCGGAACAATCGGAATGCTATTGATATATCTCAACACTAGGATATACCAGAGTATATGTAACAAGGGTAAAGGAATTGAAATATGAACAGGGAATTCAATAAATTGGGTGAATCAAGAATTGAAATGAAATTGGAAACAAGAAATAATAAGTGGATAACAGTGTATATGAACAATGATTATCAAAGAGAATTGATACGATAGAAAAGAAATATAAATCACTATTCTGAATTTAGAATAGGGGAAAAACTTGCCTTGCGCGTACTTAACCTGGTTTAACTCACCGTCTTCTGACCCTAGCTTGCTCGGCCTTGCTAACACTGAACAAATCATGGAAAGATAGGCGTTTAGATGACTTACTATATACGTGTATCTTGAATTGATAACACGCAACCTTATCGGTCTAACCATGCGTTTCTATATGACTCGCATATATACACATACATTTATATAGCACATCTATTCACATAATCACGTAAAGCACGTAGCACATAAAGCACATAATCAATTTCTAGACTTATAATTATTTTTAGAATCAATTCTGGACTCATATCTGCATTACTAGTCTTATATGATTTTATTATAATTTTTCAGGATTTATTCGGCTCAATTATACCCCTGCTAGGACCTACGAACTATCAATTATTACCAAACCACTCTCTTTTCGGAAGAAATTATAACTTACAACTATTTTTATTGGATTCGTCTCATTTTTCTGAGTCTAGGGGTCTTCGTTTCGCTCAAATCGGACTAACGGTTGAATTATTATGAATTAAACAAGATTTAATTAATTAATAATTAATTATAATTAAACAATCCTTAATTATATTTTTAAATAATTAATTAATAATTATTATATTTTAAAATAATTAATCCCTAGTTATTAGGAATTATTATTATTTATTACAAATTATTATTACTTATTCGATCAGATCGATTATTTACAAATAATCAATCGATTTAATTAACCGATACGCTATTTATCGAATAACTACGAATTACTCGAATTATAAACCAACTTAACGATTAATCACTCGTATAACTACGAGCTACTCGCAATTCCCACATAATTATCGAACTATTCTATTATTATTGCTACTCGTACGATTCGCTAAACAGATAATTACCGATAACTAGTTATACAATACGAATAATTACCACAATATTATTCGAATAACTAACGCTCGAATAATAATTCTAATTATCGAATCATTATTCGCATTATTAACTAATTATTAGATTATTAATCATATTACTTAATTATTTCTAATCTTTATTTATTAATTAATTACCTAATTATTGATTAATTACCCAATTATTAATTAATTAGATAATTAATAAATAAATAGATAAATTATTAAATAATTAATTAAATAAATAAATTCGAATTTATAATTTAATAAAATAATTCAGAAATTATTAATACTATTTCTCAGAATTAAAAACTAATTTTTAATTAATTTTTAGAATTATTAAAAACTGATTTTTAATTACTAAAATATAAATAAATAAATAATTTAATCAGAAACACAAAAACAGGAACAGGGGTTGGACTTTTAGGATCAAACCCGGGTCGTTTCCGGGTTGCAAACCGAGTCGTCCCCAACCCAATCGGGTCAGGAAGAACACCGCCCTGCACCCAGAATCCGACACCGGCAGAAATTTCCGGCGAACCAAACGAAGGGCAACCAACACGATTCCAGGCTCGTTCGGCTGCGTTTTTGTTCGATAATCAAGCCCAGCTTCTCCCCTCGTCCGCCTCCTTCTTCGTTTCGACGTCCCGACGCCGCAACCACAAGAACAGCCGCCATCGACGGCGGTTCTCCGGCGATACCAAAAACAACACCAACAGACTTAAACCCGGTGTCAATCGACGATCTAAACGCTCGTGGCAACGAAATCATCAAACAACTACCAGAAAGTCAAACCCGAATTCAAGAATTAAACCCGAAATAACAAATCAAAAATCAAAAAATCAAACAACAAAAACGGTTACATAATCATAAACTACGAATCACCAGCTTCAATTTGACTACTTACATGAACGATTTGGACTCCGGAATCACCCTCAAATTCGCGATTGATTCTGCTGCTGTTCTTCACAAAACCCTAACCCTAATTCCCTTTTCTGATTTTCTTTTTATTTTCTGATTTTTAAGTATAATTAACTGATTTAATTAATAATAATTCAGGTATTTATATATATGAAAATAATACCCCTAAGTAAAATTAAGGGTCTAATTACACTCCTAATAAAAATATTTGGCCTTAATTTTTATAATTTTTGGGTATTAATATTGAATTTTTAAATATGCAATAAATACAAAATAAATACTAAAAATTCCCAAAAATTGTGAAAATTACAAAAATACAAAGAAAAATGATATATGATAATTTCATGATCATATAAAAATAAAAATATAATTTTTGTGGGGTTTTTGGTACCCGAAGGGGTCCGGAAAAGTCGTTTTTCGCGAAAAAGGTCAATTTGTAAAACGTCTAGGGGTTCAGAATAGCGATATGGTATAGGGCATTTTTAATAAAATAGAGCCAATGATTTTGTTTGAAATATGGGCTTTTAAAACATAGTTTTGAGTTGTACAAGTTTTAATATAATATATATAACTGACGATAAAACGCTCAATAAATATCCAAAACACGTTTGGATCAAAACAACCAACACATAACACATAGCAGTTAGGGTTTAACGACTTAGCACATTTAATCACATAATAATACACATAATTTAGCATTATCATAATATAATACAAGTGTAATTCCTCGGTCGTTACATTCTCCCCCCCTAACAAGATTCTGTCCTCAGAATCACACTATGCAAATAACTGAGGATACCTTTCTAACATTTCGCTCTCAAGCTCCCAGGTTGATTCTTCAACCACTGGGTTTCTCCACAAGACTCTTACTAATGACACAGACTTATTTCTTAGTATCCTCTCTTGCCGATCTAAAATCCTTATCGGCTGCTCTATATACGACAAATCTGCCTGAAGTTCTACTGGTTCATATTCTATTACATGCCTTGTATCAGGATTGTACTTCTTAAGCATAGATACATGAAATACGTTGTGAATGTGCTGCATATGGGGTGGTAGAGCTAACTCGTACGCAACCTTCCCAATTTTCTTCAAAATTTCAAATGGCCCAACATATCATGGCTTCAATTTCCCTTTATTGCCAAATCTGGTCAATCCTTTCCATGGCGATATTTTGAGCAATATGTGTTCTCCTTCCTGATAGTCCATATCCTTCCTTGCTTGGTCTGCATATCTGCTTTGCCTGTTTTGCGCTGCCTCGGTTCATTTTCGAATAAGTTCAATCTTTTCTTTTTTCTGCCGAATTAATTCTGGACCCAAAATCTTGCGTTCTCCAACTTCATCCCAATGCACTGGTGATCTGCATTTCCTCCCATATAATGCTTCATACGGTGGCATTCCAATATTAGCGTGATAGCTGTTATTATAAGAAAATTCCACTAGGGGTAAATGTTCATCCCAACTACCTTCAAAATCGATCGCACAAACTCGTATCATGTCTTCAATCGTTTGAATTGTCCTTTCACTTTGACCGTCAGTTTGCGGATGATAGGCTGTACTTATATTCAACTTCGTTCCTAGACATTCTTGGAATTGTCTCTAAAATCTTGAATTGAAACGAGGATCTCGATCCGATACAATCGATACTGGTACTCCATGACGCATCACAATTTCTTTAAGATATAAGTGCACTAACTTGTCCAATGAAAACCTCTCGTTAATTGGAAGAAAATGTGCTGATTTCGTCAATCGATCAACAATAACCCAAATTGCATCGTGATTTGCTTTCATCCTTGGAAGTCCCACTACGAAATCCATTGCTAGATGTTCCCATTTCCATTCTGGAATGTCTAATGGTTGCAATAACCCACTCGGACGTTGATGTTCTGCTTTAACTCGCTGGCACGTGTAGCATTTACTCACCCATTCTGCTATCTCCTTCCTCATATTCGGCCACCAAAAGTTTTCCTTCAAATCGCGATACATTTTCGTGCTTCCTGGATGAATGGAATACTTCGAATTGTGCTCATCTCGCATAATCTCTTCTTTTAATTCTGTCACGTTAGGGATCCAGATTCTTGACGCAAAATGTAAAATTCCTTCATTATCTTTCTGAGTTGTAATCTCCTCTCCCGTTAAGTTGTCGTCTTGACTCATCACTTTATCTTGACAATGGCGAATCTTTTCTAGCAACCCTGGTTGAAAAGTCATAACGTATATAGTTCCTGCAGATTCATGGGGAATACGAATCTCAATTTCCAATTTGTCGAATTCTTTAACCAATTCTTCACATGAAGTTAACCGATTCAATCTTTCTTTTCTACTCAACGCATCCGCTACAACATTTGCTTTTCTTGGATGATAACTGATTGTAACATCATAATCTTTAATCAATTCCAGCCATCGACGTTGTCGCATGTTCAGTTCCATTTGCGTGAAGATATACTTCAGACTTTTATGATCCGTGTAGATTTCACATTTTTCACCGTACAGATAATGTCTCCAAAGCTTCAATGCAAATACAATTGTTGCCAATTCCAGATCATGCGTAGGATATTTCTGTTCATGAGGTTTAAGTTGTCTCGAAGCATATGCAATGACGTTACCATGTTGCATCAACACACATCCTAGCCCGCGATACGAAGCGTCACTGTAAATAACAAAATTTCCTTGCTCGTCTGGCAGTACTAATACTGGTGCAGTCACCAACCTATTCTTCAACTCTTGAAAACTTTCTTCACACATACTATTCCATTGAAACTTTTCACTTTGTCGAGTTAACTTGGTCAACGGTGTTGCTATCTTCACAAAATCTTTGACAAATCTTCGATAATATCCTGCCAATCCTAAGAAACTTCGAACCTCTGTCGGCATCTTTGGTCTTTCCCAATTCAACACAGCTTCAATCTTTGCTGGATCAACTTGAATGCCTTCTCTACTGATGATATGCCCTAGAAACTGCACTTCTTTCAACCAAAATTCATATTTTGAAAATTTTGCGTAAAGCTGCTCCTTTCGTAATATCTCCAATGTCGTTCTTAAATGCGTTGCATGTTCTTCTTCTATCTTTGAGTAGATCAAGATGTCATCAATAAATACAATGATAAACTTATCCAGATACTTCTTGAATACTCGATTCATCAAATCCATAAACGCTGCAGGTGCATTTGTCAATCCAAAAGCCATCACAAGAAATTCGTAATGTCCGTACCTCGTTCTGAACGCTGTCTTAGGAATATCTTCGGCCTTGATATTTAACTGATGATAGCCTGATCGTAAGTCGATTTTCGAAAACCATGCTGCTCCTTTTAGTTGATCAAATAAATCATCGATACGAGATAAAGGATATTTATTCTTGATAGTTAACTTGTTGAGCTCACGATAATCAATACACAGTCGCATACTACCATCCTTCTTTTTCACGAACAATACTGGCGCGCCCCATGGGGATACACTTGGCCTTATGATTCCTTTGTCGAGAAGTTCTTGCAACTGCTTTGCTAATTCCCTTATTTCAACAGGTGCCATTCGATATGGAGCTTTTGAAATTGGTTCAGTCCCTGGCGTCAAGTCAATAGTGAACTCGATTTCTCGATCTGGTGGAAGTCCTTGTAGTTTGTCTGGAAAAACATCAAGAAACTCACAAACTACAGGAATATCTTCAATCTTCGGATTTCCCTTATCAGCATCCCGTACATAGGCTAAGTAAGCTTGACATCCTTGGCATAACAATCTTCTCGTCTGCATTATTGATAGAAATTTCTGCTTTTGCTTCTCACCTTTAAATATTACCGTTTCATTTTCTTCAGTTTGCAATTTCACTCTCTTATTCGCACAATCAATCTGAGCATTATTACTAGATAGCCAATCCATTCCTAGAATAACATCAAAATCCCCTAACCTAAAAGGTATCAAATCAACTGAAAAATGACATCTCCCTATCTCAATATCACAACTCGGGCATACTCTATCTACTGCAACCTGATCATCATTTGCTAATTTTATGACTAACACTTCATCTAACCACTGGATCTCACAATCTATCTTAGAGATAAAATCTTCAGAAATAAAAGATCTAGTAGCTCCCGAATCAATCAATACTAAAGCATTTACGGAATTTATAGGGAGTGTACCTGCAACCACATTCGGACTCTGTACCGCTTCCTTCATTGACATATTGAAAGTCCTTGCTCTGGGTTGATTTTGTTGTGGTAGTGGAGGTGGAGGTAATGCTAAAACTCATGGAATACTAGCGGCCATTGCAATTCCTCTGCAGTCTTTGGCGATATGTCATTTTCTCCCACATTGGAAACAAGTAACTTCTGCTTTTCCCATTGGACATTCTCCAGAATAGTGTCCCCTTTGCTTGCACTTAAAACACGTGACATTTGGCTTGTTGCAAATCCCCGTATGCTTTTTACCACACGTTCTGCAATCAGGTATAGGCAGTCGAATAAGCCTTTGCTGAGTTGGGGCAGAAAGTCGATTACCCATCCTCTGGTTGTTTTGTTCCGGCCTCCTAAAATTTACTTTTACTCGAGCTTGAAATCCTGGCCTTTTGTTGAAACGATTCTGAAAATTTCCTGGTCCTTTCTCTTTTTGAGCTGCTTCACTTTCACCTTCAATAATCATAGCCTTCTGAACAACAGCCGTATAAGTTGTCAGTTCAAACACAGCTACCCTGCTACGAATCCATGGTTTCAGTCCTTGCTGGAATCTCTTGGCCCGCTTCTCGTCCGTATCCACTTGCTCTGGAACAAATCTTGCCAATTCAGTGAACTTGATCTCATAATCCGCAACCGATAAGTTGTCTTGCTTCAGCTCCAGGAATTTGATCTCCATCTGGTTCTTCATAAAATGAGGAAAATATTTCTCCAAGAAAAGATCAGTGAATCTATCCCAGGTCACCACACCTTCTTCTTCCAAAGCTTTCTTCGATTCCCACCAGTAATTAGCTTCACCTTTCAGAAAGTAGCTAGCGAAATCCGTCTTCTGTTCTTCCTCAACCTTTACCAACGAAAAAGCCTTTTCCATCTCTTTCAGCCAAGCTCTCGCTTTTGTAGGATCTGTGGAACCCATAAATTCCGGAGGTTTTACTGACTGAAATTGCTTGAAAGTGACCGTAGGTTCTGCTGGGGGTACTTGATGTCCTGGTGAGCGGCTTGCTGTAACATTTGTTGCTGGAACTGCTGTTGTTGCTGCTGCATTTGTTGTTGCATCATCAATATCTGCTGTTGCATGAGACTAAACATCTGATCCATCTGGTTATTATTATTTTGGCCCTCGGTGTTTCCATTTGATAAGTCGGGTTGTGCTTTTCTTTTAGGTACCATCTTTCTGGTAAATAAACAATGGGTCTTCTTTAATAACAGTATATTAAACATATATTAAAACAGTCGATTTGGGAAAATAAAACAGCTTATTAAATAACTGAATAAATAAAACAGTATGATGTGTTTTTTTTAAACATAAGGGTACAACATGATCGTAAATAAAACAACATTTGTAAATATGCAATGGTACTGAAATAAATGTAAATGCTTAAATAACTGGAAATAAAATAAAGAAAACGTGCAAAAGATCATCTCATATATATATATAGGTAGAACACCAGCTGCAGGTGTCAGTGCTTGATACAAAAACCTATGATATAACAGTCATACTGCTACTACCACTATCAGTCAAAGTCAGTAACTATACTCATACAAACTAGTCATACAATACTATGCTGCCTCTATCTACAAAATATACATAATACCACACTCATCGATCTGCTAGTCTCAAAATCCTGGTGGCACGTGGCTCAACTCCTCCTGCAATGCCTCTAGCACTGCCTCGGTAAGTCCTAATGCTCTGCGATATGCTGTCTCCACAGTAAGATCCTGCTGTCTCAAATCAGTAAGCTGCTGAGAACTAATCCGGTGGATCTGATGTAGTCTCTCTCTCAGTATATAATCTGGTCGTAATGCTCTGACAGGACCATCTGCCTGCATCTCATACAATCCAAGGATCTCTCTACACTGGTTCTGCCATCTAATCCTCTCCTCCCTCTCCGCCTGAAAGCGCTGGTAAATCACTGTATGATGCTCACGAAGATCAGTGCTGGAACCTCGAGAAGGTAATGGTCCATCTACCAGGATCTCATCCATAAACTCTGGCTGAGGAAATTGATAAACTCCCGGAACAGGTGCATAAATGGCTAATGGGGCAGGGAATAAGACAGGCTGCTCCACAGGTGCATACACTGGCGGCTCTGCCTCTGGCTCCATCTGTGGCATCTCTGGAATCTCGACTGGTGGCATAGGAATCTGAGGCTCTAAATCCTCCCACTGCGGAAGATCAACCATGTCAGGAATATCGGACACTCTAAAGGTGGAAAATCTGGTATCTCTGGCTCAAAATATGGAAAATAATCTGCAAAACCTGTTACCTCTGGGGGAAGTGGTATCTCTGGTGCTGGCTCAAGTGGCAATGGAGGTAAGATCTGCTCTGACACTGGGGCTAATACCGGTGCATCCACTGGATCTGTCTCGGTCCTCTCCGTAGATGATGATAAAGAAGCCATCTAATATACATAAAAATAATAACACAAAAACAATGAAATCACAATTCCTAAAACTCATAACTTTTAATCACATAAACAAATAATCCTAACACTCTTACTTCTATCCTATCTCATTTTCCTATCTTATCTTAGCCCTAACGTTCTTGTTTTCAAAGGTCAAACCTAAGCGCTGATACCAACTATAACACCCTCCAAATCCGGGGTATAGATTTGGGGCATTATTAACAACAATAACCAATTAAACCTGCACAAGCGGAATATAAATATAATAATTACCCCGAACTATCACTACTCAGGATCTTTTAAGGTCTGAGTTGAAAACAAGTACCACATACTACACTTTATTACAAACCCAACTAAATAAAACCTGTCTCAAGAACTCTCTTTGTTACAAAACTTTATTCTATCTACAATCTCACTACACAACTTTTATTCAAACTACACAAGACTTTTATTCAACCCAACATTACTACTTATTCTGCTACACCTGATCTGGCAATTCAAAGCTCTCTTCGGGAATAGGAAGGAACACTCTTGGTATAAGAGGGTCCCGCTGCTTGACTCGCTTCTTGACTATGCGGGTCCTGATGGGTTTCATTCTCTACCTTAACTGTAAAACAATAGGAATAACAATAAAAAGGGATGAGCCAAAATTGCTCAACAAGCCTGCAACAATATATATAGTATAAAGAAAGAGAAATGAGTGAACCAATAAGCTGCTGGTTGGAACAACCATCTGAATCTGTATAGGATAGTAATTTGCTAATGTTGGCGAGTACCAAATGAACAAGACTGGAAACAAGAACCAACATATGCACTATAACCTGCTGATCAGTCAGAATATAGTGCGGATCTATACCCAACTGCATAGACCCAACCTACATAAAGAGTACTCAGGCAACTATGGCCTATTAAATAATGGTCTGGGTAAAACCCAGCCCGTATAGTAACCGTCCAGTCCAAGGCTTAGCATCCGGAACAATCGGAATGCTATTGATATATCCCAACACCAGGATATACCAGAGTATATGTAACAAGGGTAAAGGAATTGAAATATGAACAGGGAATTCAATAAATTGGGTGAATCAAGAATTGAAATGAAATTGGAAACAAGCAATAATAATTGGATAACAGTGTATATGAACAATGATTATCAAAGAAAATTGATACGATAGAAAAGAAATATAAATGACTATTCTGAATTTAGAATAGGGGAAAAACTTGCCTTGCACGTACTTAACCTGCTTTAACTCACCGCCTTCTGACCCTAGCTTGCTCAGCCTTGCTAACACTGAACAAATCATGGAAAGATAGGCGTTTAGATAACTTACTATATACGTGTATCTTGAATTGATAACACGCAACCTTATCGGTCTACCCATACGTTTTTATCTGACTCGCATATATACACATACATTTATATAACAAATCTATTCACATAATCACGTAAAGCACGTAGCATATAAAGCACATAATCAATTTCTAGACTTATAATTATTTTTAGAATCAATTCTGGACTCATATCTACATTACTAGTCTTATATGATTTTATTATAATTTTTCAGAATTTATTCGGCTCAATTATACCCCCACTAGGACCTACGAACTATCAATTATCACCAAACCACTCTCTTTTCGGAAGAAATTATAACTTACAACTATTTTTATTGGATTCTTCTCATTTTTCTGAGTCTAGGGGTCTTCGCTTCGCTCAAATCGGACTAACGGTTGAATTATTATGAATTAAACAAGATTTAATTAATTAATAATTAATTATAAATAATTAATTATAATTAAACAATCCTTAATTATATTTTTAAATAATTAATTAATAATTATTATATTTTAAAATAATTAATCCCTAATTGTTAGGAATTATTATTATTTATTACAAATTATTATTACTTATTCGATCAGATCGATTATTTACAAATAATCAATCGATTTAATTAACTTATACGCTATTTATCGAATAACTACGAATTACTCGAATTATAAACCAACTTAATGATTAATCACTCGTATAACTACGAGCTACTCGCAATTCTCACATAATTATCGAACTATTCTATTATTATTGCTACTCGTACGATTCGCTAAACAGATAATTACCGATAACTAGTTATACGATACAAATAATTACCACAATATTATTCGAATAACTAACGCTCGAATAATAATTCTAATTATCGAATCATTATTCGCATTATTAACTAATTATTAGATTATTAATCATATTACTTAATTATTTCTAATCTTTATTTATTAATTAATTACCTAATTATTGATTAATTACCCAATTATTAATTAATTAGATAATTAATAAATAAATAGATAAATAATTAATTAATTAAATAAATAAATTCGAATTTATAATTTAATAAAATAATTCAGAAATTATTAATACTATTTTTCAGAATTAAAAACTAATTTTTAATTAATTTTTAGAATTATTGAAAACACATTTTTAATTACTAAAATATAAATAAATAAATAATTTAATCAGAAACACAAAAACAGGAACAGGGGTTGGACTTTTAGGATCAAACCCGGGTCGTTTCCGGGTTGCAAACCGAGTCGTCCCCAACCCAATCGGGTCAGGAAGAACACCGCCCTGCACCCAGAATCCGACACCGGCAGAAATTTCCGGCGAACCAAACGAAGGGCAACCAACACGATTCCAGGCTCGTTCGGCTGCGTTTTTGTTCGATAATCAAGCCCAGCTTCTCCCCTCGTCCGCCTCTTTCTTTGTTTCTTTTTTTCTTTGTTTCGACGTCCCGACGCCGCAACCACAAGAACAGCCGCCATCGACGGCGGTTCTCCGGCGATACCAAAAACAACACCAACAGACTCAAACCCGGCGTCAATCGACTCCATAATCGACGATCTAAACGCTCGTGGCAACGAAATCATCAAACAACTACCAGAAAGTCAAACCCGAATTCAAGAATTAAACCCGAAATAACAAATCAAAAATCAAGAAATCAAACAACAAAAACGGTTACATAATCATAAACTACGAATCACCAGCTTCAATTTGACTACTTACATGAACGATTTGGACTCCGGAATCACCCTCAAATTCGCGATTGATTCTGCTGTTGTTCTTCACAAAACCCTAACCCTAATTCCCTTTTCTGATTTTCTTTTTATTTTCTGATTTTTAAGTATAATTAACTGATTTAATTAATAATAATTCAGGTATTTATATTTATGAAAATAATACCCCTAAGTAAAATTAAGGGTCTAATTACACTCCTGATAAAAATATTTGGCCCCAATTTTTATAATTTTTGGGTATTAATATTGAATTTTTAAATATCCAATAAATACAAAATAAATACTAAAAATTCCCAAAAATTGTGAAAATTACAAAAATACAAAGAAAAATGATATATGATAATTTCATGATCATATAAAAATAAATTATAATATTTGTGGGGTTTTTGGTACCCAAAGGGGTCCGGAAAAGTCGTTTTTCGCGAAAAAGGTCAATTTGTAAAACGTCTAGGGGTTCAGAATAGCGATATGGTATAGGGCATTTTTAATAAAATAGAGCCAATGATTTTATTTGAAATATGGGCTTTTAAAACATAGTTTTGAGCTGTACAGGTTTTAATATAATATATATAACTGACGATAAAACGCTCAATAAATATCCAAAACACGTTTGGATCAAAACAACCAACACATAACACATAGCAGTTAGGGTTTAATGACTTAACACATTTATTCACATAATAATACACATAATTTAGCATTATCATAATATAATACAAGTGTAATTCCTCGGTCGTTACATTGGTCTTTGATGTTCCGCTTTTACTCTTTGACAAGTGTAACACTTGGAGACCCATTCTTCAATTTCTCTTTTCATTTTTGGCCACCAAAATTTCTTTTTCAAATCTTGATACATCTTTGTGCTCCCTGGGTGAATCGAAAATTTCGAGTTGTGTGCTTCCTGTAGTATCTCGTTCTTTAATTCAATCGCTTAAGGGCTCCAAATCCTTGATGCAAATCTTAATATCCCTTGCTCATCCTTCTTCGTACATATCTTTTCCCCGTCAGTTGATTATTCTCTTGACTCATCACTTCTTCTTGGCATTTCTTTATCTTCTGCAATAGTTCTGGCTGAAAAGTCATGCCGTGACAAAACTCTTCCGACGTCCCACAAATACAGAGTTTTAACTCAAATCTTTCAATCTCCTCAGATAATTCCCTTGGGCATGGTTATCGTATTCAACCTTTCCTTCCTACTCAAGGCATCGGCGACTACATTTGCCTTTCCTGGATGGTAATGTATCGAACAGTCGTAATCCTTGATTAGTTCCAACCATCTCAGTTGTCTCATGTTGAGTTCCTTCTGGGTGAATATATACTTCAGGCTTTTATGATCCGTGTAGATTTCACACTTCTCCCCGTACAGGTAATGTCTCCATATCTTGAGTGCGAACACTATGGCTGCCAATTCCAGATCATGGGTTGATTATTTCAATTCATGAGGTTTAAGCTATCGTGATGCATATGAAATCACCTTGTTATGTTGTATTAGCACACAACCTAGTCCTTTATGTGAAGTGTCGCTATATATCACAAAATCTCCTTTGTCGTCGGGTAGTACTAGTACTGGCACGGTAACCAATTTCTATTTTAACTCTTGAAAGCTTCCTTCACATTCCGCATTCCATTCAAACTTATGATTCTTCCTTGTCAACTTGGTCAACGGCATAGCGATCTTTGAGAAATCCTTTACGAACCTTCTGTAGTATCCAGCCAATCCTAGAAAACTTCTTACTTGTGTAGGAGTCTTTGGTCTATCCCAACTCATAATTGCGTCGATCTTTGCGGGGTCCACCCCAATTCCTTCGCTTCCAATTATATTGCCCTAAAAATTGAACTTCTTTTAACCAAAACTCACATGTAATAACCCCAAAAAATTTTGGACTTTTTGTAATCCTTATGAATAGTGATTTTGCTGATTATGTTGATTAAGAAAGCTTTTCATGCCACCCTATGTAGGAGTTCTTTTATTGATATTCTGAGATCTTATTAGTACTCTATATGGTATATAAGTGTATGTAAAGATCGTCAGAATCCAAATTTGAACACTTTGATTTTTCCCGAAAATCCACCAGATACCGAAAGAATTGAGTATAAGGTAACATGATTAAAAGGATTTAAATTCAAGGATTATACGAGAGGATCATAAAAGGAATATAAAATATTGAAAAAGGTTTAGGGGAATCCAAGTAATAAGATCCCGGATATGATCCCTCAAACGACAAACGAGAACAAAAGTTAAGCAAACCGTATAACAGATAAGCGGTTATTAGCCAAGTAATTAAGGGTTAATCAAAGAGGTTAGTGGATGATGATGTCATCACACCACAAAGGAAAGACAAGTGTTAAAAAGATGACACAAGCTTGATCACATAAGCATGACAAAGGGGTTTTGTTTTGTTGGTTGATTTTGGGCCATGTAAAATTAACCATGGTAAAAAGCTAAATCAATTGCTAAGACAAAAAGAGAAGCAACCAAGCATAATTTCATAAAACAAAAAGAAGAGGAGTCGACTTTGCTTAATATCTCTCGGCTTCTTCATTCCAAGGAAGAGAAAAAATTGTAATATCCAAGCTTCACTTCATAAACAAATCCAAGGTAATTTCCTTAGCTTCTTGATGATTAGATAAGTATATCCTAGGAGTTTAAGCTTCCAATTCCTCATGAATCTCTTCCATTAAATCAAGGAAGAAGATGGTGAATAGTAACTTTCAAGAAATAAGTTTAGTTTTCTTAATTTTTTATGAAAGTTTAAGGTTATACAAGCAAGGATCAAGGTTCTTTTAGGCATTCAAAGCTCTTGTGTTGTGTTAGGAAGCTTCAAGAAGGTATAAACTTCAAACCCTAGCTTTACTTTTGAGTATTTAGGAATGGTTTTGATTGATATAGTATATGAGAAGCATGATGCTTGTTTGCTTAAAGCTTGGTTGGGTTTGTAGTGATTTTGATGATTGAATCTTTTTATAGGTTAATAAACCTTAAGTATAGTTAGTAGCTCTTGTTTGTGATTGAATGAGTTGGGAAATCATGAGGTTATGGACTGATGTAGTAAGGTTGGGATAAAGTTTGGTTGTATTGGTGGTTGTTAGTTGAATTGTGGTTGATTGGAGGAGTTTAAAACTTGGTAATCGCGTAAACATAGTCGTCGTAATGTCCATTTTCATACAACTTCTTGTTCTTAGTGTTCGGGATAGAGAGCTAACTGTTTAATCTGTTACTTTGCCATGTTTAGCTAGATCCTGTCCTAAGCTTCATTTTGGTATGTGGTTCGCTTGAATCCGATGTACGGTTTAGGAGAAACGACCTTTTTAATTAACGGCGTTGCGTGAACGAACCATTACCCCTCGCCTTACTTCGAAACCTTTGTTAATGTCCTTAAATGACTAATTGGAGTATGAAACAATTATGTAAGGTTAATAGGTCAGTTGGTAGAGTATTCATGAAAGAGTCGCCTTAAAATTTGTAACGGTTAATTTATTAAAAATTATGGAGCCTAGGGTACTCGAGTGACTTATGTGAATCGTTAAGCGCAAAAGTGAACGTTAGGGTCTAATTGGTAAAAGACTAGTTTCTTAAGCGACCGTGGTTTAATTCCAACTTATATGTTGTTTATAGGTTACCAGACTCGCCCCAGGCCTTTTACCACCCCCAGTAGTTCAAGCAAGTTTTCTACCCGTATAATTGTTGTTATGATGTATATATGTATATGCATTGTCTTGAGATAAGTGCATGGTTATTATTAGCAAAGTCTTGCGATATATTGGAGCAAGTGATATGATATTTATATGCATGCCTATTTCGTAATCTTAATATATTCTATTATCAATTCAAATGCTTATAAACTGCATAATACCTATGCTAGAGATAAGCAGTAGTTGCGTATACCCTTAGTATAGGGGACCCAAAGGTGAACATTTTTATAAACTGGGAGTCGATGTTCCCGAGTATAATATATATATATACATATATATTTGTATATATATATATAGTTTTCTATAACTATTAATCGGATAAGGTATATCAGATAATTTTGAATAATAATCAAACTTATTTTCGATTATTCAAATAAAGATCGTACTTTCGTATAAGTATATCTTTTGTTATTTATTATTCATTTGAAGTATGAGTTTTAAAACTTCTACTTCAGTTATTTTTATAAAGACTATCCTTATGGGAATAGTATTTAAATAATAATATTCAGATATTTTCTAATATATCGGGACTAATTTATTTTATAAAATTAGCATTACTCCAAATATTCTTAAAAATGTTTTCGAGTCTTCAAAATGATTTTAAAGGTTAGAGCGGATCCCAAAACTCGTTTTCAAATTTAAGATCTTCCTTTCGAAGGGGATTTAAATACTCGCTTAAAAATCTGAGGGATCCGGCTCTATGGTGTATTTTATATTCGCAACGAGGTTGCTGTTTTGATAATGAAATTTGATTACTTGCCCAACGTTCGGGAAGTAAGTCCATATAATTGAGTCGGCATAAACGACAGGTCGGGGTACAGTCTATCAAAGTGTAAGTGGCTGGGTGGCAGTCCATCAATGTGTAAGAGGCCGGGTGGTGGTCCAGCACAAGGTCCTAATGCGTCCAGGGTGATGACCGGGGGTGATTCATCCATCTACTAGTAGAAAATGTAACACCCCCAAATCCGGGGTCGGGGATCCGGGTTGTCACGAGTTCCATTACCCTTAATAACACCCAATCTTAATAAACAATCAACTACTCTGTACTGTGACCCCACAATAAACACACACACCACAAGTTATAGTCTCAGAGATGAATATCCAAAAATAACATGAGTCATTTTATTCCAAAATTATATGCCATTACACCTTAAAAAGGGTTTCTGAATAGATTTACATTTCTTTGCCATTATTACAATTGATAAAGATACATAAGTCTGGTACATCAAAAGTTGAAAGCCTAGCCTATTGGTAGTTCCTACCTCATCTACAGCGACATTAACGCCTATAGGAAACTGCGGAACGTTTCCTATCCGCTCGCGAATTGGGAGCTTGGTCATGTTCATCTTTTCTATCTGTTGTTGTGTGATGAAAGAAGAAAGCAAGGGTGAGCAACAAGCCCACCAAAATAATATGTATAATGATTAACTATATATGAGCATTCTCATAGTACTCATGAAAGTCTTGGTCAAGAAGAAATGAACCAAGCTGATATCTTAACGCGACAAAGTCGCAAAATCTTCAGTATATATACATATATACTTTTCAAAATCTTTGAAATCCTCTGTCATGTATAATATACACAGAGTTCCAGTTTATAACTGTATAAAACTATCGTTGCAAGGTGATCTCATATATCTAACCTTGTCTCACCGTTTTTGTGAAAATCTTTGTCATGCATAAGATAATCATTAACCAGATATAAGTTAAAAAGATGAAGTTACAAGATACTTCAATATGCTTATATCTTTTTCGAATACTACTTGAACTACCACCATTCAAGTTATAACTAGTTTCAAAAGTTCATCACATAGATGAGACTACAAGACAAGATTTGAATAGATTCAATCTTTGAATATCGTTATAAATAATGAAGTTACGAGATACTTCATTAAGTCCCGATATATATATACATTTCATACACTCCTTGAAAACCTCTGTTCTGAAAATTATAAACAGAGTTGCAATATCCAATGAATTTGGAAAGGAGAAAACCTTGGCAAAAACCTGATATCTTGCTGATCAGGCAAAGATACCAATAAGTAACCTTTCTACTAGTAGATGGATGAATTCCCCACTGGTCATCACCCTGGCCGCAATAGGACCTTATGCTGGACTGCCACTCAGCCACTTATGCATTTGATGGACTCCCACTGAGCCACTTACACTTTCATGGACGCCCACTGAGCCCATGTTGCTTATGCCGACTCAAATAGATGGACTTACTTCCCGAACGTTGGGTAAGTAATCAATTCATTTATCAAAACAGAAACCTCATTGCGAATATAAAATACACCACAGAGCCGGATCCTTTAGATTTTTGAACGAGTATTCAAGTCCCCTTCAAAAGGAAGATCTTAAATTTGAAAACGAGTTTTGGGATCCGCTCTAAACTTTAAAAGTCAATTTGAAGACTCGAAAACATTTTTAAGAATGTTTGGAGTACTGCTGATTTATTAAAATAAATCAGTCCCTATATATTAGAAAATATATGAATATTATTATTTAAATAATAATATTCCCAAAAAGGATAATCTCTATAAAATAATCGAAGTAGAAGTGTTAAACTCATACTTGAAATGGGTATTAAATAACCAAATATATACTTATACGAAAGTACTATCTTTATTTGAATAATTAAAAATAAGTTTGATTATCGAAACATTATTCTTTAATAAAATAAAGAATATTACTTAGTAAATAATCGGAGTCATAAGTCCTCGAATGAATATACAAAATAATATTCATTAATAAAATAAACGGGGTCATAAGCCCTCGAATGAATATTCAAAATAATATTCATTAATAAAATAAACGGAGTCATAAGCCCTCGAATGAATATTCAAAATAATATTTATTAATAAAATAAACGGAGTCATAATCCCCGAATGAATATTCGAAATAATATTCATTAAATAATATAAACTGAGTCATAAGTCCTCGAATGAATATTCAAGTAATATTCATTAAATAAAATAAAGTTATCGAATAAACCTTATTCGATTAATAGTTTTGAAAACTATATCAATATATATATAACTATATATATATCATATACTCGGGAACATCTACTCCCGGTTTTAGAAAAGGGTTCACCTTTGGGTCCCCTATCCTCAGGTTATACGCAACTATTGCTTATCTCTAGCATAGGTATTATACAACTAATAAGCATTTGTACCAACAGATATATAAATCAAGAATACGAAACAGGCATGCATATATACCATATCACATGCTACAATATATCGCAAGAATTTGCTAATAACAAACATGCATTTATCACGAGATCATGCATATACACATATACATCACAACAACAGTTATACGGGTAGAAAACTTGTCTGAGTGCTCCCGGATAGACTTAAGCTTAGAGTGGGTCCGACAACCTATGAACAACAACATAAGTCGGAATTAAACCCCGGTCGCTTAAGAAACTAGACTTTAACCAATTAGGCTCTAACGCTTGCTTTTGCGCTTAACGATTCACTTACGTCGCTCGAGTACCCTCGGCTCCACCATTTTTAATAAATTAACCATTAAGAATTTTAAAGTGATTCTTTCGCGAGTACCTTACCAACTGCCTAATCCACTTAACATAATTGTTTCATACCCCAATTAGTCATTTAAAGTCCTTAACCAAGGTTTCAAAGTAAGGCGAGGGGTAATGGTTCGGTCGCGAAACGCCGTTCCTTAAAACGGTCGTTTCTCCTAAACCGTACATCAGATTTAAACGAACCACATATCAAAACGAAGCTCGTAACATGAACTATCTAATCATGGCAATGGTCAAAACATAACAGTGAGTTCACGGGTCCTGATTGTTAAGAACAAAACAGTCTTAAAGTAAATCGGACATTACGACGGCTATGTTTACGCGATTACCAAATTTTAAACTACTCCAATCAACCACAAATCAACCACAAATCAACCCATAACCACCAATACCACCAAACTTCATCCAAAACTTACTAACTCAGTCCATAACCTCATGATTTTTCCAACTTATTCAATTTCAAACAAGAGCTACTAATTATACTTAAGGTTCATCAACCAACAACCAAGATTTATAACCCAAAATCATTATAATTCCATCCAAACTCTAAACATACAAGAATCATGCTCTCATGAACTATAACAAACAAAACCAAACCTAATACTCAAAGTAAAGTTAGGGTTTGGAGGGGTTATACCTTCCTTGGAGAGTGGAGAATCACTTAGGAAGCCTTAAATAACCACTAACTATCGTTACTAAGCTTGGATCTTGAAGAAAACATAAGAAAACATAAAGTTAGTTTCTTGAAAATACTATTCACCAAGAACTTTGATGAATTGATTAGCTATGTTAAACATGGAATCTTGATCTTAAACTTATGGATCATCTTAGTTATGAATTATGGAAGCTAAAGAAACAAACCTCTTGAATTATGAAGGTGTGTAGCTTGATTTTTGAAATTTTCTCCTTTGCTTTTCATGGAAAAGCCGAGAGCAAAGAGTGGGGGAAGAAGAAAATGTTTTTGTTTTGGTTGCTTTTGATTTTTATGTTTGTTTTGCTTGTTAATTAGGTTGTTACCATGGTAAATATTGTGTGGCTCACAATCATCCAACAACACACTTGCTTGGTCATGCTTATGTCACCATGTGATGTCAGCCTCCCTCCTTTATCCTCTTCTCATTGGTTTGATGACATCATCCCCACTAATCTCTTTGATTGGCTTTTAATTATTTGGCTAATGACCGCTGATTTGTTATACGGTTCGCTTAACTTTCGTTTTCGTTTATCGTTTGAGGGATCATACCCGGGATCTTATTACTTAGGTTTCCTTAACCTTTCTCAAAACATTATATTCCTTTTTATGATCCCCTCTTAAAATCCTTGAATTTAAATCCTATTTATCCTGTTACCTTATACTCACTTCTTTCTGTATCTGGTGGATTTCCGGGAAAAATCAAAGTGTTCGGAATTGAATTCTGACGATCTTTACATACACTTATATACCATATAGAGTACTAATAAAATCTCAGAATATCAATAACAGAACCCTTACATAGTGTGGCATGAAAAGTTTTCTTATTCAGCATAATCTGCAAAATCACTATTCATAAGGGTTTCAAAAATTTCCAAAAATTGGGGTTATTACAGAAAAGGTTACTTATTGGTATCTTTGTCTGATCAGCAAGACACGGGTTTATGCCAAAATTCTCTTCGTTCCAAATTCATTGGATATTATAACTCTGTTTATACTTTTTATAACAGCAGTTTTCATGGAATGTATGAGAGATATATATATATAGGCATATATATCGGGACTTAATGAAGTATCTCGTAACTTTATTCTTTCAAATGATATTTCAAAGATTGAATCCACTCAAGTCTTATCTTGTAGTCTCACCTATGTGACGAACTTCGAAAACTTATTATACTTTGAACAGTGATAGTTCTAGTTTTCTAAAAGAACGAACGGAAGAGAATTGTATATATATATAAAATATACTGCCACAAAATATCTGGCTTGGAATCTACCTCTGAACTATAGAGGTTTGTCATAGGAGAACAAAACATATGTGTATTTATACCAACATCAAGTATTATAGCATCGTATTTCACATGCCTAAATATTTTTGCTATTCCGTCCATCATTCTATGGACCCATGCTCTACCTCGAGCTTATACACAATCATCTCTGAAACTCCCTCGGTATTGAAAATCGAATCTGGGATCTCATTCTAGACATCATCGTTACTAGAATTCTATGCTTGCATCGCAACCTTCCTCGTATAGTAATACGACTTTCTATTGATAAGAAGGAATAAATACTCAATAGGTAAATAATTGACCTAGTTTTTCTATCAAAGATAACTTATACGTCAACACGACCCGATTAGTGGTACTTAATCTCAACATCCATTCCAATACAACTCTCACGGTTTTAATCAGCTCATTACTCGCAGAATCATTGCTGCATTACTATGGTCCACTACTGACCTTCTGTCGTCATTCACGTTCCATGAAATCTTAATATCTAACCATACGGAGTCCATACATGTCGTATCGAATCCTTCTAAGGAGGTAACATAATCGCCATTCATGATTCATGAAGAACACTCCTGATCCTGACATACATACATGACATGAAGCAGATAAAATTGCAGAAGAGTTTCAATCAAAGCAACGATAGCAGGTTAATACCATTCTTAATCATATGCCTTCAATAGAAGACTTAACTCAAACGCTCGTCTAGTCCTTTTTGAAACATGGTCCTGGCTTATCTCAAGATAGTACCTTCTGAGATAGATAGCCCGCTCATGGCGATTACACGAAATAAACCTTTACCAACTACTAGATGCCGATGATCAGGAGGAGCCTGAGGAGGATGAGATGGATGAGGAGGACCCCTCAGAGAAGTCAGAGACAGAGGTTATTGCGATTTCAGATGAGGAGGACCCGGATGAGGTCCCAGTAGCTAGCTGAGGAGCATGCCGGTGCTATCGTTGAGTATAGTAGTATCACCCTACCCCCACTCCCCGTGGTCAGAGCTCCTACCCCTCCACCACTATATTGAAGCCCCTATGATGACAGATCTGAAACCCATACCCCCGAGCCCAGGCAGACCGAGGAGGCACCCCCAGCGGATCCGGATTCACCACCTCTCGACCCTGCCCATAGGCAGTCTTTGTTAGCTCACGGTTATGTTCAGGATGTTCTGAGGACTCGAGTGGTTGTTGCTGAGGCTCGGCTGGATGAGGCCATGAGAGAGTCAGATGTAGAGAGAGCTGGGAGGCGTGCACGAGCTCATGAGGCTAGAGCTACCATACCCCGATCTCTGAGGAGAGAGCTGATTGGGATAAAGCTTATGGCCCGTGCGAGTCTCCGATCACTTCATGGAGACAAACATGGCAGGATATCCAGGAGGCAGGCTGATTACATTTTCCGTCGTATGATGGAGAGAGTGTGGGAGTTGACCCGCTCCGGTGATTGATTCAGGACCAGTGATGTGGTAGTCTAGTCGTCTAGTTAGTCGAGGCCATAGTAAGAGCTACTTTTCCGGGATAGTTGACTTGTATATAGTATCCCTTTCTTTGACTAGACAGATAAACTCATGTATTTCACTTTTGGGCAAATGACTGTAGCACTGTTGTACTTTTGACCAGATCGAACTATGTATTTTTTGCATTATGTATATATTTGTTTTCTTTCAGTTCAGTTCCTTAGTGACGAGATCACTATTTTTATCTTTATAATTGATGCACTTCTTGTGTTTAGAACTGTCATATAATAATAGAATTGCAAGATACGTTCTCCCCTTTATAGAAACTGTGCAAGGCACAATCTTATGTATGATTATGACCTAACTTTGAATTTTCCAAAATTTATCAGTATCATGCCGCCAAGAAGGATTGTAACTAGCGCGAACCCTGGGTTTGAGGACCAGGGAAGCCATAACCAAGATGGTTAGAACCAAGAACACAGTGAAGAGGAAGATGAGGATTATATTGAAAAGGATGACTCCCAGTGTGAAGAGGAGGAGGAAACATTTGATGTTGAAGGATTTGAGATAGAGGCTGAAGAAGGAGAAGCTGAGGTTGAGCAACAAGTACCAAACCCAGGCATGGATCCCATGGGGAAGTTCATGCAACTACAAAGGTAGAACTTGGAACATCAACCAAACCCACCCCCTCAAGGAAATAAAAATGTTGTGGTAAACTCTTTCAGGGCTTTTAAGTCCCTTAAGCCCCCTGAGTTCCATGGATCAGCTGACCCAGTTGAGGCAAGGGCATGACTAAAGGAAATGGAGAAATCCTTTGAGATTCTGAGTATCGATGAGGCACATAAGACTGTATTTGCTACCTACCTTTTGAAGGGAGAGGCCAACTACTGGTGGGAGGCCAAGAAAAACATGGAGACACATGCTATCATAACCTGGGAGAGGTTCAGTCAGTTGTTTTTGGGAAAATATTTCCCGAGGTTTATGGAGAACCAGATGGAGCTCAAGTTCTTGGACCTAAAGCAGAATAACTTATCTGTAGCAGAGTATGAAGCAAAATTTACTGAGTTATCAAGGTTCGTTCTGGAGTTTGTGAATACCGAGGAAAAAAAAGCTAGGAGGTTTTAGTAGGGACTGAAACCATGGATTCAGAATAGGGTGGCAATCCTTGAGCTTATAGATTATGCCACTCTGGTGCAAAAGGAAAAAATTGTGGAAGCTGGAAGCGAATGGATACAGAAGGAAAGAGAGAAGAAAGGAATAAAAAGGAAAAGCATAAGCATGGGCGGAGGTTATGCGGGAGGGAACTTCCTAAATAGGTTTAACCGAGGAACAGTGTCCCTCCCAGGGAGGAGTGCTGGGTTTAGGCGACCGATGAGTGTGAATCTGAGCCAGAGCGGCCATAAATCAGGAGTGTCCCATTCCAACCAGTCTCGACCCCCATTACCAGCCTGTAACACTTGTGGAAGGATGCATTCTGGGGAGTGTAAAGGAAAGCTGGTAATCTGCTTCAAGTATGGTCGAGAAGGTCACTATTCGTACAAATGCACTTTGCCAACCCCCATTACCCGCCCAACCACCACTTGTCATCAGTGTGGATGCCTGGGTCATTGGAAGAGGGAATGCCCAATGAATAAACCAGCACCTTCAGGAGCAAGCAGGGCTGCATCCAATAAGCCACCTCCTGCGAGGACTTTTAACATGACAGTTCAAGATGCTATGAAAGACTCAGATATGATAGCAGGTACCCTTTTCTATAAATTCAGTCAGTGCAAATATTTTATATAATTCGGGAGCAACTAAATCTTTTATATCGAGGGACTTTGCGCTTAAATTAAGTCTTAAGGCTGAACCCTTGATAGAACCCTTACTGGTAGAAATAGCCAACCATGAAGTTATCCCTGTTAACCAGATTTATCCCTTCCTGTGAGTTAGGCATAGGGGAACAATCTTTTAGTGTTGATCTAATTCCTTTTAAATTAGGGGAATTTGACGTAATTTTAGGAATGGACTGGCTATCTAGCAATGATGATCAGATAGACTATAAGGGGAAGAAAGTTAAGTTGAATATCCCAGGGAAGAAAGGAGTCATATTTAGAGGGAAGAGGCAGGTACGTTGATCTAATTGCGAGATACGTTCTCCCCTTTATGATTGATACTGTTGCTCTAACGGAAGAGTGCAGTGCTGTGCTGCAACAAAAGTTACCTCCAAAGCTTAAGGATCCAGGTAGCTTCACCATTCCTTGCACTATTGGCAAGTTGTCATTCGACAAGTGCCTTTGCGATTTGGGAGCAAGCATCAATCTAATGTCGTTGTCTATCTTCAAAGAACTGAGTTTTCCTGATCCGAAGCCCACCTACATCTCTCTACAATTGGCTGAACGTTCTATTACATACCCACGGGGAATCATGGAGGACGTGTTAGTAAAGGTGGATAAGCTCATTTTTCCCCTGCAGACTTTGTCATTCTGGATTTCGAGGAAGATAAGAAGATTCCCATAAACTTGGGAAGACCTTTCTTAGCTACAGGCCGTACCGTGATAGATGTGCAAAAAGGTGAACTTACTATGAGGGTGCAAGATCAAGATGTAACATTCAATGTATTCAATGCGATGAAATTTCCTACAGAAGATGAGGAGTGCTTCAAGGTGGATTTTATTGATTCTGGAATTACTTCAGAACTTGATCATGTGCTAAGGTCTGATGCCTTAGAAAAAGCCTTATTGGGGGAATTTGACAGTGAAGGTGAGGAAGGCAATGAGCAACTATAATATTTAAATGCTTCTCCATTGAAACGAAAGCTAGACGTGCCATTTGAATCTCTTGGTAATACTGATCTCAAGAATGTTGAGCGAAAGCTCAAACCATCTATTGAGGAAGCACCTACTTTGGAGCTTAAACCATTGCCTGAACACTTGAGGTATGCTTTTTTAGGTGATGCATCTACTTTGCCTGTTATTATTGCATCTAACCTTTCAGGTAGTGATGAGGACAAGCTCTTGAGGATCTTGAGAGAATTCAAATCGGCCATCGGATGGACTATAGCAGATATAAAAGGGATCAGCCATTCGTACTGCATACATAAAATTCTGCTAGAGGAAGGTAGCAAGCCGACTGTTGAGCAACAGCGAAGACTTAATCCCATCATGAAAGAAGTGGTGAAGAAAGAAATTCTAAAGTGGCTGGATGCAGGAATCATATATCCTATTTCTGACAGTTCTTGGGTGAGCCCCGTGCAATGTGTACCTAAGAAAGGAGGTATTACTGTGGTAACAAATAAGAAGAACGAGCTCATCCCTACTCGAACAGTCACAGGATGGAGGGTATGCAAGGACTACAGGAAGTTGAATAAAGCCACGAGGAAGGATCACTTCCCACTTCCATTTATTGATCAAATGCTTGACAGGTTGGCTGGTCATGAGTATTATTGTCTTCAGGATGGATATTCGGGCTACAATCAGATTTGCATTGCACCAGAAGATCAAGAAAAGACTACTTTCACTTGTCCATTTGGCACATTTGCTTTTCGCAGAGTTTCTTTTGGCTTATGTGGTGCACTTGCCACTTTTCTGAGATACATGATGGCTATATTCTCTGATATGATTGGAAATAATATCGAAGTGTCATGGATGACTTCTCCGTCTTTTGACATTCATTTCATGAATGTTTGAATAATCTCCGTTTGGTGCTCAAAAGGTGTGTATAATCTAATTTGGTGCTCAATTGGGAAAAATGTCACTTCATGGTGCAACAAGGCATCATTCTTGGGCATAAGGTCTCTAGGAAGGGCCTTGAGGTGGATAAAGCCAAGGTGGGAGTCATTGAAAATCTTCCGCCACCCATTTCTGTTAAGGGAATCTGTAGTTTTCTTGGTCATGCGGGTTTTTATCGGCATTTCATCAAGGACTTCTCTAAGATATCTAAGCCATTATGCAACTTGCTCGAAAAGATGTGCCTTTCAAATTTGATGACGAATGCTTGGAAGAATTCGAGACTCTCAAGAAGAGTTTATAACTGTACCAGTCGTTACGGCACCTGATTGGACAGAACCTTTTGAGATGATGTGCGATGCAAGTGATTATGTAGTGGGAGCAGTTCTTGGGAAGCGCAAGAATAATATCTTTCATATGGTCTACTATGATAGTAAGACGCTAAATGGAGCTCAAATGAAGTACACCACTACTGAGAATGAGCTCTTGGCTATAGTTTTAGGTTTTGAAAAATTTCGATCTTATCTACTTGGGACAAAGGGGACAGTGTTCACTGATCACACTGCCATTCGCTATCTGGTCTCAAAGAATGATTCGAAGCCCAGACTTATTCGTTGGGTGCTCTTGCTACAGGAATTTGAGTTAGAGATCAAGGATCGAAAAGGAACTGAAAATCAAGTAGCGGACCATCTCTCTAGATTGGAGAATCCTGATTCTACTTCACATGATAAGACATTGATCAACGAATCTTTTCTAGATGAGCAGTTGTTCGCAGTTCAAGAGGAAGAGCCATAGTTCGCAGACATTGTGAACTATCTTATAAGTAATATAATGCCTCTTAATATGAATGCGGCTCAAAAAAAGAAGTTTCTGCATGAGGTGAAGTGGTACATGTAGGATGAACCATATTTGTTTAGACAAGGAGCTGACCACATCATCAGGAGATGTATCTCATTCTGTGAGACGAAGGGGATATTACGAGACTACCATTCCACAGTTTATGGTGGACATTATGGTGGTGAAAAGGCAGCAGCTCGTATTCTTCAAGCAAGGTTTTTCTGGCCCACGTTGTTTAAGGATGCACATTAGTTCGTTTTAAGGTGTGATCATTGCCAAAGAGTTGGGAATCTTACTAGAAAGGATGAGATGCCTTTAAATGTGATGCTTGAAGTTGAGGTCTTCGATGTTTGGGGAATCAATTTCATGGGACCATTTATCTCATCCTGCAATAATCAGTACATCTTGCTGATAGTCGATTATGTCTTGAAATGGGTAGAGGTCAAGGCTCTACCGATGAATGATGCAAAGGTATTGTTGAGTTTTCTTCAGAAGCAGATATTCACAAGGTTTGGAATGCCACGAGTTATCATAAGTGATGAAGGATCGCATTTCTGCAATCATAAGTTCACTTCTATGATGCAACGCTACAATGTGAATCATCGCGTCACTAATGCCTATCATCCGCAAACTAATGGTCAAGCTGAAGTGTCTAATAGAGAGATCAAGCGCATTCTAGAGAAAGTTGTTTGTCCGTCAAGGAAAGATTGGTCTTTGAAGCTCGATGAAGGTGTTTGGGCTTATAGAACAGTATACAAGACTCCACTTGGGATGTCCCTGTTTCAACTTGTCTATGGTAAGGGATGTCATTTACCTGCGGAGCTTGTGCATAAGGCTTATTTGGCATTGAAGAATTTAAACCTTGATCTAGATGCAGCTAGGAAGAAGCGAATGCTTCAGTTAAATGAACTCGATGAATTTCGACTTCAAGCATACGAAAACAACAAAATGTACAAGGAAAAAGTAAAAAGGTGGCATGACAGGAAGCTATCTCCTAAGTCATTCGTGTCGGGGCAACAAGTTCTTCTATTCTACTCTCGTCTCTGACTTTTTCCTGGAGAGTTAAAATCAGGGTGGTCTGGACCATTTATCGTCAAAACTGTGTTTCCACATGGAGCGGTGGAGATTTTTGAGAACGATTCGGGCCAAGCATTCAAAGTTAATGGTCAGAGATTGAAGCACTATTATGGGGATACGACAAACCGTAAAGTAGTTAGTGCCATTTTATTGTCAACTTGATCGAACTACTCTACGTCAAGCTAATGATGTAAAAGAAGCGCTTCTTGGGAGGCAACCCAAGATATGAGACCATAGGAACCCTTAGAATTTAGTACCCTATCAAAAAACCCAAAAAAATCAGAAAAAGGTGGCTGAAAAAATATTTTTTCCAGGGACCTTGCAGGCGCCCGCTTGTAGGTTCCAGGCGCCCGCTTGCAGGTTCCAGGCGGCCGCTTGCTGGCAGGCGCCCGCCTGCTGGTTCCAGGCGACCATCTGCGGACCTGAGTTTTGAAAAATTCGGTTTTCAGCTTATAATAAAACAGAAAAACACAAAAAACACAATCACAGCACTACAAACCCCATTACCCACGATTTTCTTCCTACAAATTAGCCATTATCCCACTCATAATCTAATTCTAACCCTAATCTTACCCTATATATACACACAACCTCTCCATATACACTCTCATATACTTTCAACTTACAAACCCTTTCCTACACACAAAACACAACTCTACAACTCTTATTCGCATTTTAAATGGCCCCAAAGAGATCTCGAACTGTCGATAGCAGCAGCACCATTCCGACTACTAATTCTTCAAGGGGTACTACTGCGAGGCCCCGATTTGTGGATAGGGCTGCTGAGGAGGAGTATGCCTAAAAGGTGAGTTATTGCCGATGATTGTAGAGAAGGGTTGGATTACTTTTTGCGAGTCGCCTGAGGCGGTCCCGATGAGTGTTGTTCGCGAGTTCTATGCGAACACCAAGGCCGGCAAGAACGAGTATTCTGTTGTTCGTGGGCTTACTGTTGATTATCAGCCCGAAGCGATTCGCCGTGTTATTGGGCAGCGACAAAGGAAGCCCCGGGAGGAGAATTACAATGAGAAGACCCCTGAGGATTTTGACTCGGATTTGATTATTGCTACTCTCTATCAGCCGAGCACGGCGTGGAAGTTTAAGACGGGATCTAACGAGTATCGTTCTTTTCCATCTATTGCGATGAATAGGTATGCCCGTGTATGGAATGCCTTTATTTGTGCTAATATTTTGCCTTCTTCGCATGCACATGAGGTTACAGTTGAGAGAGCCAGGTTGTTGTGGTGGATTTTGAATGAGGAGTATTATGTGGACCTTGGTGAGTTTATCTACCAAGGGATTTTGAAGTTTTTGAGGGGGAGGATGCATTACAACATCCCGTATCCCTCTATTGTCACGAAGCTGTACAAGGCAGTTGGAGTTCACTGGCCTTCTTATGACTAGCTGCAGATGTCGGCCGCTCCTATTGATTCATCGATGCTAAATGTGATTCAGGAGTGGACGGGTGGAGAGCCCGAGGAGCATGGTTTGGGATATCATATCCCAGGAGGACGTCCAGCAGCTGGTGCTACGATGGCTAGGCCCAGTCAGGCTCATGGTGAGGCAGGTTTTTCTAGAGCCCAGGGAGGAAATGGTTCAGGGATGGCTGATGTCCAGTACAGGAGGCTTTTCAGGAGGATGGATGTGATGTATGAGTCGCAGAGTAGATTTGCACAGGAGCTCACCCTAGCGCTTGGCACTGCTTTCAGAGGCCTTAGAGCTGACATCCAGTGGTCCATTTTTGGTGAGGACTCTGCTTATCCGCCTCCTGACACTCCACCTCTGAGGGTGATGATGATGATGATTTCTCTGAGTAGGTATACCCTATGTTCCTTTCTATTACCTTCACTGGGGATAATGCAGATTTTAAGTTTGGGGCTGGTAGTTAAGGAACATATTTGTGTGTGTGTCATATAGTTGCATATTCATGATAGTTAGTTCATATAGTTGCATATTTTTTCCATATAGTTTTTAATTTATTTATTTATTTTATAGTTTTATCATGTCATTTAGCTCATGCATATACCATGATCCCTTTTGTGTTACTTTACTGATTGATATGTGATATTGATGCGAGTGTAGTGATAGCGTTAAAGTGATAGTGAATCTTGTTAGGATGACATTCATGCTAGAAACACTTGTAATTTCACTAAGTCTTAGAGTATGCTTAAGGACTAGATTGTTATCATGGTTTGATGGTTTTTGAGGTTAATCTATTGCTTATACTTAGAATGAATGATACGCTCTTAATGATAAAAGGCATCAACAGATAAAATTAGAGTAAAAATTGGAATTCATTGCTAGTTGTGGCTAGGCGTCAAATGGCTAGTAGCCGGCTCGTATTGTATACGAGTAGTCTAGGGTTGAGCAAGATGGAGCGAAACGCGCTTGCTCGGAAAATTGAGAAAAAAAAGGAAAAAAAAAGAAAAAAAAAGAAAAAAAGAGAAAAAAATTATGGTTTAATGCATAATTGATCACGAGTGAGCTCTTTGGTATTCGAGTTATTAAGTTGTTAGGGGACTTTGTGCCTAGTGACCTATGGCTTTTATAGTCTGGGATCCGCTAACCTAACGCTCGCTAAATAGATGCCATTGCATAAGTCTTTTGTGGACCTCACTCATTGCACGATCAAATAAGCATTTGTTTGTTGTGTTGAATAAAGCATGATTCCGTAATAAGCTCCAGTGATCTTGAAGTGTTATAAGTCATTTTGTGTCTAGAATATATTCTTCGTATAATCTTGTGATTGCCTTGAGGATAATTGAGTTATGATAATTGATCTAGTTTCGAAACATATTTGTTAAGCATTTGCACACACCACGTTTCTAGTTGTATGTTAGCTTGCGTGATTTGATTGATCTTTAGTCGCCTAATTACATTTGTTGAGATGTCATGTGTTAGTTGGTTTAGTCATCGCGGTGGGGATCGCTGCATTCATGTAGTTTGCATTTATACATGTTTTTATTTTGTTTTTGAGTCTGTGACGCTTGAGGACAAGCATCAATTTAAGTTTGGGGGTGTGATAAGTGGCATTTTATACCACTAAGAACGTCTTATAATGGCTTGAATTGATGTCTTGAAATCAAGAATTTTGTGTATTTGATGCGTTTTTCTAGTGTTCTTGCATTTCAGGGTATAACTTGCGTAATTAGGGAGATTTCATCATAATAAGCCTAGGGAAGTACTTGGGATCAGTTGTGGGGAGTTGTGTGAAGAATTCAGAACAATGAGAAGCAGAAAATGGCATTTTCCAGAAGGTGTACAGGCGCCCGCCTGGAGACTGCAGGCGACCGCCTGGAGAGCAGGCGCCCGTGTGGGATTGGAGGCGGCCTCTTGGGGTTGGAATTTTAGATTCTGGATTTTCTAATTTGAGTTCTATTGGGCTTCTCACGGCGCTATTTCTTGTGGACTCTTATATAAGTAATCTTGGGAGACGTTTACAAAAAGTAACAAGGAGAGAAGATTAAGAAGACCGTTTTAGCATGCAACAACGAAGAAGAGGAAGCATACGTTATCTTGTGATTCTTTCAATTCGTTGTAACAGTGGATACTAGTTTTCTCTACTCTTTGAACCTTAATACTCTTGTGACGTACTCTGTTTTTATTAAGTATTTTTATTATTTTATATCATTGTGTTATTATCATGTTTTCATATGAACCCATGGTGACGATGAGTTCTATCATGGGCTAATCATGATCATGGGGTCGTAGCGGATTTACTATGGATTTCTTTAGTTAATTGTTTAATACATTGGTATGTGATGATTGTATGATATCTAGCATATGTTGTGCTTATTCGTCTTATGTGCGTCGCGAACATATAAGATAGCCTGTTAATCTCATGTGAAGCGACAGTGAATCTTGAGATTTAGAACTTGCCATGCTAGCATAGGTTCATGTATTGTATGCATGATTAGTGGGTAACTCTAACCGTTTTACTTGCCCTGTGTAATCATAAAGAATAACTTGCCCTTAAATCGTTATATTTTCAAATTCTGTAGATATATAGGGTCTCAATATAATTGATGCCTATTCAACTTCTATCTTAATTGTGGATGCTTGGTAGAATGGTACTTATGCAACGAAAGTTGGCTTTTATCAGTTTCGTGTTGTTCGATTAATATCATCACCGTTACATGCTAAGGGTAATAACAATGACTATTGAATGAAGTAGTAATGAAGTTATGATCTCATGTGTGTTTAATATTTTTAATTCAAGTGTTAATTTAAGTGTTTAATTCTCGTAGCTAATAATTAGTTAATCAACCTTAAGTGTTATTGTCTTGACATTGAAGAGTAATCATACATTGGTGAGTAAGTGTTAATTAAATATAATTAATCAGAGTCTCTGTGGGAATGAACTAGAAATCATTCTATATTACTTGTGAACGTGTATACTTGCATGAATTATTAGCGCATGCTTTGTGCCTAACAAGATGTATTCCCACAAGACCTTCCGGGACTACCGCCCGATAGAGTGATTCAATTTGCTATTGAGTTGGCCCCAGGGATGACACCAGTTTCATAGGCACCATACCGGTTAGCCCCATTAGAAATGAAGGAGCTGGCTACCCAACTATAGGAAATTTTGGATAAAGGTATGATAAGACCCAGTGTGTCTCCGTGGGGAGCACCGGTATTATTTGTTAAGAAGAAAGATGGGAGCATGAGGCTGTGCATCGACTACCGAGAGTAGAACAAGCTAACCATAAAGAACAGGTACCCGTTACCCAGAATAGAAGATCTGTTCGAACAGCTAAAGGATGTTGTTTACTTTTCCAAGATTCACCTGAGGACTGGATATCACCAACTAAAGATTAAACCCGAAGATATTCGAAAGACTGCATTTCGTACCAGGTATGGGCACTATGAGTTCTTGGTAATGTCCTTTGGATTAACCAACGCCCCAGCAGCTTTTATGGATTTAATGAATAGAGTTATCAAGAAGTACTTGGACAAGTGTGTGATAGTTTTTATCGATGATATTTTAATATACTCAAGGACCAAGGCAGAACATGCAAAGCATTTGAGGATAGCACTAGGAATACTCAGAGAAGAATAGTTGTTTGCCAAATTCTCGAAGTGTGAATTCTGGCGGAATGAAGTACAATTTTAGGACATGTGATCAATAAGGAAGGAGTATTGGTCGACCCCTCCAAGATAGAGGCAGTCTCAAATTGGGAAAGGCCAACCACACCCAAAGAGGTAAGGAGTTTCATAAGATTGGTCGGATACTATCATTGATTTGTACAGGATTTTGTGAAAATCGCAGCCCCTTTGACATGACTTACTCGTAAGACAGAGAAGTTTGAATGGACAGAAAAATGCGAGAGCAATTTTCAAGAATTGAAGAGAAGATTGGTGAAGGCCCCTGTGTTGGCGTCGCCAGACGGAAAAGGAGATTTTGTGATATATAGTGACGCGTCGCACAAAGGATTAGGGTGCGTGCTTATGCAGCACGGTAAGGTGATTGCATATGCATCAAGACAACTGAAGGAATACGAAATTAGATACCCTACTCATGACCTTGAACTCGTGGCAATAGTTTTTGCCTTAAAGATTTGGAGGCACTACTTTTATGGAGAGAAGTGTGAGATTTTCACAGGCCATAAGAGCCTCAAGTACATATTCACACAGAAAGAGCTCAACATGCGTCAGAGAAGATGGTTAGAGCTAATGAAGGACTATGATTGTGAGATTATCTATCATCCAGGGAAAGCCAATGTGGTGGCTGACGCCCTTATTAGGAAGGAAAGACTCAAAATGATAATGAATTCGGAGGAATTGATAAGGGAATTCGAGAAAATGGAAATAGAAGTAAATGTAACCGGAGCCGGAACCGAAAAGCTGTTTGAGATCTCGATGCAGCCAGAGTTATTGGAAAAGATTAGATTGTGCTAAGAAAAAGTAATGAATGAAGGCAGAGAGTCAATGAATGGAGAAGAGATCCATACCGAGAGAGATGATAAGGGGATAATGAGGTATTCCTACAGGATTTGGGTTCCGAATGTTCAAGAGCTTAAAGACGAGATTTTGGATGAAAGCCATAGTTCAAGGTATTCCATTCACCCGGGAAGCACCAAGATGTAAAGGGATTTAAAGGAATATTACTGGTGGCCCAACATGAAGAGGGACGTAGCAGAATGGGTAAGCAAGTGTTTGACTTTCCAAAGAGTAAAAGTGGAGCACCAGAGACCCAGTGGACTTTTACGACTCCTGGAGATTCCCGAATGGAAATGGGAACAGATAGCGATGGATTTTATTGTAGGCTTACCAAGGACGAAAGCCAATCATGATGCCATATGGGTAATTATAGATCGATTGAAAAAGACAGCTCACTTCATTCCTATCAATGAGAGATACACAGTCGATAGATTGGTGGACATTTACCTTAAAGAAATAGTGACGCGACATGGAGTCCTCGCATCCATTGTCTCGGACCAAGACCTCAGATTCAACTCCATATTTTGGAGGAGCTTTCAAGAATGTGCGGGAACCAAATTGAACATGAGTACCGCTTACCATCCCCAAACGGACGGGCAAAGTGAAAGGACCATCCAGACACTAGAGGACATGTTGAGAGTCTGTGCAATAGACTTTAAAGGAAGTTGGGATGATCACTTGCCATTGATCGAGTTTTCCTATAATAATAGCTTTTATGCCAGCATTGGAATGCGGCCTTACGAGACCCTGTACGGAAGAAGGTGTCGATCTCCCTTATACTGGGATGAAGTGGGAGAGCGAAAGATGCTCGGACCTGAAGTGGTCCAAAGGACAAAAGACATAGTGGATCTAATCAGAGGACGGCTTGTAGCAGCCCAAGACTGACAGATGAGGTATGCAGACTTAGCCTGAAAGGACAAGGAGTATGAAGTAGGGGACTTAGTATTGCTAAAGGTATCCCCTTGGAAAGGATTGATGAGGTTCGGTAAGAAAGGGAAACTAAGCCCAAGATACATTGGACCTTTTGAGATACTAAGACGGATTGGGAAGTTAGCTTACGAGCTAGCCCTACCCCCGAACATACAACAAGTTCATAATATATTCCATGTGTCAATGCTAAGGAATTATCATCGAGATGCCAGGCATATAGTGGAATACGAGCATGTGGACATGCAACCAGACCTAACTTACGTGGAGCAACCAGTGAAGATTATGGATAAAAAGGAGCAGGTACTTCGGAACAAAGTGATCAAGCTAGTCAGAGTACTATGACAGAATCATAATGTGGAGGAGTCAACTTGGGAACTAAAGAGCGCAATATTAGAAAAGTACCCTCATTTGTTTTCTATCTGATTCCGGGACGGAATCCTTCTAAGGAGGGGAGACTGTAATAACCCTAAAATTTTTTGGACTTTTTGTAATCCTTATGAATAGTGATTTTGTTGATTATGCTGATTAAGAAAACTTTTCATGCCACCCTAAGTAAGAGTTCTTTTATTGATATTCTGAGATCTTATTAGTACTATATATGGTATATAAGTGTACGTAAAGGTCGTCAGAATCCAAATTTGAACACTTTGATTTTTCCCGAAAATCCACCAGATACCGAAAAGAATTGAGTATAAGGTAACATGATTAAAAGTATTTAAATTCAAGGATTATAAGAGAGGATCATAAAAGGAATATAAAATATTGAAAAAGGTTTAGGGAACCCAAGTAATAAGATCCCGGATATGATCCCTCAAACGACAAACGAGAACAAAAGTTAAGCAAACCGTATAACAGATAAGCAGTCATTAGCCACGTAATTAAGGGTTAATCAAAGAGGTTAGTGGATGATGATGTCATCACACCACAAAGGAAAGACAAGTGTTAAAAAGATGACACAAGCTTGATGACATAAGCATGACAAAGGGATTTTGTTTTGTTGGTTGATTTTGGGCCATGTAAAATTAACCATGGTAAAAAGCTAAATCAATTGCTAAGACAAAAAGAGAAGCAAACGAGCATAATTTCATAAAATAAAAAGAAGAGGAGTTGACTTTTCTTAATAGCTCTCGGCTTCTTCATTCCAAGGAAGAGAAAAAATTGCAAAATCCAAGCTTCACTTCATAAACAAATCCAAGGTAATTTCCTTAGCTTCTTGATGATTAGATAAGTATATCCTAGGAGTTTCAGCTTCCAATTCCTCATGAATCTCTTCCATTAAATCAAGGAAGAAGATGGTGAATAGTAACTTTCAAGAAATAAGTTTAGTTTTCTTAATTTTTTATGAAAGTTTAAGGTTATACAAGCAAGGATCAAGGTTCTTTTAGGCATTCAAAGCTCTTGTGTTGTGTTAGGAAGCTTCAAGAAGGTATAAACTTCAAACCCTAGCTTTACTTTTGAGTATTTAGGAATGGTTTTGATTGATATAGTATATGAGAAGCATGATGCTTGTTTGCTTAAAGTTTGGTTGGGTTTGTAGTGATTTTGATGATTGAATCTTGTTATTGGTTAATAAACCTTAAGTATAGTTAGTAGCTCTTATTTGTGATTGAATGAGTTGGGAAATCATGAGATTATGGACTGATGTAGTAAGGTTGGGATAAAGTTTGGTTGTATTGGTGGTTGTGAGTTGATTTATGGTTGATTGGAGTAGTTTAAAACTTTGTAATCGCGTAAACATAGCCGTCATAATGCCCATTTTCATACAACTGCTTGTTCTTAGTGTTCGGGACAGAGAGCTAACTGTTTAATCTGTGACTTTGCCATTTTTAGCTAGATCGTGTCGTAAGCTTCATTTTGGTATGTGGTTCGTTTGAATCCGATGTACGGTTTAGGAGAAACGACCGTTTTAAGTAACGGTGTTTCGCAAACGAACCATTACCCCTCACCTTACTTTGAAACTTTGGTTAAGGTCCTTAAATGACAAATTGGAGTATGAAACAATTATGTAAGGTTAATAGGTCAGTTGGTAGAGTATTCACGAAAGAGTCGCCTAAAAATTCATAACGGTTAATTTACTAAAAATGGTGGAGCCGAGGGTACTTGAGCGACTTATATGAATCGTTAAGCGCAAAAGTGAACGTTAGGGTCTAATTGGTTAAAGACTAGTTTCTTAAGCGACCGTTCTTAATTCCAACTTATATGTTGTTTATAGGTTACCAGACTCGCCCCAGGCCTTTTACCACCCCCAGTCGCTCAGGCATGTTTTCTACGCGTATAATTGTTGTTGTGATGTATATATGTATATGCACTGTCTTGAAATAAGTGCATGGTTATTATTAGCAAAGTCTTGTGATATATCGGAGCATGTGATATGATATTTATATGCATGCCTATTTCGTAATCTTGATATTCTATTATCAATTCAAATTCTTATAAACTGCATAATACCTAAGCTAGATATAAGCAGTAGTTGCGTATACCCTTAGTATAGGGGACCCAAAGGTGAACATTTTTCTAAATCGGGAGTCGATGTTCCCGAGTATAATATATATATATATATATATATATATATATATATATATATATTTATATATATATATAGTTTTCTATAACTATTAATCGGATAAGGTATATCTGATAGTTTTGAATAATAATCAAACTTATTTTCGATTATTCAAATAAAGATCGTACTTTCGTATAAGTAATTTTTTGTTATTTATTATTCATTTCAAGTATGAGTTTTAAGACTTCTACTTCAATTATTTTTATAAAGATTATCCTTATGGAAATATTATTTAAATAATAATATTCAGATATTTTCTAATATATCGGGACTGATTTATTTTATAAAATCAGCATTACTCCAAACATTCTTAAAAATGTTTTCGAGTCTTCAAAATGATTTTAAAAGTTAGAGTGGATCCCAAAACTTGTTTTCAAATTTAAGATCTTCCTTTTGAAGGGGATTTAAATACTCGCTTAAAAATCTGAGTGATCCGGCTCTGTGGTGTATTTTATATTCGCAACGAGGTTGCTATTTTGATAAAGGAATTTGATTACTTGCCCAATGTTCGGGAAGTAAGTCCATCTAATGGAGTCAGCATAAGCGACAGGCCGGGGTACGGTCTATCAAAGTGTAAGTGGTTGGGTGGCAGTCCATCTATAACGACTCGTATATTTTTAATATCTAAATATGTAATTATTGAGTGATTAAATAAAATATGTGTATGGGTTCTGTCGGCCATGTATTGTTTTATTAATAGTTATGGGTGGTTAGTGGTTTTATTAATAATTATTTGTATAATTGTTTGTTGAGCTGTATTGTCTTGTTGCTACTTGTAAACGTGGGTTTAGGGCAGATTTATTTGCATAAATATTTGGAATGTCTCTAAAATTTCTTTTATGGGTTCATAATTACAATAATTATTTTTGGGATTTTATAAAAATTTAGAAATCAATATTTATCAATTATTTACCCTATCTGGTTTTTTGAATTGCATTTATTTGTAAAATTAGTATTTAGTTCCATAATTTCTCAAAAATTACGAAACTCATATTATATTAAGTTTTTAATATTTTTAGAATTTTAAAATTATTTTGGAGATTTTTGGGATTAATTTTAACCGCACGTTGTATCTCTTAGTCGTTGGATGCGGGTCTAAGTGCATTTCGAAATTTATTTAAAAATTACGAAATTCATGTTTTATTAACTCCGGGATATTTTAAAAAATTTAAAACTTGTTTGGTAAACTTTCGGTTTATCATTATCTACAATTTATTCATTAAAGAGCCAAAAACCGGTGCAAATCGGGCTTCAAAACTTTTGCAATTTTCTTGAAAACCACGTGTCAGAAGCATAGAAATGGGAGTGCTACGTGTTTGCAGGCTGTGTCAATAAAAATAAAAACATAAACCCCCACCCCCATTTTTCTTCTTCTCCACCCGGTATCAATCTCTTTGTCACTCCAATCTCGTTGTCACTCTATACTCCCTTCCCGATCTCCTTCCCGTCTCCTTCTTGCCTTTCGGGAATCCCATATTTCCTTTATTATTTTATTTTTTTCAGGCCATCTCGGTTTTAAAACCGGATTCTGGTTCTCTTCGGTCGCTCGACTCCGTGATGCGTACATGTATGTATGCATAGTTGTGTGTAGCTTCGCTGTACTCTGTTCCCCACCGTGTAATTGTTCTGATTCCATCTTTTCTCTGAATAGCGACTTCTGTTCCCCTATTTCTTGATTGGTATATACGTATATACATAAGTATATGGTGTGTATCAGTGTTGCGATTTGGGGTGCTTTGGTTTGGTGCCAGTATTGTTTGGTTTTTATTTAGTTTCTGCAGCTTCCGTGATGAAAATTTGTTTGATTTATTTTATTAAATTTGAATGAATTTCCTGTGGTTATTCGAATTATTCGATTTATGGGAATTGTATTAGTGGTGAAATTTCAATAAGGAAACCCGTAAGGGTACCGTCTGAATTATGCCGCCGTCAGCGATGAACTCGTTGAGCTGACGGATAATTGGCAATGATGATTCTTGAGCGAAATAATAATATATATAAATAATATTGTGTGTAAAAAATTTAATTTCTCGGAATGAGCAATTTGTTATGTTATATCGAAGTTGGAGTTATAAATGGAATTATGAAGTATGATTGTAATTGCGAACTTGATGGTGTGGATTGAGGTTGTTGATTGTTGAGACGTCGAATTGCTTCGACGGGTAGTCCGGTAAACAAAGGAGACGCTGCCCGATTTCCGGGAAATTGAACTACGGAAATACAGGAGCGTATCTGATGATTATCAGGACGTCGAGTGACTATATATATGTGTGTGTGTTTTATACGAAACTTGATTGTGCGATGTGATGAAAAAAAAATTTCCAAATCGATAACCCTGATTTCGTAAAATTACGAGTATACGTATTTTCTGGAAACGAACACTGAATCGATTTCCGGGAATATGAGCCCTAATTGTTGTGTGTGTTATTATAATATTAATAATTATGAGTCGGGATTTAATATCATATGGGTAGGATGTTAGCAAGGATATGTCAAGCATACCTAGACGTGTAACGTAGGGTATTTCGGCTTTGTAGGTTCCAGTTGAAGGACACCAAAAGTGATATCGAACTAAGGATAATCTAGTGGATAGTCGACGAGCTCTGTAGGCTTTCAACCGAAGAACCTGAGTGTTGAAGTCGAATCTAAGGTGATCTAGTGGTTAGACGATAAAGCCTGAGCGTCCGAGTCGGTTCAGAGTCGATCAGTAACAGTTGTAAAGCTCTGCAAGGCAAGTACCCCTGACCATTCTTTTATGGTTCAGTACGTATGAATAGCTAAATGTTTTATTCTCATAATGGAACATAAACGTTTTAAGTTACGTATCACCTGTAGTTATAAATCACTATTTTCAAATTGTTTTGGGGAAAAGTAACTTTGAAAGGTGCCTATCTCGAATGAAATGAATTGCGAACTAGATTTTATATGTGTGCTGGTTAAATAAATGATTTTGAAATGAGATAGGTACAAGTGTTTTGAAAACTAGATAAAATAATCATATATGGGATACATAGGGGCCAGAGTAGGCCTATTGAGGTGGCGTAAGAGGCTAATTTGGTTACGCGCATTATATAACCGATTAGTCCAGCAGGTCAGAGACCTAGCTAGTCTCTGAGTTTCAGAACAAGTAAATGGGATGGCAGTTAGAGCCGTCTGGTGTTGATAGCCTGATCAGCGGTCTTCACATATCCGTAAGTATCTGATTTGACTTTGTGATTCTCGTAATAGAATAAGTGAGTTATACAGTAGATTTGGAATTGAAAATGGCATGCTAGAATTAAACTCGGGTTTTTGTACACGGCACACTACTATATTTGTTTTGTTGAAAGCATGCTAGTTTTGAATATCCAGTTTATGACTATTTTACATATTTTGCAAGCAAGTTATAATCTCTGTTCCTATCACTGCTTTATTATAAATTGATTTACTTGTTATTCATATAGTGGTACTGCTGAGCAATTGATTGTTCACCCTTGCAGAATGTTTTATATATGTATTGCAGATGCCTAGGAGATTCTTCCGTGGTAGTCAGGGCAGAGTTCCAGTTCCCTTCGTGTCAGACTCCTCTGAGATGGTTGTGTTGGACCAAGGGTGGTCTGTTGAGTTGTTGTGTTAAGTTAGTTACATCATGATGATTGTTGTAAGTTGGTTCGTGCTAGTTGTAACATAAATCATACTTAAACCTGGAAAAGATCTTGGTAAAGGGGTCGTAGTTATATCCTATTAGTGAATTGTTTATCTTATGGTTGTTGTTGATGACGTCAACTCCTGACCCTGGGGTTGAGGCCGTCACAGTTGGTATCAGAGCTACAGGTTTGAGTCCCTGATTTAGATTAGGAGTAGAGTCAAAAGAGTGTAGGAAGGTTTATATATAGATGTAAGTCAGCAACTCAATCAGAGGAGCAAGTCTAAGAGTTCAGTCAAAGGTTTCTAAGGTGTAACCCTGAGATTTGTTGAGGATTGACTGGAACTGCCCTAGTTTAGAGTACGTCTCCTTCGTAGATGTATTATTAGTAATGTCCGATAGAGATTTCTAGTTTCCCTTTCGAGAATTCGAGTCTGATTGAGAAAAGTCAGCTTCTGAGCAGACCCTTGATGTGTCAGCTAGAGAGACGCCAACGTTATTTCTAAATACCACATTTTTTATGACGAGGAATGTTATTAGATTGATTGTGTAACCTTGGTGAGTTCAGATCGCGTGATAATAGTCTGGGGCTGTTATGACGACTAAGTTTTGTAGTGAATGTGGATCAGAATGGGAGGTGATATCTTTGAACCCTTCTATTTCTTCCTTGAAATGTATTTTATCTCCAGATTAATTGTTTCCTATTCCATAAGTTGCTTATTTTTCCTGTGAGAAAGTTGTGCGCCCGAATTAAGCTACTTAGGGTTCTATTGATCTCATTACAAATCAGATTCACCCCCTTCCTATTTGTGAATTTTCTTTTTAATATTGTTTCTTTTCTCGGAGATTCTATCGGTTGATTGGGGCAAAAAATGCATATGAGTTGACATTTGTCTGTGTGGCAAAAGGGTCTGGTGGGACGCCACCGAAGTATGTGTTGTGAGCTATGCAGTACTAAGACTGGCCATCTTATGTACTTGTATGGTTGCTCTCAGTCATACTTATATCTTCCTCACTGTTCCTTCTTATTTGATTGATTCCTTGACTTTGAAATTTCATTTGAAGTCCCGAGGCAGTGAATGGTCAGTAGCTTTTGTAATTAGATAGTCCTGGTCATTGAAAGTAATTGAGAGTTGACTGTTTGGAGGAAATAGAAGATTTACATCAGATTGCTAGCTATCTCAGAAATGATAATAGTAGAGAGGATTTATGATTCGATATTGAAGGTTGCGATTTTAGAAAAGTTAACCCTGTGAAAGATAGCTTAATGGTAGGAGATAAGAAGTCTCATTGGGAAGGAAGGGTAATTCGATGATTGTTGAATCACTTGAAGGTGATAAGAAATCATTCCTAAAGAAAAGGTTGGTTGAAATTTGGACTAGGGTGCCTGGAAGAGTTTAGCGTTCCTTAAGTTGACCTGATTTACCAGCTTGTTCTATGTAATTGGTGGTTGATATAGCCAGATAAGTCTTGTATTATATTAATGTTGACGTGGTAATTAAGTAGTGGTGGAAAGTTGGTCAGTTGTTGTTGTATTGAGGAGCTATATTTTAGTATTCGGTTTCTTTATATTTTAGTTCCCTGAACTGTTATTGATTATGCTACTATCAATGTTGCTATGATTGATAGTGCTATTAATCTAGATTTATTTGGTAAATGGACCCCGATATTAAGGACATGGGTATTTTTTGGGCAGTATTTTCCTGATACAGGTGCACCGTTTAAGCGGTGATATCTTTTGTCAAACATTTTGTTATGTTATGAATAAAACTCATTTATATATCTCGGGAAGATGCCACCTAAGAAAGCCACCCAGTCTAAAGAAAATAGTAGTAGTTTTGCGGAGGGTCTAACTATAAATGAAATTCTAGATTTATTGCGCCAGCAGTAGCAACAACAGTTGTTGTTAATCCAACAGGTTCAGCAGCGGTAACTACGGTTGTAGCAGCAACAGCAAGGAGTGAATCAAAGTGCTAGTTTTAGATCTTTTTTGAGTGTTAAACCTCCCGAGTCTCAAGGTGAACCTAATCTAGTAGCTGCTGGAGTACGGTTAAAAGAAATGGAGGAAGTTTTTAACCTCGTTCAAGTAAGTGATAATTTTAAGACTGATCATGCAAATCACTTCTTAAAAAATGAAGCGAATTACTGGTGGGAGTCAACCAGAGCGTTAGAAGGAGAAGGCCCTGTTTCATGGGCTAGGTTTACTGAGTTGCTTTTGGAAAGGTATTTCCCAGATTGTGTGCGAAGTCAAATGAAAATTGAGTTTCTAGAACTGAAACAAGGTGAAAGAAGTGTATTAGAATTTCAGGCCAAGTTTACAGAATTGGCCTGATTAGTTCCTGAGTATGTAAGTACGGAGAGTCAGAAGGCAAGAAGGTTCCAACAAGGGTTGAAGCCTGAAATTCGTAGAGGAGTTGTGGCATTGCAACTCAAGACATACTCCTCTATGGTTCAGGTCGCCTTAGTAATAGAAGGTGACCAGAAGTTGGTTGTTAAGGAAGAGAATAATAAGAAAAGGAAGTCTAGTGGTGCTAGGGAAAAGGCAGATCAAGAAGAATCTAATCAAGAATTGCAGAATCAGTTTGGCCAAAACAGGAGCAAGAGGTTCCGGAGACAGAGTTTCTCTCAGGCTAGGTCTAGTGCTACTTCAGTTGTTTCCACTCCAGCCCAGTCAGTCAAGTGAGCAGTGGATTGTAAGTCCTGTGACAGGAGACATAGTGGTTCATGCAAAAAGAATATATAATGTTTCAAGTGTGGTTATAAGAGTCATTATGCACTGGAATGCAATTCAGAAAATCCAGGAGTTACGTGTTACAATTGTGGAAAGATTGGTCATATTGCCAGGAGTCGTAGAACGGTTACTCAAGATACAACGTCCCAAAGGTCAACATCCAGCATAGCTAGAGGCAAAACTTTCAAAAGAACCAAGAAATCAAGCATTTAGAAGTTGGGCGTAGTTGCAATTGATCTGACACCCTCTAAGCTAGAGGGGTTTGATTTGATTTTAGGATTGAGTTGGTTGTCCTGTATTATGGCAAGGAGTGGTTTTTATAAGAAGCGAAGTGTAAAGTGTACAGAAGCCAATAGTAAGGTAAGTTTCTGGATGTAGAAGAAATATAAGGAATTCTTCCAATCATGCGAGAAAAGAAGTAATAAGTTAAGGACATAATGTAGATCCACCATCTGTAAAGATACGAAGAAGAGAATACTTAAGCTGGAAGAATTTTGGGTAATAAATAAATGCCCTGGAATCTATGGAGGCCAGTGGAACGAAATAATTAGTTTGATAATGATAAAAGTTATTAGAAAGGGAAGTGAGCATACCGGATATAGTTCTCTGGGGGTGCACTAGTGATGTTGCTAGGAAAGAGGAATAAAATTATGAGGTTGTGTACTGATTATCGGGAGTTTAACAAAATGACGAATAAGAATAAGTAACCTCTATAAAGAATTGATTACTTATGTGACATAATTCAAGGAGTGTGTAGACTCTACGGGATTGACTTAAGATACAGCCTGAGGACATGTCAAAGAGTGCGATTAGGATGAGTTATGAGCCTTGCAAATTCTGGTGATATTATACGAAGTAATAAGTGCATCATTTATCTATAAGGAATCAAGGAACATGGTGAAAGGAATATGTCCTAAGTCTAATCATGTATAAGGATTTAGGAATAACTTTTATGTAATCTGTTTTGATTTCATTGATATTAATAAAAGACTTGTTTTGTTTTTATTACGGGCTTTATCTATTTAAGTGTTTAAATAAGATATACCATAGTTTAGAGTAAAGCTCTTTATGGATTATGATGAGATCATAATAGTGAGACCTAAAAAGATGATAACTCTAAACTTAAATAGTTCCTGGTCATAGGATTACTAACTGGTAATTAATAATCCGCAAAGATCGGTACATACTATGCTTGCTTCATTATGAAGGAAGTCTGTTCTCATAGACATTTGTGTGGTGACACTATAGCTAGTATGTAGGTGCTTATTATAGAATAAGTTCACTGAACATGACTCGCACAGCTGAACAACTGATGGAGTTCACTCACGTGTCAGCAGTTGTTCACATAGTGATAGTTGTACAAGTATCCTTAGACTTGAGGTCATCATAGTCATCTTGTGTACACTGAACTATGCTTTGGTTTAGTTCTTAGTCTCCAGGGACAATTATTAGGGCTCTTCTGGGTATAGGAATTTGTACACGAAGATAGTGTATGATCAATAAAGGATCTACCCCTTCCAGTGAAGGAAGCGAATGTTCAAGGCTGATCCACTTATGCTAGTTCAGGAATCTCTGGCCAGAGTGAATGAAATTAGAAAGGAGTTTCTAATTTGCATAGAACTACGCATAGTAAATGGTAAGCAAGTGATTGAATTAGACAGGCTTGACACGAGATCCATGCCTTGTATTTAATCGGGACATTGTAGGGTAGAAGGAGTTTATTATACGGTAACTATTTACTGAATAGATTCTTGGTATTCTAAGCAGTGAATTCATATTATCCGGATAGTCGCGATATGCTGAAAAGTATCCCTCACGATGTAAAATAAATGTGATTAATTAATTAATCATATTTAATAAATTAGAGAATTTATATAAATAATGATAAAATAGTTTTATTATTATTTATTTCTACTACCGGCTTAATATTGAACCTACAGGGTCACACCATAAAAAGAGAATAATTTAATGGTGGAGGAATTAATTAATAATGGCTAATAATTATTTATTTATGAAATAAATAATTAATTAGGAAATTTAATAATTGATTAAATGAGATTTAATTGATTATAAATTAATTAAGAAAAGTTCTTAATATTATTAATTAATGGATTTAATTTTTGGAAATTAAATCAAGAGAGAGAATTATTTCTAAAGTGTTTAGAAAAAGGATTAATGATTAAAAGGTGTTTTAATTATTAATGAGACTAATAAATGGGATAATAATAATAATATTTATGGGAAAATTTCAGCTGAAAATTTTGCCTATAAATACACTATTATAGACCCTAATTTTATTCTAACCCACACAAAACCCAAAAAATTTGGAAAACCCAATTCTCTCCACCTCCTTCCTCCTCCTTAACATCGTTTTCTTGGTGGATACCGGTGGAGTGCTTCACACTTGAGGAGCAACTGCTAAGGATCTCTGATCGTTGTCTCCGAATTATTTTTAAAGGTTAGATTCGATCCCTCGAATTTTTATTCATGATCTGTATGCTTTTATTTGGATTTTATATGTGTAAAAGTGGTTTTGCCATGCCCCCACTGCGTTTAAAATCCAACAATGGTATCAGAGCATAGGTTGTATGCATATAGATCTGTGGTAAAAATTTCAGAATTTTATGTGTTTGTATGAATTAATTATGATTTTTACAAGTTATATCATGGATTAATTTTGTCTGATGAGAAATCGTTTCTCAGAATAATTTTGAATGTTGATTTGGGTTCTACAAGTGTTGTAGATCGTCTGGGTATTTTTTTCATAATTTTATGATGTATAGATTTTTTATTATGAATTTTTTGAAGTTCTTGTAATTAAAATTCGTAATTAAATAAGTAAATATATGTATATATAGTATATATATATATATATATATGTTTGTACATCTGCTTGTACTGCTGTTGTTTGCTGCTGCACCGAGACAGACGAGACAAGGGACAGGGCTACAGGTCTGCGGCACGGAATTCCATGGGCGGCGGCGGCGGCTGCTGCAGAAAAGAAAAAAAAATAGGGGTGTAACGCATTCCGGGAATGCGTTACACACCTGTGGCGCATTCACGGAATGCGTTACACCCTTTAATGGCTGAAAAGGGGTGTAACGCATCACCGGAATGCGTTACAGGTCCTGTAACGCATTCCTGTAATGCGTTACAGCCCGACTGTCCACATTAAATTTGATTTTCTGGGAGTTTCGTAACTCCGTTTTGGGCGTGCAATATACCGTTGGATTCATTTTTCCGAGACGGATCTAATGAAGTGATCAATTTTAGTTTATATAAAAGTTTTGAACTGATTATATTCCAGGAAGTGTTTTAAAGTTGTTTTTAAATGTTTTAACTGTTTTTAAATGCTTCATGTGATACATAGAGATGTATAATGCTTAGACCAATATGCTAGATGATATAACATGCCTACCTTGATGTTTATTCATGTTGATATATGTGATTTATGCTTAGTTTATCATGCGATGATAGATTTAGGTGAACTTAAATGAACATAAGGCGTTTGTTAGACAACCTAGTATAGTGAAATTGTTTCATAACCTTAATAACAATATTATGAATACAATCATGAGATTCTTGTGTTTGTAAAACACGTAATTGAATATGAATTTTCGATATGAGAGAAAAGATGATTCTGTCAACAACAGATTTCTATCTGTAAGAAAGGGTTATTAAGTGACGCCTCTTGACAATGCTCCACCCGATCTGGGAATCATCTGATCATTGATTATTGATTTGAAATATTTAATTTAAAAGGAAGAATCTCTTTATAATATGATTATGATTGTAACGTAATATAATCCCTATAAAATTAAATAATATCAAGTAGTAATTGGCCAATGATACAACGGGATTGTGTCGATCATAGCCTTCCAACATGATAGAAAAGTAGTTTTTATTTTTGAATCATTGTTGTTTCGTGCCACAGCCGAGGGCTTTGATTTCGAAATAAGAAATACTTGTCTATTACATAGAGAAGTGTACATTGAATAAGAATCTAAAGGTCGTTATGTGCCACAGCCGTGGGCTTTTGGGGACTGATTCAATTGTACGGAATGTTGGGTTAGACTTGACTTAGATTATTGAGTTTGACGTGCCACAGCCGTGACTCAATTATTCAAGAGGCTAAAGTTTGATTAGGGAATAACATTAGATGTAATTGACAAGAGTTGTCTTCCTATTGAACATTACATGGCGTTTCGTGCCACAACCGGGGTTGTGTAATGGAATGTAGGATCCCTATTCCCACTAGCATTATGAATGCTTAATTTTTCATGTAGGGGGTTGAATAAATTAGGAAAACTAGTGGGAGCCACTTATGAATAAAGACCCGATTCATATAGTGTTTTGAAATGAAATCGAATATTTGCTAAGTGTTGTTATATGTTTATCATTTACAGATTTACTTTGTACGTTATGTCTTCTGCACTATCACTCAGGAGCATACTAGATGCTCACAAATTGACTGGTCCTAATTATGCTGACTGGCTTCGAAACTTGAGAATTGTTCTCAGGATTGAGAAGCTGGAATACGTGATTGACTCACCTAAGCCTACTGAACCTGCTAATGATGCACATAATGATGAATATGTTGTGTATCGTAAGTGGATAGATGATGCAAATGTTGCTCAATGCATCATGCTAGCTTCCATGAACATTGAGCTACAGAAGCAACATGAGCATATGGATGCTCACACTATCCTCATGAATCTACAAGTGTTGTATGATGTGGCGGGGAGGACAGCTCGATATGAGATATCGAAGGAGCTGTTAGGTTGTAGGATGTCTGAGGGATCATCTGTGAATGACCATGTACTTAAGATGATCAATTTGATTGAACGTCTTGCACAACTTGGTTTTGTCATGGATGGGGAGCTGAGCCAAGACCTGGTCTTGCAATCGCTTCCGAGTTCGTTCGCGCAGTTTGTTGTGAACTTTCACATGAATAAAAGTTGGATGTCAGCCTGCCTGAACTCCACAACATGTTGAAGACTGCGGAATCGAATTTTCCCCCTAAGAAGAGTTCTGTTCTTCTAATTGGTGAAGGTTCCAATCCTAAGAAAAGGAAGAGGAACCCTTCCAAGAAGAAGAAAGTAGGTGAGAAAACGCAGGTTCCACCAAAAGCTGAAGACCCCAAGAGCAAAGTTGTTTGCTTTCACTATAACAAGGTGGGGCACTGGAAGAGGAACTGCAAGGTTTACCTTGCAGAATTGAAGAAGAAGAAGAAGGGTAGTGAGACTACCGCTTCTGATTCAGTTATGTTCATGATAGAAATGAATATGTCATTAAATCAAATTTTTACTTGGGTATTAGATACCGCCTGTGGTTCTCAAATCTGCAATTTGTTGCAGGGACCAAGGAGAAGTAGGACTCTTGAGGAAGATGAGGTGATTCTACTGATGGAAATGGAGCAAGAGTTGCTGCTGAAGATGTAGAATCATTTCATTTACATAGGCCTACGGGCAAGACTATTGTTTGAAATAATTGTTATTTTGTTCCCTCGATTGTGAGGAATATTATTCCCATGTTAGACTTGGCTGGATTTTCATTTATTATTGAGAATAATGAATGTTCTATTCTTAGAGATAATATTCTTTATGGACGTGGTGCTTTAAATAATGGTCTGTATGTATGTGACATAATTTATTTCAGATTGAACAAACTAATAAAAGAAAAGGGATGATGAAAATCTCACTTTATAGTGGCATTGCAGTATCCATTTAGTAGACATGGAGAGAGGGCTGCAAATTTGCTAGGAATGGTACACACAGATGTATGTGGACCAATTTCTACGCAAGCCATGGGTGGATTTTCATACTTCATTACTTTCATAGATGATAGATCTGGATTCGGATATGTGTTTGATGAAACACAAGTCTGAGGCCTTTGAAAAGTTCAAAGAATATAAGTATGATATGGAGAAACAACCAAACATAGTATTATAACTCTTCGATTAGATCGAGGTGGTGAATACTTGAACGGAGAGTTTCTGGATTATCTCAAAGTAAATGGTATAGTCTCCCAGTGGACTCCTCCAGATTAGTATCTGAAAGGAGAAATCGAACTTTGTTAGACATAATTCGGTCCATGATGAGCTATGCAAATCTTCCAGTATTCCTATGGGGTTATGCATTGGAAACCTCAGCATATTTACTGAATAAGGTGCCTTCCAAAATCTGTTCCTCAAACTTCGTATGAGATATGGAAAGAAAGGAAACCGAGTCTTAAACACGTTAAGATTTGGGGATGTCCAGCTTATGTCAAGAAAGTTGACCCAGATAAGCTGGAATATCGATCCGGAAAATGTAGTTTTGTGGGATATCCTAAAGAGACTTTAGGGTATTACTTTGGCACCGATCATCGGGTGTTTGTCTCCAGACATGCTACCTTCTTGGAAAAGGAGTTTATCCTTGAAGGAAACAGTGGGAGCAAAATTGAACTTGATGAAGTTCAAGAAGCACAAACTACTACAGATCGAGTGGAAACACCTGTTCTGACTGAACAACCTTTTGTGGAACAGCCCATTTATAGGCCAGGGAGAGTGTCTCGCCAACCTGAGAGGTAATATGACCTTGTCATTGAGAATGACAATGAGTTGTCGATCATTAATGATGACGACCCTGTGACCTATAATGAGGCTATAAGTATTGTTGACTCAGAGAAATGGCATAGTGCCATGAAATCCAGAATGGAATCTATGTATACGGTATACAAAAGATAGATTATAGCAGATGGCCAGGTGGAGACCTTTAAGGCCAGGCTTTTGGGAAAAGGATTCAAATAAAGGCAATGGATTGACTTTGATGAAACCTTTTACCTATAGCCCTGTTAAAATCAGTTTGGATTTTGCTTGAGAATGCTGGTTACTACGACTATGTGATCTGGCAAATAGCCAGATGGTTTTCTTTCCAAGGGAAATGAAAACCTAGTGTGTAAGCTGCTGCGAACCATATGTGGTTTAAAGCAAGCTTCTCGAAAGATGGAACATTCATTTTGATGAGACAATCAAAGAGTTTGATTTTATCAAAAAACGTAGATGAACCATGCGTCTACAAAAGGGTTAGTGGGAGCGCGGTAACATTTCTTGTATTGTATTGAATTAGAGTTGACACACATAACAACATAGCAGACCCACTCACAAAGCTACTTTATGAAAGTCACTTTGATCGTCATAAAGACAAGATGGGTATTAGATACCAGAGTGATTAGCTTTAGTACAAGTGGGAGATTGAAAGGAATATGTCCTAAGTTCAATCATGTATAAGGATTTAGGAATAACTTTTATGTAATCTGTTTTGATTTCATTGATATTAATAAAAGACTTGTTTTGTTTTTATTACGGGCTTTATCTATTTAAGTGTTTAAATAAGATATACCATAGTTTAGAGTAAAGCTTTTTATGGATTATTATGAGATCATAATAGTGAGACCTAAAAAGATGATAACTCTAAACTTAAATAGTTCCTGGTCATAGGATTACTAACTGGTAATTAATAATCAGCAAAGATCGGTACATACTATGCTTGCTTCATTATGAAGGATGTCTGTTCTCATAGACATTTGTGTGGTGACACTATAGCTAGTATGTAGGTGCTTATTACAGAATAAGTTCACTGAACATGACTCACACAGCTGAACAACTGATGGAGTTCACTCACGTGTCAGCAGTTGTTCACATAGTGATAGTTGTACAAGTATCCTTAGACTTGAGGTCATCATAGTCATCTTGTGTACACTGAACTATGCTTTGGTTTAGTTCTTAGTCTCCAGGGACAATTATTAGGGCTCTTCTGGGTATAGGAATTTGTACACGAAGATAGTGTATGATCAATAAAGGATCTACCCCTTCCAGTGAAGGAAGCGAATGTTCAAGGCTGATCCACTTATGCTAGTTCAGGAATCTCTGGCCAGAGTGAATGAAATTAGAAAGGAGTTTCTAATTTGCATAGAACTACGCATAGTAAATGGTAAGCAAGTGATTGAATTAGATAGGCTTGACACGAGATCCATGCCTTGTATTTAATCGGGACATTGTAGGGTAGAAGGAGTTTATTGTACGGTAACTATTCACTGAATAGGTTCTTGGTATTCTAAGCAGTGAATTCATATTATCCGGATAGTCGCGATATGCTGAAAAGTATCCCTCACGATGTAGAATAAATGTGATTAATTAATTAATCATATTTAATAAATTAGAGAATTTATATAAATAATGATAAAATAGTTTTATTATTATTTATTTCTACTACCGGCTTAATATTGAACCTACAGGGTCACACCATAAAAAGAGAATGATTTAATGGTGGAGGAATTAATTAATAATGGCTAATAATTATTTATTTATGAAATAAATAATTAATTGGCAAATTTAATAATTGATTAAATGAGATTTAATTGATTATAAATTAGTTAAGAAAAGTTCTTAATATTATTAATTAAAGGATTTAATTTTTGGAAATTAAATCAAGAGAAAGAATTATTTCTAAAGTGTTTAGAAAAAGGATTAATGATTAAAAGGTGTTTTAATTATTAATGAGAATAATAAATGGGATAATAATAATAATATTTATGGGAAAATTTCAGCTGAAAATTTTGCCTATAAATACACTATTATAGACCCTAATTTTATTCTAACCCACACAAAACCCAAAAAGTTTGGAAAACCCAATTCTCTCCACCTCCTTCCTCCTCCTTAACATCGTTTTCTTGGTGGATACCGGTGGAGTGCTTCACACTTGAGGAGCAACTGCTAAGGATCTCTGATCGTTGTCTCCGAATTATTTTTAAAGGTTAGATTCGATCCCTCGAATTTTTATTCACGATCTGTATGCTTTTATTTGGATTTTATATGTGTAAAAGTGGTTTTGCCATGCCCCCGCTGCGTTTAAAATCCAACACATGGTGTATAAGGAGTATTTGGAAAAGCAAATTATATTTATTCATAACATCCTCAGCTATCTAAGGATTAAGAAAGTCTGTGTAGAACGCCTCAGGATTTCCCTACGAAGATTAGAAGGGAAGCAACGCTAAGTTTTAAAGTATGAATTTTGGTTGAAAATAACAAAAGATTTTGAGTATTTCACTAACAACCATCTAAGTAAAGCCAGTGTAGTAGTTTATGCCTCGTGCAGAGAAAAATGATTAAATATGGTTAAGATTGCTAACGAATCAGTAAAGGAATTGGAAACTATGGGAATTGAAGTTGAGTAACTGAATGTGATGAGAAGTTAATATATAAGATTATTTCCCAGCCTTAACTGATGGAAATGAGTAAGAAGCGATCGGATGTTGGAAATTAAATTGAAAATCAGAAATATAGGTAAAGTTATTTATAAGTTGGAATTACCGCCGCAGTCGCAGTATATATATATAATATGTTATATGCGTCAATGTTAAAGCGATATGTTTCTGATTTGAATCAAGCCATTGATTAGGAGCCAATGGGCTCTCATCTAAATTTGTTCTGCGTGGAATAATCGATCCAAATCCTAGATCGTTAAGAGCAAGTCCTTAGTAATGAATTTATGTCTATAGTGAGTATGCGATGAATAAATCCCCAAGTAGAAGAGTCTACCTGGAAGTTAGAGTCAGATATGATTGACAAATATCCTCACATGTTTAGTTAGATCAGATTCCGAGGATAGAATCTTTTTAAGGGGGGAAGGATATAACGACTCGTATATTTTTAATATCTAAATGTGTAATTATTGAGTGATTAAATAAATAAAATATGTGTATGGGTTCTGTCGGCCATGTATTGTTTTATTATTAGTTATGAGTGGTTAGTGGTTTATGAGGATTATTTGTATAATTGTTTGTTGAGTTGTATTATCTTGTTACTACTTGTAAACGTGGTTTTAGGGCAGATTTATTTGCATAAATATTTGGAATGTCTCTAAAATTTCTTTTATGGGTTCATAATTACAATAATTATTTTTGGGATTTTATAAAATTTAGAAATCAATATTTATCAATTATTTAGCCTATTTGATTTTCTGAATTGCATTTATTTGTAAAATCAGTATTTAATTCCATAATTTCTAAACAATTATGAAACTCATATTTTATTAAGTCTTTAATATTTTGAGAATTTTAAAATTATTTTGGAGATTTTTGGGATTAATTTTAACCGCACGTTGTATCTCTTAGTCGTTAGATGCGGGTCTAAGTGCATTTCGAAATTTATTTAAAAATTACGCAATTCATGTTTTATTAACTCCGGGATATTTTAAAAATTTTAAAACTTATTTGGTAAACTTTTGGTTTATCATTATCTGCAATTTATTCATTAAAGTGCCAAAAACCGGTGCAAACCGGGCTTTAAAACTTTTGCAATTATCTTGAAAACCACGTGTCAGAAGCACAAAAATGGGAGTGCTACGTGTTTTCGGGCTGTGTCAATAAAAATAAAAACATAAACCCTCACCCCCATTTTTCTTCTTCTCCACCCGGTATCAATCTCTTTGTCACTCCAATCTCGCTGTCGCTCTATACTCCCTTCCCGATCTCCTTCCCGTCTCCTTCTTACCTTTCGGGAATCCCATATTTCCTCTATTATATTATTTTTTTTCCGGCCATCTCGGTTTTAAAACCGGATTCTGGTTCTCTTGGGTTGCCCGACTCCGTGATGCGTACATATATGTATGCACAGTTGTGTGTAGCTTCGCTGTACTCTGTTCTCCGGCGTGTAATTTTTCTGATTCCATCTTCTCTTTGATTTCCGACTTTCGTTCCTCTATTTCTTAATTGGTATATGCGTATATACATAAGTATATGGTGTGTATCAGTGTTGCGATTTGGGGTGCTTTGGTTTGGTGCCAGTATTGTTTGGTTTTTATTTAGTTTCTGCAGCTTTCGTGATGAAAATCTGTTTGATTTATTTTATTAAATTTGAATGAATTTCCTGTGGTTATTCGAATTATTCAACTTATGGGAATTGTATTAGTGGTGAAATTTCGATAAGGAAACCCGTAAGGGTACCGTCGGAATTATACCGCCGTCAATGATGAATTCGTTGAGCTAACGGATAATTGGCAATGATGATTCTTGAGCCAAATAATAATATATATAAATAATATTTTGTTTGAAAAATTTAATTTCTCAGAATGAGCAATTGATAAGTGGCATTTTATACCACTTTGAACGTCTTATAATAGCTTAAATTGGTGTCTTGAAATCAAGTATTTTGTGTAGTTGATGCATTTTTCTAGTGTTTGTGCATTTCAGGGTATTAGTTGCATTTCGGGGGAGAATTCATCAATAATAAGCCTTGGCATGTGTTTAGCATTGTAAGTGGGAAGAGAGGAGCAGATTGCAGCGAAGAAACGGAGCAAACAGATCATTTTTCCAGAAAGGGTCTGAGCGCCCGCTCAGCTATGCTGAGCGGTCGCGCAGGAAGCTGAGCGCCCGCTCTGCTGAGCGGCCGCGCAGGGTCGTGAATTCAGAATAAATATTTTAGACTCCTATTTCTGTTTGGCTTCCAACTTCTGAGTAATCTGGGTTTTATGGGACTCCTATATAAGTAGATTTCAGAGACGTTTCACAAAGGTGGGATTGTTGTATTAATCAAGGAGCGAAGACGATAAGGAAGAAGACCGTTTTAGCACACTGCAATGAAGAGGAAGCATAATTTCTTGTGATTCTTTATTTCGTTGTAACGTTGGATGCTAGTTTTCTTTTCTTTGAACCTAATTACTCTTGTGACGTACTCTGGTTTAATATAATTAGTTTAGTTATTATTCTCTTGTGTTTATTTATCATGTTTTCATATGAACCCATGATGACGATGAGTGCTATTATGGGCTAATCGTGATCATGGAGTCATAACGGATTTACTATGGAATTCTTTAGTTAGTTGTTTAATACCTTAGTGTGTGATGATTGTATGATATCTAGTATTGGTTGTGCGAATTCGTCTTATGTGCGTCGCGAACATATAAGATAGGGTGTTAATCTCTTGTGAAGCGACGGTGGATCTTGAGATTTAGAACTTGCCATACTAGCATAGTTCATGTAAGATTTGCATGATTAGTGGGTAACTCTAACCGTTTTATTCGCCCTGTGTAATCAAATGGAATAACTTGTTCTTAAATCGTTATGTTGTCAATTTCTGTAGACATATAGGGACTCAACATAATTGATGCCTATTCAACTTCTATCTTAATTGTGGATGTTTAGTAGAATGGTATTAGTACAATGAAAGTTGGCTTTTATCAGTTTCGTGTTATTCGATTAATATCATCACTGTTGCATGCTAAGGGTAATAACAATGACTATTGAAGGAAGTAGTAATGAAGTTGTGATCTCATGAGTGTTTTAATATTGTTAATTTAAGTGTTAATTAAGTACTTAATTCTAGTAGTTAATTGTAGTTAATAATTAGTTAATCAAATCTAAGTGTTATTGTCTTAACATTGAGAAGTAATCATACATTGGTGAGTGAGTTTAATTGAACAAAATTAGTCTGAGTCTCTGTAGGAACGAACTAGAAAGTATTTTATATTACTTGAGAATGCGTATACTTGCGTGTATTATTAGCGTGTGATTCCGCCCTAACAAGTTTTTGGCGCCGCTACCGGGGACTCGGCGTATTTGTTTAATTTATGTACTTACCATCATTGGTCACTAGGACTCAGTGATTAAGACGTGTGTACTTATCGTTTTCGGTTGTGTTTCAGGTACTTTAGCGAGCGTTTATGCAAACTCGTTCTCGTACTCGCAAGAGGACTTTAGATACAGCTGAGGAGACAGACGAAGTTCTTGATATTCCGGAGAAAATAGATTTTGAAGATTCGGATTCAGGAAGTGAGCAGAAAGAGCCAGTAATCATGGGTGATCGTATTGTTCCGGCAGATCCAGCTCTTATGGACTTTTCTCGACCTAAAATTGATGACATTCAGTCAAGCATTCTTCATCCGGCTATTCAGGCTAACACTTTTGAAATTAAGCCGGGCACTATTCAGATGGTGCAGAATTTTGTTTCTTTTGGAGGTGCTGCGACTGAAGACCCCAACATGCACATAAGGAATTTTGTCGAGATCTGCAGTACTTTCAAATATAATGGTGTGACTGATGAGGCTATCAAGCTGAGGCTTTTCCCATTCTCTCTGAGGGATAAAGCTAAGGACTGGTTACATTCTGAACCAGCTGGAACCATCACTACTTGGCAAGATCTTGCACAAAAGTTTCTGGTGAAGTTTTATCCAATGACAAAGACTACAGCTATGAGGAGTGCTCTTACTCAGTTTGCGCAGCAACCTACAGAATCTATGTGCGAAGCTTGGGAGCGCTACAAGGAGATGTTGAGAAAGTGTCCACATCATGGAATGCCCGATTGGATGGTGATCACTGGTTTCTATAATGGTTTGGGGGTCCAATCTCGGCCCATGCTCGATGCAGCAGCTGGAGGCGCCTTATGGGCCAAAAGCTATACTGAGGCTTATAATCTTATTGAGACTATGGCTGCAAATGAGCATCAAAACCCAACTCAAAGGATGATGCCTGGGAAGGTAGCAGGTATTCTGGAAGTCGATGCAGCCACCGCTATTGCAGCGCAGCTCCAAGCGTTGTCTATGAAGGTCGATTCTCTAGCCACCTATGGAGTCAATCAGATAGCTATGGTCTGTGAGCTTTGTGCAGGTTCTCATGCTACGGATCAGTGTTCTCTTGTTAACGAATCTGTTCAGTATGTGAATAATTATCAGCGACAACAGCAGCCTGTGCCAGCTACTTATCATCCTAACAACAGAAATCATCCAAATTTCAGTTGGGGTAATAATCAAAATGTTATTCAGCAACCATATCAGCAAGGTGTGAGTAAGCAGTTCAATCCACCTGGATTCCAGCAACCGCAGCAATATGCTCAAAGGCAATCATATCCTCAACAGGGAGGTGCAGCTGCACCCACTAGTGCTGATTTTGAGGAACTTAAGCTATTGTGCAAGAGTCAGGTGGTGTCGATCAAGACCTCAGAAAATCAAATTGGTCAAATAGCCAATGCAGTGCTCAATCGTCAACCTGGCACACTTCCCAGTGATACTGAAGTACCAGGTAGGAAGGAAACTAAAGAGCAAGTCAAAGCTATTACCTTAAGGTCTGGAAAAGTTGCTGATGCTGAAAAAGCAAAAGAAGGAGAAGCTGAAGTTGGAGATGAAGAAGCTAAGCAAAAGGAGAAAGCGGCGGAACCAAGGAAGACTACTATTGAACACACTCTTCCTGAGGGTAATACAGGGGAGAAACAACTCTATCCTCCACCACCTTTCCCTAAGAGATTGCAACAACAAAAGCTGGATAAGCAGTTCGGTAAGTTTCTGGAGGTGTTCAAGAAACTTCACATCAATATACCTTTCGCTGAGGCTCTGGAGCAAATGCCTAGTTATGCGAAGTTTATGAAGAGTATTCTTTCAAGGAAGGTGAAACTGGATGACCTTGAGACCGTTGCTCTAACGGAAGAATGCAGTGCTGTGCTGCAACAAAAGTTACCTCCAAAGCTTAAAGATCCAGGTAGCTTCACCATTCCTTGCACCATTGGCAAGTTGTCTTTTGACAAGTGCCTTTGTGATTTGGGAGCAAGCATCAATCTGATGCCGTTGTTGATCTTTAAAAAGTTGGATTTGCCTTATCCAAAGCCCACCTACATGACTCTACAATTGGCTGATCGTTCTATTACTTACCCAAGAGGCATAGTGGAGGATGTGCTAGTCAAGGTGGATAAGGTCTTCTTTTCTGCAGACTTTGTTATTGGATTTCGAGGAATATAAGAAGATTCCCATAATCTTGGGAAGACCTTTCTTGGCTACAGGTCGCACCTTGATAGATGTGCAGAAAGGTGAACTTATTATGCGGGTACAGGATCAGGATGTGACATTCAATGTATTCAAAGCAATGAAATTCCCTACAGAAGATGAGGAGTGCTTAAAAGTGGATTTGATTGATTCTGCGGTTACTTCAGAACTCGATCATATGCTAATGTCTAATGCATTAGAGAAAGCCTTAGTGGGGGATTTTGACAGTGATGACGAGGATGGCAATGAGCAACTACAATATCTTAATGCTTCTCCCTGAAGGCGAAAGCTAGACATGCCGTTTGAATCTCTTGGTACTTCTGACCTCAAAAATGCTGAAGGAAAGCTCTAACCATCAATTGAGGAAGCACCCACCTTGGAGCTTAAGCCATTGCCTGAACACTTGAGGTATGTTTTTTTAGGTGATGCATCTACTTTACCTGTTATTATTGCATCTGACCTTTCAGGTAGTGAGGAGGACAAGCTCTTAAGGATCTTGAGAGAATTTAAATCGGCTATTGGATGGACCATAGCAGACATAAAAGGCATCAGTCCTTCATATTGCATGCATAAGATTCTGCTAGAGGAGGGTAGTAAGCCGACTATTGAGCAACAGCGCAGACTTAATCCTATCACGAAAGAGGTGGTGAAGAAAGAAATTCTAAAGTGGCTGGATGCAGGAATCATTTATCCTAATTCTGACAGTTCTTGGGTGAGCCCCGTGCAATGTATAGCTAAGAAATGAGGTATCACTGTGGTAGCAAATGAGATGAACGAGCTCATCCCCACTCGAATAGTCACAGGATGGAGAGTATGCATGGATTACAGAAAATTAAACAAGGCCATAAGGAAGGATCACTTCCCGCTTCCGTTTATTGATCAGATGCTTGACAGGTTGGCTGGTCATGAGTATTATTGACTTCTGGATGCTACTCAGGGTATAATCAGATTTGTATTGCACCAGAGGATCAAGAAAAAACTACCTTCACTTGTCCATTTGGCACGTTTGCTTTTCGCAGAGTTTCATTTGGGTTATGTGGCGCACCGGCCACTTTTCAGAGATGTATGATGTAACGCCCGGGAAATATTATGTATTTATTTTTATCAATAAATAATTATTATGTGATTTAATGTGAATTTTGGTGAATTATTTGATAATTGATATTAATATTTGGATGTTTATTTCTGATGAAAATGTGAATATTTTAATTTTTAATTATCCAGAATTAAATCCAGATAATTTTGATATTTTTCTGGTAATTTTTGGATAATCATATGATTTAATAAGGATTTTATAGAATTTATAATGATTATTTTACATAATTATAAAATTAATTTTTAGAATCAGAAATTGTCCCACTTCTAACGTTTTTGCGTTTTTACAACCCGAAACTCTTCCGAAAACTCCTTCCTAACCTAATCTGATAATTCTGAACACTTTTCATATTTTGACTTTTTTGATCCGGGGTACGGTTTGACCTGTACGATTCCCGGTGTGAAATTTTCGAGACGCAAACCATTTTATATATCGATAAGAACCCATATTCTCAAAAGACGAGACATTATTACCGTAATTTTGTATAAAGTATTTTATAGGAAGCTCTGTTTTGATAATTATCCAAATTTGGTATTAAAATCGTATCGTCTTCTCAGTTACTTAGCGGCTAAGTAACCTATTTTCGGATCCAATATGTAATGTAATTATAGAATTATAAAGTAAATAAAATATATGGTGGTTCTATCAACTGTGTGTCATTGTGGTATAAATTGTTTATGAGTTGTTGGACGCGAGAATTAATTTTATAATTAATTATCGAGCTATATGCATTTAATTCATTTTAAAGTGATTTTATTGAATATTTATTCCTAAAAATGCTAAAATTGTATCTAAAATTATTTTTGTTGTTCTATAATTTCATTTATTATTTTTAGGGGTTTATAAAATTTAGAAATCAATATTTAATTCAAGATATTTCAAAAATCATGAAAATTTTATTTTATTAAGTTTGGAATATTCCGAGAATTTTTAAAATTATTTTGGTAATTTTTGAGATAAATTTCACCTGCGCGTTGTTTCGTTTATTCGTTAAAAACAGGTATAAATTGTGTTTCAAAAAATTATTTTAAAATTTCGAAAATCCTATTTTTATTAACTTTTAGTTATTTGTGATATGTTATAAAATATTTTATTAATGTTCGAGTTTTAATTACGCGTAAATTGTTCGTTAAATAATTAATGTGTGGGTCAGGTAATATTGTGTTGCGGGGTTTATAATCGAAAAAAACAGGAAAAAAAAACAGCATAAGGGGGGTTTTTTAATCGGGTAACCCGTTTGTTCATTTCAGGTAATCAATCTCTCATCTCGATTTCTCTCTCTGATTCTCTCTCTCCCATTCTCCTCTCTCTCTCTCTCTCCTGCTCAATCTCTCTCACAGTCTCTCTCTCTCTCGCGACTTCCCTCCCCTCCTTCTTTCTCTTCCCTCATTTCTTTCCCTCCGCTTTGCCGCCCTTGCCTCTCTCCGGTAAACCGCTGCCGGAGTTTCGGTCGGCCTTGGCTTTTCCATTTGTGTCCTGTTCTTGCTTACATACGTATATATATATATATATATATATATATATATATATATATATATATATGTTTATATGTGTATATGTGGGTTGTTGTGCTGTTTGTTGTGTGTATCTGTTGCCGATTGCATTCCTGTTGCCGCTTGGGTAATTAATTTTCCGTTATGTTGTGTTGGGCGCGTGTATACGCGCGTATTGATAATTTCTATTTTAATCCTTTTACTGAAATTTTCTGCAGGAAATTAAATGATTAATATTGGTGATAAAAATATATTTTTGTACGAGGAAAATTATTTTGTAATCGGTGAAATTTTCGGTTGGAATCCGAATTACCGGATACCCCGAGAATTTTGCTGCCGTACCGCGATGACTTATTACGAGCGGACGGTGGCCGATGATGATTTTTATCTGAGTCCTAAATTATAAATAAATTAAAATTAAAATTAGTTTGTGAAATAAATTTCGAAACGAAATGAAAAAAATAAAACACGAATGAAAGTATGAATAAAAACATAAAAATAATTAATATGTATCGGTGGTTGGGAATTATTTATTGGATTGTGGATTGCTTGGTATTGCGTTTGGTTGTGAATTTGACGTCGAAATGATGCGACGGGTAGGCCGATAAATAAAGGAAACGCTGCCCGATTTTCGGGAAAATTAATCCCGAAAATACGGGAACGTAACCTATAATTATCGGAGACGTCGAATAATCATATACAGTTATATTACATGAACTGGACTGCGATTGAGACAAGATAATTTATAAGTAATCGATTACCCTGTTTTTCAAAACAACGAGTATACGTATTTTCTGAAAATAAATATCGAACCGAATTTCGAAGATGTGAACCATAATTGCTATGTGTATTTTGATAATACATATAAATATGCATTCGGTTATGAAATCGTAGGGATAGAATAGGATGACGATTTGATGTTAACCTTGAGCGGTTATCTGAATTAGGGTATTTCAACCCTGTAGGTTTAGACGGAAGAACCGAGACGTGACATCGGGCTAGGAACGATCTAGTGATTAGACGTCGAGATCAACGAAGTTCCATTTGAAGGATCTGAATGTTGGGATCATATCCAGAATAGGATAGAAGTTTGACGATAAAGCCGAATGATTAAAGTCGAACCAAAGTTAACCGATAATAGTGGTTAAAGCTTATTGAGGCAAGTATTCTAGATTTTCTTTTTAATACTGCAAGTATTCTTGATTTTTTTAAATACTGCAAGTATTCTTGAATATTCTTTTAAATTACTGCAATTATTTCTTCCATCTTATTCTAAGTTTAGAATAGTTAAATGTTTTATATTTCGCTGCAATTACTCATATTATGCTTGTTCATTTATTCTTGTTCCTGTAATTCGATTGCTCTCGTGAGCAAATACCCATTATTTCGGGTTATTTGCGAACCCTGAATTGGGATGTTTTGAATTCAAAATGGTTTGACATCAAAACACTCTACGGGCTGGATAGTGATACTTTGGGGATTAAGTTTTACTTAATCCTATGGACCGAAACATAATCGGTGCCTTGAGATGGGCCGTAGTGCCTGGGGACCCGACTGGATCTATACAGGTAGGTATAGATCTGCACTGTATCCTGATTGATCAGCAGGGTATAAGTGTGAACTAGTGTCCAGTCTAATTTATTGTTGATCGCCATTAATGGCATTCCTTCATGAAATAAAATGTGATTATGGTTTAAAGTTATTCTTTCTTAGCACCCAGTTTCGGGAAAATACAATGTTTCTAAATAAATTCGAGGTTCAGATTGTTGCTGCAGCATTAGTTGCTCAGTGATAATTAGAATCTTGAATGAATTGAGATCTTCTTAATTATTCAACCCGTCCTTATCAGGCTGGTTTAGTAGGCTAAGTCTATGGAAACTTAGTCGATAATGATGGATATTGAATAGTTAGGAATTTCTTGAACATCGTTTTATGAATAGTTATTGCATTCGTTGCTTAAGTATGAAGTGTTACCAGAGGATATTTTGAAAACACGCAATTCTGAAGCTCTTACAAAAATGTCATTATTTCCTATGTGATTTATAGCAATGCAAATCAAATTGGTTTTAAGATAATGAAGTATGTCCTTTAAATGATTTCGTGTTTTGCTCTTCAAAATATTTCAGAGATTTTGTCCGAAAGTTTTCTTTGATATTAATGTTTGAAACTTAAAATATATACTTGCTGAGCATTTTTGGCTCACTCTTGCTTTGTAAATTCTTATTTCTGCCAGAATCAGATAAGGATAAAAAGTGAATAGCTTTGATAGACAACAGAAGTTAGAGAAATTTCCGCTGCGAGAGATTGAAGGTGTTAGAAGAATGTGACAAAAGCATTAGTTCAAAGGTATCTATACTTGTATTTTAGTTATTGTGAGTTGTAAAGGGTTAGATTCTTGTTTCATACCATAACCTGTAAACGATCCGGATTCAAGGGGTTATTTATTTATTTCTTGATTTTATGTAAAGATTGTTTAGTGACACCAAATCTTGACCCCGGATTTGGGATGTTACATATGATGGCTATATTCTCTGACATGATTAGAAATAATGTCGAGGTGTTCATGGACGACTTCTCCGTCTTTGGACATTCGTATGATGAATGTTTGAATAATCTTTGTGCAGTGCTCAAAAGGTGTGTGGAAACTAATTTGGTGCTAAATTGGGAAAAATGTCATTTTATGGTGCGTGAAGGCATTATTCTTGGGCATAAGGTCTCTAGCAAGGGTCTTGAGGTGGACAAAGCCAAGGTGGGAGTCATTGAAAATCTTCCACCACCTATTTCTGTGGAAGGAATCCGTAGTTTTCTTGGTCATGCGGGTTTTTATTGGCATTTTATCAAGGACTTTTCGAAGATATCTAAGCCGCTGCGTAACTTGCTTGAGAAGGATGTGCCTTTCAAATTTGATGATGAATGTTTGATGTCATTCGAGACTCTTAAGAAGAGTTTGATCACTGCACCAGTTATTACAGCACCTGATTGGATAGAGCCTTTTGAGATGATGTGTGATGCGAGTGATTATGCGGTGGGCGTAGTTCTTAGGCAACGCAAGAATAATCTCTTTCATGTGGTCCACTATGCTAGCAAGACCTTAAATGGGGCCCAAATGAACTACACCACTACTGAGAAGGAGCTCTTGGCTATAGTCTTCGGTTTCGAAAAATTTTGATCTTATCTGCTTGGGAAAAAAGTAACAGTATTCACTGATCATGCGGCCATTCGTTATTTGGTTTCCAAGAAGGATTCGAAGCCGAGACTCATTCGTTGGGTGCTCTTGCTACAGGAATTTGAGTTAGAGATCAAGGATCGAAAAGGTACTGAGAATCAAGTAGCTGGCCATCTCTCTAGATTGGAGAATCCCGAGTCTACTTCACATGATAAGACATTGATCAACGAATCTTTTCCGGATGAGCAGTTGTTCACAGTTCAGGAGGAAGAGCCATGGTTCACAGATATTGTGAATTATCTTGTCAGCAATATAATGCCTCCTAATTTGACCACAGCTCAAAAGAAGAAGTTTCTGCATGAGATGAAGTGGTATATGTGGGATGAACCGTATTTGTTTAGACAGGGAGCTGACCAGATCATCAGGAGATGTATCCCATTCTGTGAGACGGAGGGGATATTACGAGACTGTCACTCCACAGTTTATGGTGGACACTATGGTGGTTAGAAGACGGCAGCTCGTATTCTGCAAGCAGGTTTTTTCTGGCCTACTTTGTTTAAGGATGCTCATCAGTTTATTTTAAGGTGTGATCGTTGCCAAAGAGTGGGAAATCTTACGAGAAAGGATGAGATGTCGTTAAATGTTATGCTTGAAGTCGAGGTCTTTGATGTTTGGGGAATCGATTTCATGGGGCCTTTTGTATCGTCCTGTAACAATCAGTACATCTTGCTGGCAGTCGATTATGTCTCAAAATGGGTAGAAGTCAAAGCTCTACCGACAAATGATGCAAAGGCAGTGTTGAGTTTTCTTCATAAGCAGATTTTCACAAGGTTTGGAACACCACGAGTAATCATAAGTGATAAAGGGTCGCAATTCTGCAACCGTAAGTTCACTTCTATGATGCAGCGCTACAATGTGAATCATTGAGTTGCTACTGCCTACCATCCGTAAACAAATGGTCAAGAGGAAGTGTCTAACAGAGAGATCAAGCGTATCTTAGAGAAGGTTGTTTGTCCGTCAAGGAAGGATTGGTCTTTAAAGCTCGATGAAGCTGTTTGGGCTTACAGAACAGCATACAAAACTCCACTTGGTATGTCTCTGTTTCAACTGATGTATGGTAAGGGATGTCATTTACCTGCGGATCTTGAGCATAAGGCCTATTGGGCATTGAAGAAGTTGAACCTGGATCTAGATGCAGCTGGAAAGAAGCGAATGCTTCAGCTTAATGAACTTGATGAATTTCGACTCCAAGCGTACGAGAACAACAAAATGTATAAGGAAAAGGTGAAAAGGTGGCACGATAGGAAGCTACATCCCAAGTTATTCGTGCCAGGGCAACAAGTTCTCTTATTCAACTCTCGTCTCTGACTTTTTCCTGGGAAGTTAAAATCCCTTTTATTGTCAAAACTGTGTTTCCATATGGAGCGGTGGAGATTTTTGAGAATGATCCGGACCAAGCATTCAAGGTTAATGGTCAGCGTTTGAAGCACTACTATGGAGACATGGCAAACCGGGAAGTGGTTAGTGCAGTTTTATTGTCAACTTGAGGAAAGGTACGCAACGTCAAGCTAATGACAAAAAAGAAGCGATTCGTGGGAGGCAACCCATGATTTGTTGTTACAGGAACCCTTAAAAGTTAATAACCTATCTAAAACCACAAAAAAATCAGAAAAAAGGAGCCTGGAAAAAAAATTCCAGAAGCCCCCTGAGCGCTCGCTCAGCTATGCTGAGCGACCGCTCAGCAAGCTAAGCGCCCGCTCAGCTCTGCTGAGCGACCGCTCAGGGGCTGAGTTGGAGAAATTTTTTTATGTTCAATAAAAAACCAAAAAAATCAGAAAAATAAAAACACAAAATACAGCCCATAAACCCACAACCTATTTCCCCATTATCCCATGATTTTAACCCTTAAACCCACTTCTAATCAAATTCTACCCTAATCCATACCCTATATATACATACACCTATCCCATATATCTCCCATACACTTTCAACACTTCAACTCTCTCCCGAACACAAAAACACAAATCTCAAGCACTTTTACTCAGTTTCGATGGCACCCAAGAGAGCAAGGACTATCGATAGTAGCAGCACTATCCCTACTGCTGATTTCTCGAGGGGTACTGCTGCGAGGCCTCGTTTGAATGATAGGGCTGCTGAGGAGGAGTACACTAGGCTTCTGGGGAAGCCAATTTTGAAGGAGAGGGGATTCTTACCATCGGGGAGGGATGGTGAGTTGTTACCTTTGATTGCTGAGAAGGGGTGGATAGCTTTTTGTGAGTCACCCGAAGCAGTGTCGATGAGTGTGGTTCGCGAGTTCTATGAGAACGCGAAGGCCGAGAAGAATGGGTATTCTGTGGCCCGGGGGATGACGGTGGATTATCACCCTGTGGCGATTCGCCGTGTGATTGGGCAGAGACAGAGCAAGCCCACGGAGGAGAACTAGAACGAGAAGACTGCTGAGGATTTTGACTTGGATTTGATTTGTGCTACTCTCTGTAGGTCGGGCACAGTATGGACCTTCAAGACTGGAACTAATGAGTATCGTCACTTTCCGGCGATCGAGATGAACAGGTATGCCCGTGCATGGAATGCGTTTATTTGTGCTAATATTTTGCCTTCTTCACATGCACATGAGGTCACAGTTGAGAGAGCACAGTTGTTGTGGGGAATTTTGAATGAGGAATACTATGTGGACCTTGGTGAGTTCATCTACCAGGGAATTCTGAAGTTTTTGAGGGGAGCTAAGCACATGAACATCCCTTATGCATCTACGATTACCAAGCTTTGCCGAGCGGTAGGAGTTCAGTGGTCGTCTCATGAGCAGTTGTAGTTGTCGGCCGCTCCTATTGATTCCGGGACTCTGAATGCGATACAGGAGTGGACCGCTCCTATTTGAATAAAAGCATGATTCCGTAATAAGCTCTATAATCTTGAAGTGTTATAAGTCACTTTGTGCCTAGAATTTTTATTCTTTGTATAATCGTGCGATTGCCTTGAGGATAGTTGAGTCATGATAATTGATCTAGTTTCGAAGCACTGCATGCTTCCTTATCTTAGTATTTGTTGAGATGTCGTAAGTTGGTTGGTTTGGTCGTAGTAAGGGGGATCACTGCATTTCATATAGATTGCATTCATGCATGTTTTTATTTTGTTTTTGAGTCTGTGACGCTTGAGGACAAGCATCGATTTAAGTTTGGGGGTGTGATAAGTGGCATTTTATACCACTTAGAACGTCTTATAATAGCTTAAATTGGTGTCTTGAAATCAAGTATTTTGTGTATTTGATGTGTTTTTCTAGTGTCTGTGCATTTCAGGGTATTAGTTGCATTTCGGGAGAGAATTTATCTATAATAAGCCTTGGCATGTGTCTAGCATTGCAAGAGGGAAGATAGGAGTAGATTGCAGCGAAGAAACGGAGCAAACATATCATTTTTCCAGAAAGGGTCTGAGCGCCCGCTCTGCTATGCTGAGCGGCCGCGCAGGATCGTAATTTCAGAATAATTATTTTAGACTCCTATTTCTGTTTGGCTTCCAACTTCTGAGCTATCTAGGTTTTATGGGACTCCTATATAGAGTCAACTATGGAGTCAACTATGGAGTCAATCAAATAGCTATTGTCTGTGAGCTTTGTGCAGGATCTCATGCTACGGATCAGTGTTCTCTTGTTAATGAATCTGTTCAGTATGTGAACAATTATCAGCGACCGCAGTAGCCTGTGCCAGCTACTTATCATCCTAATAAAAGAAATCATCCCAATTTCACCTGGAGCAACAATCAGAATGCTGTTCAGCAACCATATCAGCAAGCTGTGAGTAAGCAGTTTAATCCTCCTGGATTCCAGCAACCTCAGCAATATGCTCAAAGGCAATCATATCCTCAACAAGGAGGTGCTGCTCCACCTTCTAGTGCTGATTTCGAGGAGCTAAAGCTGTTGTACAAAATTCAGGTTGTTTCCATCAAGACCTTGGATAATCAAATCGGTCAAATAGCCAATGCCTTGCTCAATCATCAACCTGGCACACTTCCAAGCGATACTGAAGTGCCAGGCAGGAAGGAAGCTAAGGAGAATGTCAAAGTTGTTACCTTAAGGTCTGGAAAAGTTACTGAAGCTGAAAAAAGCAAAAGATGGAGAAGCTGAAGTTGTAGATGAAGAAGAAAAGCAAAAGGAGAAAGAGGGGAACCAAGGAAGACTACAGTTGAAAACACTATGCCTGAGGTTAATACAGGGTAGAAATGGCTCTATCCTCCACCACCTTTTCCTAAGAGATTGCAAAAACAAAAGTTGGATAAGCAATTTGGTATGTTTCTTGAGGTGTTCAAGAAACATCACATCAACATACCTTTCGCTGAGGCTCTGGACCAAATGCCAAGTTATGCGAAATTCATGAAAGGTATTCTTTCATGGAAGGTGAAACTGGATGATCTCGATACTTTCGCTCTAACAGAAGAGTGCAGTGTTGTGCTGCAACAAAAATTACCTCCAAAGCTTAAGGATCCAGGTAGCTTCACCATTCCATGCACCATTGGCAAGTTGTCATTCGACAAGTGCCTTTACGATTTGGGAGCAAGCATTAATCTGATGCCGTTGTCTATCTTCAAAAAGCTGAATTTGCCTGATCCAAAGCCCACCTACATGTTTCTACAATTGGCTGATCGTTCTATTACATACCCACGAGGCATTATGAAGGATGTGTTAGTAAAGGTGGATAAGCTCATCTTTCCTGCAGACTTTGTCATTCTGGATTTCGAGAAAGATAAGAAGATTCCCATAATCTTGGGAAGACCTTTCTTGGCTACAGGTCATACCTTGATAGATGTGCAAAAAGGTGAACTTACTATGCGGGTGCAAGATCAGGATGTAACATTCAATGTATTCAATGCAATGAAATTCCCTACAGAAGATGAGGAGTGCTTCAAGGTGGATTTGATTGATTCTGCAGTAACTCAGAACTTGATCATGTGCTAAAGTCTGATGCCTTAGAAAAAGCCTTATTGGGGGAATTTGACAGTGAAGATGAGGAAGGCAATGAGCAACTACAATATCTAAATGCTTCTCGTTGGAAGTGAAAGCTAGACATGCCATTTGAATCTCTTGGTAATACTGATCTCAAGAATGGTGAGGGAAAGTTCAAACCAATTATTGAGGAAGCACCTACTTTGGAGCTTAAACCATTGCCTGAACACTTGAGGTATGCTTTTTTAGGTGATGCATCTACTTTGCTTGTTATTATTGCATCCGACCTTTCAGGTAGTGATGAGGACAAGCTCTTGAGGATCAAGCTCTTGTTATTATTGCATCCGACCTTTCAGGTATGTCATTTAGCTCATGCATATACCATGATCCCTTTTGTGTTGCTTTACCAATTGATATGTGATATTGATGCAAGTGTAGTGATAGCGTTAGAGTGATGTTGAATCTTGTTAGGTTGACATGCATGCTAGAAACACTTGTAATTTCACTAAGTCTTAGAGTATGCTTAGGGACTAGATTGTTGTCATGATTTGATGGTTTTTGAGGTTAATCTATTGCTTATGCTTAGAATATATGATAGGCTCTTAATGATAAAAGGCATGAAAAGATAGAATTGGAGTAAAAATTGGAATTCATTGCTAGTTCTGGCTAGGCGTCAAATGGCTAGTAGCCGGCTCGTATTGTATGCGAGTAGTCTAGGGTTGAGCAAGATGGAGCGAAACGAACATGCTCAAAAATTTAAAAAAAAAAAGAAAAAAAAAGAGAAAAAAAGAGAAGATAAAAAGAAAAGAAAAAAAATATGATTTAATGCATAATTGATCACAAGTGAGCTCTTTGGTATTCGAGTTATTAAGTTCTTAGGGGACTTTGTGCCTAGTGACATAAGGCTTTTATAGCCTGGGATCCGCTAACCTAACGCTCGCTAAATGGATGCCATTGCATAGTCGTTTGTGGATCTCACTCATTGCACGATCAAATAAGCATTTGTTTATTGTGTTGAATAAAAGCATGATTCCGTAATAAGCTCCAGTGATCTTGAAGTGTTATAAGTCATTTTTTGTCTAGAATATATTCTTCATATAATCTTGTGATTGCCTTGAGGATAATTGAGTTATGATAATTGATCTAGTTTTGAAGCATATCTGTTAAGCATTTGCACACACCACATTTCTAGTTGTATATTAGCTTACGTGATTTGATTGATCTTTAGTCGCCTAATTGCATTTGTTGAGATGTCACGTGTTGGTTGGTTTAGTCATTGCGATGGGGATCGTTGCATTTCATGTAGTTTGCATTCATGCATGTTTTTATTTATTTTTGAGTCTGTGACGCTTGAGGACAAGCATCGATTTAAGTTTGGGGGTATGATAAGTGGCATTTTATACCACTTAGAACGTCTTATAATGGCTTGAATTAATGTCTTGAAATCAAGTATTTTTGTGTATTTGATGAATTTTTCTAGTGTTTTTGCATTTCAGGGTATAACTTGCGTAATTAGGGAGATTTCATCATAATCAGCCTAGGGAAGTACTTGGAATCAGTTGCGGGGAGTTATGCGAAGAATTCAGCAAAATCAGAAGAAAAGAAGAGGATTTTTCCAGATAGTGTGCAGGCTCCTGCCTGGTGCTTGCAGGAGACCTCCTAGAGAGCAGGCGCCCGCGTGGGAATGGAGGCTGCCGCCTGGGGTCGTAATTTTAGAATCTGGATTTTCTAATTTGACTTCTATTGGGCTTTTGACGGCGCTGTTTCTTGTGGACTCTTATAAAAGTAATCTTGGGAGATGTTTTCACAATAACAAGTGACAAGCAAGGAGCAAGGAGAGAAGATTAAGAAGACCGTTTTAGCACACCACAATGAAGTAGATGAAGCATACGTTATCTTGTGATTCTTTTAATTCGGTGTAACAGTGGATGCTAGTTTTCTTTACTTTGAACCTTAATACTCTTGTGACATACTTTGTTTTTATTAAGTATTTTTATTAGTTTATATTGTTGTGTTATTATCATGTTTTCATATGAACCCATGGTGACGATGAGTTCTATCATGGGCTAATCGTGATCATGGGGTCATAGCGAATTTACTATGGATTTCTTTAGTTAATTGTTTAATACCTTGGTATGTGATGATTGTATGATATCTAGCATAGGTTGTGCTTATTCGTCTTAGGTGTGTCACGAACATATAAGATAACCTGTTAATCTCTTGTGAAGCGACAGTGAATCTTGAGATTAGAACTTGCCATGCTAGCATAGGTTCATGTGTTGTATGCATGATTAGTGGGTAACTCTAACCGTTTTACTTGCCCTGTGTAATCATAATGAATAACTTGCGCTTAAATCATTATGTTGTCAAATTCTGTAGACATATAGGGTCTCAACATAATTGATGCATATTCAACTTCTATCTTAATTGTGGATGCTTGATAGAATGGTTATTGTGCAACGAAAGTTGGCTTTTATCAATTTCGTGTTGTTCGATTAATATCATCACTATTACATGCTAAGGGTAATAACAATAACTATTGAATGAAGTAGTAATGAAGTTATGATCTCATGTGTGTTTAATATTATTAATTCAAGTGTTAATTTAAGTGTTTAATTCTCGTAGTTAATAATTAATTAATCAACCTTAATTGTTATTGTCTTGACATTAAGAAGTAATCATACATTGGTGAGTAAGTATTAATTAAATATAATTAATCAGAGTCTATGTGGGAACGAACTAGAAATCATTATATATTACTTGCGAACGCGTATACTTGCATGAATTATTAGCGCATGCTTTGTACCTAACACCTTCTGAACTACCCCAGCGTAGGTACCAATCTCAAACATCGACACTTATCTCGAATCCAATATTCGAGCCCTTGTTAAAACCTCTAAGCCTTCTCTTCATCGGTATTCACATACTTAGTCACAAATCTTAACAATTCTGTAAACTTCTTCTCATATTCCAAGACGGTCATACTTCATTATTTCAATTCCAGGAATTTCTTCTCTATTTGTTTCTGCATATACCGGGGGTAATATTTTTCAAAAAATAACTCCTTAAACCTAGTCCAAGTAACTGGTTGAACTTCTTCCAAAGCTTTGACTGAATCCCACCAATAAATTGCTTCCCCTTTCAAGAAATATGCGGCATAAACGGCCTTCTATTCTTCCCCTAGTCGAACTAATTTGAATGATCTATCCATTTCTCTTATCCAAGTGTTGGCTACTACGGGATCAGTGGTATCATGAAAAGCTGGAGGGTTCACATTCTGAAAAGTTTTGAAAGTCACAATTTGTTGAGGTGGCTCTGGTGGATCTGGTTGATGTTGGTGTTGATCATGATTCTCTTGGTTTCGAAATTGTTATTGTTAGAATTTTTGTTGAAGAGTTTGTTGTTGTTGAGCAATTGTATTAGTCTGTTGTTGTAGAGTTTCCAATATTCGAAGAATATTGGGGTCGGTTGCAGAAGCAGTACTAGTTTGCTTTATCTTTTTAGGAGGCATATTTCTGAAAAGAAAATTGGTAACAAGAAGGTGTGATTATAACTAGATAATTCAAACCTAGGTTATCAAAGGGTTAATTTGATCACATGATGTTTAGATTTTAGCAAAGTTATACATGATTATAAGCAGGAAAGCAGAAATATAGGCAAAATTAGGACAACGGGAATGCATAAGTAAGCTTGAAACATTCGCGATAATCGCATGCATGATTCTGATATAACAGATTTACAAGGTAGTTAAGGGTATAGCAATCAAAGCCAAGGTGCCACGAAATCAAGGGAATCACATGTATTCAGATTAGTTAATGAGTTGATATACAATTCTAGAAATAAAAGCGAAGCTAAATTGAACGATAATGAAATGAAACGATAGTGCATTAAACATTAAAACAAAGTTATCTTACAACGCCACCATTTAAGGTTCGAATTTTTAAAAGTCAACGACATCATAGTTCTAAAAAAATACAGATTTTACATAGTTCGAGAAATATAATCAACATAAATGGTAGCCAACTGGAAAAGGGAATAGGAGGTATAGCTCATAATTCGGCCTAACAGTCATCTACCTAGGTCTCCTCGTTAACATCTCGAGCTATCGGGATCTCTTCCCACTGCTCTCCCTAAAGCACCTTCACAATGCCTTGATGTTCATCCGTAACCATCTGGATGGTGTACTGGCTGCTGCGGTCACGGTGTGCTAGCATCTCTCTAAGCTTAGTGTTAACGAACTGCGTCAGGGACTCGAGTCTTGCAATCAACTGTGCCTTAGATTCCTCCTTAAGCTGGGTATCATCCTGAAAAGCTACATCCAGTCGCTCCATAAGTCGGTCGTACTTCCCTGGGAGCCTATCAAACTGGAGCCTCAAGTCAGCGTACACGGAGAATGTTATAGTGTCAGATGGCGCCGAGGACGAAGAAGAATGCATCCTTTGCTGAGAAACAATATATACAAAGGAAAATATTAGCGACTTACTCGAATAATATCTATTTACACTCTCGTATTTCCTATATATATATATATCCTATAACCTATATGGACTATTCAGGGACTCTAAACCTTGGCTCTGATACCAAAACCTGTCACAGCCCCAAAATAACACTAACAAAATATAACTGAATAAATACGAAGTTATTATAAATGGCTGTTAACAACAGAATCCAATATCGCAAAGGTTCGGGGTTTGAACAGTCCCATACTACAATTATTACAACTTATATCTAAAGCTACCGGTCCTCACACAAACGCCAATTATACTACCTGGGCTCTCAGATAAGCCTCAGCATCTCCACCGCTAGACTTACGAGCAGTCTGCTTGAATCTAACCATACTTGCTAGCTGAAATGTCATAAATGAAAAGCAAGAAGTGAGCCAAGCTCTCAATAAGGTATATCATAAAATAGAATTTAACATCATAGCAATTTTTGTATCTAGAAATTGAGATGTATGGCATCATTATTCAAGTCAAAACATTTGTAACCAAATCATTGCTTAAAATCATTTTATGACGCTACGGATTATAGCCGGTGATCAGCCGCGAAACAATCCCAAACCTCGCTGGGTTTTTAACAAATTAATGAGATCCATAGGCATCTTTTAAGCCTAACATAATAAGTGTGAAAGGGACTTGCGTCTTAGTCCAATTCACCAATCTCAAGAAAACATTCTTTTATTTAAAAAGCAATTAACTTTTATAAAACTGATGCCAAGGAGAACTTTACAAAGATCTATACAAAGGGGTTAAAATCATCAATCAATGATTTCGAGTTAAGAAACTCTTATCAAAATGATGTGACTTCTCACTAGCAGGGTTTTCAAGGATAGTCAGCAATGGTTTGATAACCAAGGAAGAAAGTATTGAAAATGAGTCATAACGTTATTCCACAAGATAGAGGTCTCAAATTTGAGGGTTATATGAGGGATATATCTAGTGACAAAATTCGGGTATGATTGTAAGGGTTTATGTAAAGAGTTGGTAACTCGGAGGTGTAAGAGTAAAAAGAATAGCGGTTAATCAAGAGAGATCACATATGAGGTTTTATAGTTTACAAGGGTATGATTTTTATAAGCATATACACAGCACTTCAAAAATCTCAATCTAAAATCAGAATATTTGCAACAATATATCATGGTGACAACAATATTAAAAAGATCAATATACGAGCATGCTATCATAATTTAAAGGAGTGGTTCGAAACATTTACAATATATCTTAATAGTTCAGAATAATTCTCAATACATATCTCGAGAGGGTCAAAGGACACTTGCAATATATATAATTTAAGGAAAACATCACTAGAACGATAAGCGAGGGCAAAAACACTTGCAACATATATAATTGACATAGGGAAACACTTGCAATATACCAAGGAAGTTCGGGAACACTTGCCTTACCAAGGAAGTCCGGGAACACTTGCCTTACCAAGGAAGTCCGGGAACACTTGCCTTAAGAAGGCTGGACTAACTCTCGTCTCGATCATGGAAGCAATCAGGAGCACTACTCGACTTTGACGGAAAGCTTACTACCTTCTCCTGAGCCTACACAAAATATTAGACCTCATCAAGATACACTCTCACAAAAACTCCATCCTGATTAAAGATTTCAAAACATATTGGCACTTAGGCCTAACTACACATTCGACTCTTTACTAATCACTTATTATGCTCAAATAATCATTTAGAATCACATAACACATTTACTCACATAATATACAATCTTGATATAATGGTGAACTATTGAGTATTGAATGATCTCACTCAACCAACACGATTGACTCGAAGTGCTACCTAGTCTAGTGCAACCCCACTAGCTCTCCAAGCTTTGAAGTGCCTTTACTAGCCAAACTCCATTTCACTTAACCACACATATGGCCTAACCTTCTTCTCACCTCTTACTAACCATTAAACTCAATGGTCAACTCAGGCCTCACCTCTAAGGATGCAAAATTTAAGTGCAAGGACAATGTGTTCCTAGTGCAACTATTAGGTGACACCGAATGGTACTAAGTGACAATAAATCCCTTTCCACTCAAGGTTTGACACTTAAATTACTACAATGGAATCTCAGGTCCTAAATCTAACTTGTGCACTTGTAATGACACCAAGGCTCAACCTAGGCCTCCTTTATACTCTTGGTTTTAACTCTAAACCTTCGAACTATGGCTTGAAAAACCTCCCGCAAACTCCCTAGTACCAATGCTAAGCAAGGCCTAATGAGGGCCTACCAATGACACCACTTTCTAAGCTTAAAAGTGCTCATCACTCAAACTTCCTCTGTTCTGACCAGAAGTCATGATTCAACTTGTGCACTTAACTAAATGAGCTGATTTCTTACATTTAAAGCTTTTGGGATCAACTATAGGTCAAGTCATAACTTTTGGTGGCTTGGGCCTCCCAATGCCCAACGAATGCCCATTCAAAACTCTCATACAAACTAAAGCAACATTCTGGAAAAAAATACAAACCTTATACTAACCCTTCCACCTTAACTCCCACTTATAAACCATGAACCTAATCTTTAACCAAGCACAGATACTAACCCAATACTCTCATCCATCCCACCAACACGTGGTGGAGATCATTCATACCCTAATTAACCATGACCAAATTATATAAATAAAGTAGCAAGACTAACACTAAATCACGTTTTCGAGTACTCATGCACAAAATGAATATCCATAACAACATGCAACACAATACCAATTGAATATACTCATTAACCCGCTGTATAAACTATATTTTTTCATAATAAAGCACTTGTCAAGAAAAGTATACTCAATTTTTGTTTAATAAATCAAGTTATATCTAAGGCATATAATAGAATTTGAAGCCCAAAATCAAGTATATAGTTTAGTTTTCAACATGCACTCCTAGTACTCTAAGATTTTGAGTGTAAATTCAACATGCAATCATTTAACATAAAATATCCTAATTATTTCATGACATGCAAGGGTTTTAAAGATCTCTATCCATCAAAAATTTAGCTTTATAACAATATGCAATCAAGACTTCTTCACATAACATTTAATCATAAATAAAAAACATAAAACTTTACTCCATTCGGCTCTTAAAGAGTCATTGCGGAATGGAAAGGAGTTAAATGATCATACAAAATTGTAATATCCGGGAAAATTACGTGAATATTATATGTTAAATAAATAAATATTATGTGTTTCATAAATTTAAAGTGATTATTGCCATAATATGAGATGTTATAACTGTTACGTGTGTTTCTGTGCGGGCCAGAAAATTTTTTTGATTGATTAATATATGATTAAATTGCAATTATATGAACCTCTCTGCAATCGGGACACGTATTTATTAGCGTCTTTACTAAGGTACTCGTTTTATTTCATTTTACGCGTGTTACAATGCATTTTATATGTTATCGGGATTTTCTGGTAATTTAGGGATCGTTTCCCTTTTTTAAAAAAATCAACGGACCGGGACCCCACCGGGACGTCATACCCCACAAAATCCGTGTTTTCATTTTTATAAAATTGTTTGTATTTTAAATACCCTTTATTTTTGTATTTTTGAATTATTCGCAATTTTTGGGAAATTTTGACATTAATTTTGTATTTTATCGTTTTTAAAATTATTCCCCGTAATTATTATTTTGGGGCTTAATTATTGTAATTTAAGGATAAAAACACCCTTAATTTATTTTGGGGATATAATCTCAGAATTGATATAAATAGCTGAACAGAAATTATTTATTCATTTTATTTTATTAAAAATTCAGAAAATAGAAATAGCCAAAAATAGTTTTGAGGGTGAGAATTTCTTCATTAATTTTAAACGTGATTTTCGATCGATTCTGGGAACCAAATCAGACGTGCTAGTAACCAAAATCTTCCTCTCGAAGAGAGCTTTCCATTGATACCAATATTTTGATCTGAGGTACAGTAAATCGAAAAGTCGATTTTTATCTTTTTATTCTTGAAAATCATTTTTATTTTTGGATGATTCTGGGTTGATTTTGATGTTACAGACAGTTTTAGAATGATGTTTAGAGTCGATTTATGTATAAATTTGCATCGTTTTAGTTCGAAATCGTGTTAGCCGAGTTTGGGATTTTCTTGATTTTTGATTTTGAATTTCCAAGCTATAGTTTGATTGTTTGATACTGTGATTAATTCGAATAGATTGTAGATGTAAAAGGCTTGATTTTGCAACAAGAATCTCTCGATTTGGTGTTGAAATGAAGGAAAATGGTGTTGGCCGGAAAAGCTCCGACTTTGGGCGGCGTTAATGGTTTCTTTTCGCCGGAGTCGGAGTTTAAATCATCAAGGGAAGTAGTAGTTGCCTGGAGTGAGTTTCTGGGATGTTGTTCTGTGGATTTGTATTGGAAACGGGCTGAAATCGTTGAGCTGGGCGGGGGTATCGGGGCTCGTCGGACTCTGGCGAAGTCGCCGGTTTCTGGGATTAGCCCAGATTTCGGTCGACCTTCAACCGGAGTTCTAGGCAACCCAGTTGAAGCCAACCCGACCCGTTTTATTTCTTTTAAAGATCCGGGTTCAATCTGTTTTCCCAAACTGCAAATCAAAAAAATCTGTTTCTGTGTTTTCTTTTATAAATTATTTAAAAATCATTTTCTTATTTTTAAAAATCATTTATTTTATATGTAAAAATCATTTACTCATTATTTATAAATTCTAAAAATTATTTTCTTAATTATTGTAAATTCCTAAAATTATTTTCTTTTATTGTTTTCAAAAAAAATCTAATTTAATTTAATTATTTATAATTTATTTTAGTTAATTATTTATGAATTTAATTAATTGATTAAAATTATTTAATCGGTTAATTTTATTTATAGATAGTTAAATAAATATATATTATTTATAATTATTTCAAATAATTCCTAAAAATTATTTTTAAGGTTTTAAAAATTATATTTTGGTATTTAAGAATCAATTAATATTATTATTAATTGATTTAAATCTATTTATTTCTTATTTTATTCATAATAATTAAACCGTTCGTCCGTTTAATACGAAACGAACGCGTACAGACTCAGAAAAATATTGCGCTTCTATTTAAAATACTTTTGAGACCTAATTTCTTTTGTATTGCAATGTCATTTGAAATGTGTATCAGTTTGAGTCGGTATTTGATCGATAAATACCAATATTGACCTGATTTTCATTCTGAACGCCCTAGGACGTATCTTTTAATGATCTGACTTATATATTACATGAATTATGTAATTACATGTTATACAAATGCCATGATTATGTATTACATGATATACATGCGATTTGTTTATAGTATTAAAATGCCATGCTTAGCTATAAACGATCGGGTAGATGTCAAGACGTATGGTTACGTCGATTGAGTTTAGTTTTGTCAATTAAAATAGTCCTTTTGTTTATAGAATCAAGTAGCAAGGAGTGTAGTCAAGTGTTAGACGGAGGTAGTAGCCAGCAGCTATAAGCAGGTTTATAATAAGAGATTATCGAGCATACCAGGCAAGTACCCCTAACTTCACTTATTGTTCAAGTGACGTTTATTTCGAATCATATTATGCAAGTACCTATATCTTCATTTATCATTCAATTGATATTGACTCTAAACTTTATTCTTTCGATTTCCATACTATTCTAAGTTCACAATAGTTAAACGTTTTATATTTTGCTATAAATTACTCTATACAGTGGAACATTGAATTGAGATTAGCGAATAACTAATTATTCTAGTTTTTTCGCCATCGATTGTTGAGATAACTCTGGGCCATGAGAAATGGGGAGTTATATGGTTAAGGATGTCCTTTGATTCGGCTCCTTTGATTAAAATGTTTTATGGATTGGATGAATGCGTAAGTGACCAGGACGGACGGTCCAGCGGAGGGCTATTTCTATATGTTATATGAAATACTATGACACCATTTTTGCCACAGTCAGGTATATTGCCTTTTTAATTGAGTACTCGTGTTCTGGGGACAAGTTTCTATGAATCATGACCTTGTGCTATCACACGGGCTGGTCAGCATGTGATAGTACGTCTATCGGAGTTATATTCCAATCTAAAAATTATCGTTTATTGTTGATAGCTTATGAAGCTTTTATTATTGATCAAATATTACTGATTTTATCCTGTTGTTCAATTATTATTAGAATGTGAGTTATCATTTCAAGCACATTTTATTCTGCTTACTGAGCATTTCTTTCGCTCATAATTGTTTATCAATCCAATCTTTCAGCTAAACCAGAGCAGGCTTGAGTTCCAGGTTTGATTAGAGGTCAAGTGCTTGTAAATAGTTTGGTGTGTTTTCTAGGCAGATAGTTTGGGACGCTTGAATAGTATAAAGGTTTGTAATAAATTTGGAATAAGTTATAAAACTAATTAGACTTACGGTTTGTAATAACATTTGGTTTGTACTAGTGCCTGTTTCATACTATAACCAGTGATCGATCCAGTACAGGTAAAGGGGTCATATTTATTATATTATTCCGCTGTGATTATTTTATTATAGTTTAGTGGCAAGTGACCCCCAAATCTAGACCCCGGGTTTGGAGGGCGTCACATGTTGGTATCAGAGCTATAGGTTATGGTCACTGAAACAGGCTTAGGATTGTCATAGATGAGTCATAGGAAGATCACATAAGATAGGCGCGTGTAGTTTAGCTTTTATAGGATTAAATTTAGGATATTGGGCTGGGTTATAGTTAAGTTGTTTAGGTTCCCTGTTTTGTGTTTAGCCTTAGGCCTTGTGTCATTGCCCTGCTATTCTGTTGGTTTATTTGAGATTTCAAGCAAGGATTTAAAAGGTTTGGATAATTCGGAGTAAATTTTCTTTGTGTTATTATTCTCAAGATAATAAGCAGGATTATGTGATAATCATGTCACTTGTGTTAATATGGTAGCAAACTTATGATATTTTGAGAAGAGATAATGTTTGCGAACTTTGATATGCTAAGGAATTGCTACATATTTGACATAATGCTTGACAGATTATTATATATGTTGCTTGTTTTCTTACCAGAATAATGGCACCAAAGAGAAGGAATAATTCAGGAGAGGATCGTACCGAAAGTCGGATGGATCCAGCGATTGTCCAGATGTTGGGACTGATGCAGCAGCAGATGTTACATCTTACGCAGCAGCAACAACGGCAACAACAGCAACAGCAACAGCAATTAGCAGCACCACCTGCAGTGACTTTCAAGCAGTTTCAAGCAGTGAAGCCACCTGAGTTCAAGGGAAGTGCTGATCCTGTGGAAGCCAATACATGGCTCAAGTAAATGGAAAAGGCTTTTGAATTAGTCAGAGCATGAACTGTACAGAAGACCAAGTTTGCAAGCTACTTTCTAAAGGGCGAGGCGAACTATTGGTGGGAATCCATGCGGGCATTGGAAGGAGGTGAGTTTATAACTTGGGAGAGATTCACAGAGTTGATCCTGGAGAAGTATTTCCTGAGGTATATGAAGAACCAAATGGAGATCAAATTCTTGAACCTGACTCAGGGTGATCTTACCGTGGCTGAGTATGAAGCTAAATTTACTGAGTTAGTAAGGTTTGTGCCAGACCAGGTTGATACGGATGAAAAGAAAGCCAGAAGGTTTGAACAGGGGTTGAAGTTTTGGATTCAGAACAGAGTGGCCATGTTTGAATTGACTTCATATGTGGCAGTGGTTCAGAAAGCAATGGTGATCGAAAGTAGGAGTGACATGTCTCAGAAAGGAAAGGATGGGAAGAAAAGGAAAATAGAAACCTCAGAAGGAGGTCAGCAGCAAGGTAATTTTCAGGGTCGTTTCAACAAAAGGTCAGAATTTCAGGATAATAGGAATGTGGGATTCAGAAGACCACAATCAGGAAATAGAGGACAAGGCAACCGTTTTCAGAATTCATACCAGCAGAGGCCCAATCATCCACCAATACCAGATTGTTAGTTTTGTGGTAGGAAGCACTTTGGGAATTGTAATGCTAATGTGACGTGTTTCAAGTGCGGCAGGAAGGGACACTTTGCTAATGTGTGTCAAAATCAGACTCAAGGTCAGAATGTGGGAACTGGATGTTATAAGTGTGGAAAGCCAGGACATATCGCCAGGAATTGCCCAACACAAGGTATAATAAGTAACACCCCAAGGCTTACAGGTGCTCCATCTCAGAATGTGCCAAGAATTGAAGGACCACCAGCAAAGGACCAGCCAAAGGCCAGGACATTTAATATGACTATGAAGGATGCTATTCAGAGTTCAGACGTGGTTGCAGGTACGCTTCCAGTCAACCCCGTAGATGCTAAAGTTTTTATCCTAATGACACTCAAACTGCCCTGATTTGAACTCACTTTATACTCTTGGTTTTAACTCTAAACCTTCGAACAATGGCTTGAAAAACCTCCCGCAAACTCCCTAGTACCAATGCTAAGCAAGGCCTAATGAGGGCCTACCAATGACACCACTTTCTAAGCTTAAAAGTGCTCATCACTCAAACTTCCTCTGTTCTGACCAGAAGTCATGATTCGACTTGTGCACTTAACTAAATGAGTTGATTTCTTACATTTAAAGCTTCTGGGATCAACTATAGGTCAAGTCATAACTTCAGGTGGCTTGGGCCTCCCAATGCCCAACGAATGTCCATTCAAAACTCTCCTACAAACTAAAGCAACATTCTGGAAAAAAAAACAAACCTTATACTAACCCTTCCACCTTAACTCCCACTTATAAACCATGAACCTAATCTTTAACCAAGCACAGATACTAACCCAATACTCTCATCCATCCCACCAACACGTGGCGGAGATCATTCATACCCTAATGAACCATGACCAAATTATACAAATAAAGTAGCAAGACTAACACTTAAATCACGTTTTCGAGTACTCATGAACAAAACGAATATCCATAACAACATGCAACACAATACCAATTGAATATACTCATTAACCCGCTGTATAAACTATATTTTTTCATAATAAAGCATTTGTCAAAAAAAGTATACTCAATTTTTATTTAATAAATCAAGTTATATCTAAGGCATATAATCGAATTTGAAGCCCAAAATCAAGTATATAGTTTAGTTTTCAACATGCACTCCTAGTACTCTAAGATTTTGAGTGTAAATTCAACATGCAATCATTTAACATAAAATATCCTAATTATTTCATGACATGCCAGGGTTTTAAAGATCTCTATCCATAAAAAATTTAGCTTTATAACAATATGCAATTAAGACTTCTTCACATAGCATTTAATCATAAATAAAAAACATAAAACTTTACTCCATTCGGCTCTTAAAGAGTCATTGCGGAATGGAAAGGAGTGAAATGATCATACAAAATTGTAATATCCAGGAAAATTGCGTGAATATTATATGTTAAATAAATAAATATTATGTGTTTCATAAATTTAAAGTGATTATTACCATAATATGAGATGTTATAACTGTTACGTGTGTTTCTATGCGGGCCAGAAATTTTTTTTGATTGATTAATATATGATTAAATTGCAATTATATGAACCTATCTACAATCGGGACGCGTATTTATTAGTGTCTTTACTAAGGTACTCGTTTTATTTCATTTTACGCGTGTTACAATGCATTTTATATGTTATCGGGATTTTCAGGTAATTTAGGGATCGTTTCCGTTTTTTAAAAAAATCAACGGACCGGGACCCCACCGAGACGTCAAACCGCACAAAATCCGTCTTTTCATTTTTATAAAATTATTTGTATTTTAAATACCCTTTATTTTTGTATTTTTGAATTATTCGCAATTTTTGGGAAATTTTGACATTAATTTTGTATTTTATCGTTTTTAAAAGTATTCCCCGTAATTATTATTTTGGGGCTTAATTATTGTAATTTAGGGATAAAAACACCCTTAATTTATTTTGGGGATATAATCTCAGAATTGATATAAATAGCTGAACAGAAATTATTTATTCATTTTATTTTATTAAAAATTCAGAAAATAGAAATAGCCAAGAACAATTTTGGGGGTGAGAATTTCTTCCTTAACTTTAAACGTGATTTTCGATCGATTCTGGGAACCAAATCAGACGTGCTAGTAACCAAAATCTTCCTCTCGAAGAGAGCTTTCCATTGATACCAATATTTTGATATGAGGTACAGTAAATCGAAAAGTCGATTTTTATCTTTTTATTCTTGAAAATCGTTTTTGTTTTTGGATGATTCTGGGTTGATTTTGATGTTACAGACAGTCTTAGAATGATGTTTAGAGTCGATTTATGTATAAATTTGCATCGTTTTAGTTCGAAATCGTGTTCGCCGAGTTTGGGATTTTCTTAATTTTTGATTTTGAATTTCCAAGCTATAGTTTGATGGTTTGATACTGTGATTAATTCGAATAGATTGTAGATGTAAAAGGCTTGATTTTGCAACAAGAATCTCTCGATTTGGTGTTGAAATGAAGGAAAACGGTGTTGGCCGGAAAAGCTCCGACTTTGGGCGGCGTTAATGGTTTCTTTTTGCCGGAGTCGGAGTTTAAATCATCAAGGGAAGTAGTAGTTGCCTAGACTGAGTTTCTGGGATGTTGTTCTGTGGATTTGTATTGGAAACGGGCTGAAATCTTTGAGTTGGGCGGGGGTATCAGGGCTCGCCGGACTCCGGCGAAGTCGCCGGTTTCTGGGATTAGCCCAGATTCCGGTCGACCTTCAACCGGAGTTCTTGGCAACCCGGTTGAAGCCAACCTGACCCGTTTTGTTTCTTTTAAAGATCCGGCTTCAATCTGTTTTCCCAAACTGCAAATCAAAAAAATCTGTTTCTGTGTTTTCTTTTATAAATTATTTAAAAATCATTTTCTTATTTTTAAAAATCATTTATTTTATATGTAAAAATCATTTACTCATTATTTATAAATTTTAAAAATTATTTTCTTAATTATTGTAAATTCCTAAAATTATTTTCTTTTATTGTTTTCAAAAAAAATCTAATTTGATTTAATTATTTATAATTTATTTTAGTTAATTATTTATGAATTTAATTAATTGATTAAAATTATTTAATCAGTTAATTTTATTTATAAATAGTTAAATAAATATATATTATTTATAATTAATTCAAATAATTCCTAAAAATTATTTTTAAGGTTTTAAAAATTATATTTTGGTATTTAAGAATCAATTAATATTATTATTAATTGATTTAAATCTATTTATTTCTTATTTTATTCATAATAATTAAACCGTTCGTCCGTTTAATACGAAACGAACGCGTACAGACTCAGAAAAATATTGCGCTTCTATTAAAAATACTTTTGAGACCTAATTTATGTTGTATTGCAATGTTATTTGAATTGTGTATCAGTTTGAGTCGGTATTTGATCGATAAATACCAATATTGACCTGATTTTCATTATGAACGCCCTAGGACGTATCTTTTAATGATCTGACTTATATATTACATGAATTATGTAATTACATGTTATACGAATGCCATGATTATGTGTTACATGATATACATGCGATTTGTTTATAGTATTAAAATACCATGCTTAGTTATAAACGATCGGGTAGATGTCAAGACGTGTGGTTACGTCGATTGAGTTTAGTTTCGTCAATTAAAATAGTCCTTTTGTTTATAGAATGAAGTAGCAAGGAGTGTAGTCAAGTGTTAGACGGAGATAGTAGCCAGCAGCTATAAGCAGAGTTATAATAAGAGATTATCGAGCATACCGGGCAAGTACCCCTAACTTCACTTATTGTTCAAGTGACGTTTATTTGGAATCATATTATACAAGTACCTATATCTTCATTTATCATTCAATTGATATTGACTCTGAACTTTATTCTTTCGATTTCCATACTATTCTAAGTTCAGAATAGTTAAACATTTTATATTTTGCTATAAATTACTCTATACAGTGGAACATTGAATTGAGATTAGCGAATAACTAATTGTTCTAGTTATTTCGCCATCGATTGTTGAGATAACTCTGGACCATGAGAAATGGGGAGTTATATGGTTAAGGATGTCCTTTGATTCGGCTCCTTTGATCAAAATGTTTTATGGATTGGATGAATGTGTAAGTGACCGGGACGGACGGTCCAGCGGAGGGCTATTTCTATTTGTTATATGAAATACTATGACACCATTTTTGCCACAGTCAGGTATATTGCCTTTTTAATTGAGTACTCGTATTCTGGGGACATGTTTCTATGAATCATGACCTTGTGCTATCACACGGGCTGATCAGCATGTGATAGTATGTCCGTCGGAGTTTGATTCCAATCTGAAAATTATCGTTTATTGTTGATAGCTTATGAAGCTTTTATTATTGATCAAATATTACTGATTTTATCCTGTTGTTCAATTATTATTAGAATGTGAGTTATCATTTCAAGCACATTTTACTCTGCTTGCTGAGCATTTCTTTCGCTCATACTTGTTTATCAATCCAATCTTTCAGCTAAACCGGAGCAGGCTTAAGTTCCAGGTTTGATTAGAGGTCAAGCGCTTGTAAATAGTTTGGTGTATTTTCCAGGCAGATAGTTTGGGACGCTTGAATAGTATAAAGGTTTGTAATAAATTTGGAATAAGTTGTAAAACTAATTAGACTTACGGTTTGTAATAACATTTGGTTTGTACTAGTGCCTGTTTCATACTATAACCAGTGATCGATCCAGTACAGGTAAAGGGGTCATATTTATTATATTATTTCGCTGTGATTATTTTATTATAGTTTAGTGGCAAGTGACCCCCAAACCTAGACCCCGGGTTTGGAGGGCATCACAGGTTGGTATCAGAGCTACAGGTTATGGTCACTGAAACAGGCTTAGGATTGTCATAGATGAGTCATAGGAAGATCACATAAGATAGGCGCGTGTAGTTTAGATTTTATAGGATTAAATTTAGGATATTAGATTGGGTTATAGTTAAGTTGTTTAGGTTCCCTATTTGGCGTTTAGCCTTAGGCCTTGTGTCATTGCCCTGCTATTCTGTTGGTTTATTTGAGATTTCAAGCAAGGATTTAAAAGGTTTGGATAATTCGGAGTAAATTTTCTTTGTGTTATTATTCTCAAGATAATAAGCAAGATTATGTGATAATCATATCGCTTGTGTTAATATGTTAGCAAGTTTATGATATTTTGAGAAGAGATAATGTTTGCGAACTTTGATATGCTAAGGAATAGCTACATATTTGACACAATGCTTGACAGATTATTATATATGTTGCTTGTTTTCTTACCAGAATAATGGCACCAAAGAGAAGGAATAATTCAGGAGAGGATCGTACCGAGAGTGGGATGGATCCAGTGATTGTCCAGATGTTGGGACTGATGCAGCAGCAGATGTTACATCTTACGCAGCAATAACAACAGCAATAACAGCAACATCAGCAACAAGTAGCAGCACCACCTGCAGTGACTTTCAAGCAATTTCAAGCAGTGAAGCCAGCTGAGTTCAAGGGAAGTGCTGATCCTGTGGAAGCCAATGCATGGCTCAAAGAAATGGAAAAGGCTTTTGAATTAGTCGGAGCAGGAACTGCACAGAAGACCAAGTTTGCAAGCTACTTTCTAAAGGGCGAGGCGAACTATTGGTGGGAATCCATGCGGGCATTGGAAGGAGGTGAGTTTATAACTTGGGAGAGATTCACAGAGTTGTTCCTGGAGAAGTATTTCCCGAGGTATATGAAGATCCAAATGGAGATCAAATTCTTGAACCTGACTCAGGGTGATCTTACCGTGGCTGAGTATGAAGCTAAATTTACTGAGTTAGCAAGGTTTGTGCCAGACCAGGTTGATACGGATGAAAAGAAAGCCGGAAGGTTTAAACAGGGGTTGAAGTTTTGGATTCAGAACAGAGTGGCCATGTTAGAATTGACTTCATATATGGAAGTGGTTCAGAAAACAATGGTGATCGAAAGTAGGAGTGACATGTCTCAGAAAGGAAAGGATGGGAAGAAAAGGAAAATAGAAACCTCAGAAGGAGGTCAGCAGCAAGGTAATTTTCAGGGCCGTTTCAACAAAAGGTCAGAATTTCAGGATAATAGGAGTGTGGGATTCAGAAGACCACAATCAGGAAATGGAGGACAAGGCAACCGTTTTTAGAATTCAAACCAGCAGAGGCCCAATCGCCGACCAATACCAGATTGTCAGTTTTGTGGTAGGAAGCACTTTGGGAATTGTAATGCTAATGTGACGTGTTTCAAGTGCGGCATGAAGGGACAATTTGCTAATGTGTGTCAGAATCAGACTCAAGGTCAGAATATGGGAACTGGATGTTATAAGTGTGGAAAGCCAGGACATATCGCAAGGAATTGCCCAACACAAGGAACAACAAGTAACACCCCAAGGCTTACAGGTGCTCCATCTCAGAATGTGCCAAGAATTGAAGGACCACCAGCAAAGGACCAGCCAAAGGCCAGGACATTTAATATGACTATGAAGGATGTTGTTCAGAGTTCAGACGTGGTTGCAGGTATGCTTCCAGTCAACTCCGTAGATGCTAAAGTTTTATTTGATTCTGGAGCTACAAGATCATTTATTTCTTAAGATTTTGTCGATAAATTGCATTGTGAAGTTAAGTTGTTAGAACAAGCGTTAATGATAGAATTAGCTAATAAGGATCAAGTTTTCGTCGACCGAGTGTGCCCGAGGTGCGATATTGAGATAGAAGGACATCATTTCTATGCCAACTTGATACCCTTTTAGTTGGGAGAATTTGATGTTATCATAGGAATGAATTGGTTGTCAGAAAATAACGCTCAGATTGATTGTAAGAATAGGAAAGTAAGACTTGAGACATTAGGTAGTAAGAAGAAGGTGATATTTCGAGGGAATAGGCAAGAGAAGAAGTTCTTAACGATCGCTCAAGTAAAGAAGTTATTGCGTCAGAACTGCGAAGCATATTTGGCCCATGTGGTAGACACCAGCAAAGCAGTTCCAGCATTAGAAGCAATTCCAGTTGTCAACAAGTTTCCAGATGTCTTTCCAGACGATCTACCAGGATTACCTCCCTAGAGAAATTGAATTTGCGATTGATCTAGCACCCGGAACAGAACCAGTTTCTAAAGCTCCGTATTGGATGGCACCAGTGGAGATGAAAGAATTGGCAACTCAGTTGCAAGATCTTTTGGAGAAAGGAGTTATAAGACCCAGTTTATCCCCATGGGGCGCACCAGTACTGTTTGTCAAGAAGAAGGATGGGAGTATGCGGTTGTGTATCGACTATCGAGAACTAAATAAGCTGACTATTAAGAACAAGTATCCATTACCAAGGATCGATGATTTGTTTGACCAATTGAGAGGCGCTGTATGGTTTTCTAAAATTGATTTAAGATCCGGATATCATCAACTGAAGATCAAGCCGGAAGATATTCCAAAGACCGCATTTAGAACCAGATAGGGGCATCATGAGTTTCTAGTTTGGGACGCTTGAATAGTATAAAGGTTTGTAATAAATTTGGAATAAGTTGTAAAACTAATTAGACTTACGGTTTGTAATAACATTTGGTTTGTACTAGTGCTTGTTTCATACTATAACCAGTGATCGATCCAGTGCAGGTAAAGGGGTCATATTTATTATATTATTCTGCTGTGATTATTTTATTATAGTTTAGTGGCAAGTGACCCCCAAACCTAGACCCTGGGTTTGGAGGGCATCACAAAAATGGCAAGGAAGTCCCTCGACCATTGATCATTTCCACTCTTGATGCTTTGCCTTTGTTTTGAACCTTAAACTCATAAGAATCAAGGTTTTCAACATTAGGCTCACTCAAAACTCAACATGCAAGCTTGAACCAAGTAGTAAACTTAATATTTAACTTACTAAACAAGTGATCAAGGCTTAGAGGATGATTTCTTGCAAGAATTTTTGAAGAAAAGATGAAAGAAAATGAACAAAAAATGGGGGGCTTGGCTTCGGCCGAGAGAAAAAAAAGAGGAGGGAGGAGAGTGAGTTTGTGTGTGTAAGTGGTGAAAATGACACAAGGTGATGATATGGTGGTGGTTTGATGATATTGGAATATCAATTTACCTTTTTATCCCTCTTCTAAAACTAACAAGGTTTGCATGCAAGGGCAACTTAGGAAATTGACTAGTTAAAGTGAAGTTAGTGAAGTTAGATTTGACAATAATACCCCTCCCTTCAATTGAGTGGATTTTTGCATGCAAGGGTATCATGGTAAATGGCAATTTATTGATCTAATTAATCAAATATCATTTTAGAGAAAGAATTTTATAAATAAAAATATAAATCTATAAATCACAAAAGTCGTACCATAAAATAGTTTAGGATTTTAGAAACTTTTTGAGATCTCTTTCAAAAAATTTAAGGAAACAAGTTTTTATATAAAGAATTTCCATAAACTAATATTAATAATAATATATCACAAATTACTCAAATAAAGGCATTTTTTTCTCAAATTTTTCCCAATAAATATTTAATTTATAACTCATAGAATATGACCCTTAAGACTCATAAAAGCACATAATTGACTCGCTCTTGATATATATAAACATATATACACATAATTCAACTAAAAATATACCGGTTGTAACATTTTGTAGAAGGATTTTCTAAGATTACAGGACCAATGACTAAGTTACTTCGAAAGAATGTACCTTTTTAATGGAATGAAGCAGCACAACAAAGGTTTGAGGAATTGAAGCATCGGTTGACCTCAGCTCCTATCTTGGATACTCCATCAGGTCAAGGAGGTTTTGTTATTTATAGTGATGCATCTCACTAAGGATTAGGATGTGTTCTTATGCAACATGGAAGGGTTATTGTATATGCTTCAAGACAACTAAAGCCACATGAAATTTCATATATGGTTCATGATTTAGAGTTAGCAGCAGTGGTATTTGCTTTAAAAAATTGGAGGCATAACTTATACGGTGAAACATTTCAGATTTTTACTGATCATAAGAGTTTGAAGTATTTAATTAGTCAGAAGGATTTAAATATGAGACAAAGACGGTGGGTCGAACTTTTATAAGATTACGATTGCACTATTGAGTACCATCCAGGAAAGTCAAATACAGTGGCAGATGCATTGAGCAAAAAGAGTAATATTAGTTTGTCAAGTCTTCAAGTATCTTCCCTACCATCCTTGATTGAATTGAGGTAAATGAATTTCAGTTTAGATATTGAGAATATTGGAGTGTTGCTTGCTACATTAAATATACGACCAGTGTTGAAAGAGAGGATACAAGAAGCACAATCACGTGATCCAAAATTGGCAATATCGAGAATGTGAAGCTAGGAAAAGATGTCAATTTTAGATTACAAGATGATTGTCTTATGTATGGTGAGAGAACTTTTGTTTCAAATATTGATGATCTACATCGAGAGATTTTGGATGAAGCTCATAATGCACCATATGTTATGCATCCTGGAACAACCAAAATGTATCAGACTATGAAACCTCATTATTGGTGGCCTGGAATGAAAAAGAAAGTAGCAGAATTCACAACAAAGTGTTTGACATGTCAACAGGTGAAAACAGAACATCAAGCTCCAGCTGGTAAGTTACATCCTTCGTCAATTCCTGAATGGAAATGGGAATGAATTACTATGGATTTTGTTATGGGTTTACCTAAGACTCGGAAAGGAAATGATGTTATATGGGTTATTGTTGACCGTCTGACAAAGTCTGCTCATTTTCTACCTATTCGTTGGTGTTGTACACTTGATCATCTAACAAATAGGTATGTCAATGAGATTGTGAGACTACACGGGGTACCGATATCTATCATTTCTAACAGGGATCCTAGATTTACATCATGATTTTGGAAAAGTTTTCAAGATACCTTGGGTACTAGGTTAAATTTTAGTATATCTTTTCATCCTCAAACTGACGGTCAATCAGAAAGGACAATCCAAACATTCAAAGGTATGTTAAGGGTTTGCGTACTTAAATTTAGAGGTTCTTGGGATGAATATATTGCTTTGATAAAGTTTGCATATAATAATCAGTTTTATAGTAGTATTGGGATGGCACCGTATGAAGCATTATACGAAAGAAAGTGCAGAAGTCCATTATATTGGGACAACGAAGGTACGACAATCTTAGAGGGACCTGAGATTGTACTTAATAAGGTCAACATCATGAAAGAAAAGTTGAAAGCAGTTCAGGATTGTCAAAAGAGTTATGTTGATCAACACAGACGAGAAATGGAGTATTAGGTAGGTGAAAAGGTGTTCTTAAAAGTATCTCCTTGGAAAGGGGTGATGAGGTTCGGCAACAAAGGAAAGTTAAGTTCGCGGTATATGGGTCCGTATGAAATTATTGAAAGAGCCTTAGCTTATAAGCTAGCATTACCTTTAGAGATTTCTCAGATTCATAATATTTTTCATGTTAGTATGCCAAGAAGGTATCGTTTTAATCCTACACATATTTTAAAAGACCCTGAAATAGAAATCTATGAAAATGCATGTTATGTAGAAGAACCAGTAGAAATTACAGGTCATAAGATTAAACAGTTAAGGAACAGGGAGATACCACTTATTAAAGTATTGTGGAGGAATCACTCTAGAGAAGAAGCAATTTGGGAAATAGAGAACATGAAACGGCAGTATTCCTACCTATATAACAATGCATGTATCTAATTTTGAGGGTGAAATTTTATTAGGAGGGAGAGTTGTCACATCTCTGTCCAAAAAGCACACACCAGCATGCATTTAATATTTAATAATAGGCCATTTATATTTTATTAAATGTGCAGAATATTATATGTTTACATGTATATACATTTGATGATTAGCTGCTTATGTGTTAGCTAAATATTTTTAATATTTTTATGAGAGCAATTATTATATTTTATGACATAAATATAGATTTGTATTGTTCCAGATTATTAATAAAATTTTAGAAATTGATTCGTATTTAGATTTTTAAAAAGTGAAGAACTCTTGTGGCACTGGATTATTAAATGTGTATGAGTCAGTTGTGTTTTAGAATTATTTATCTTATTAATTGTTGAGTCGTATTATTTTGTTTCTACGTTTATAAAGGGTTTTTATGGAAGATTTATTTTCATAAATACTGAAATTATCTTTGAAAAAAATTTTATGGCTTTATAATTTCAATACTTATTTATAGGAATTTATAAAATTTAGAAAATAATATTTCGTCGATTATTTATCCCTAAATGATTTTTTGATTGTATTTAATTGCGGGTCCAATGTTAAACAAAAAATTGTTTTAAAAATTATGAAAATTTTATTTTACTAGTTTTGAAATATTCCGAGAATTTTAAAATTATTTTGAAAAAATTTCGGGTTATTTTCACCCACACATTATATTGTTAAAATTCAAAAAGACGGACAAAACCAGGCCTGCAGATGGAAAATATGACACGTGTTCAGTTTTTATGCTTTTGTTGATACATTGCAACTATTGCTAAATTGATTAATAATAATAATAATAATAATACAACCCCCGGGATGGAGGGGCAGTCTCTCTCTCGACTAATTCTCTCAATCTCTCTCTGTTCACTCAATCTCTCTCCTTCACATCTCCCTCCTCTCTATATCTCACGCCCTTTGTTCCCTTTGTTTTCCCCCTGTCGCACCTTGGTTTTCCAGGTAAGCCGCCGCCGCGTTTTTTTTCCAGTTGCCTTGAATTTACGGTTGCTTGTCTCGATTCCGTTTCTATTGTTTGGTATATATATATACATACATATATGTTTATGTGTGTGTGTGTGTGTATATCAGTTGGTTTTGGATTGTGGTATTGCTGTGTGATGCCTTCTGTTACTTTATTTTTCGGCCGCCTGTATTGTCATTTCATTGTTCCGATTGTGTGCTATATTAAATTGGATTTTTTAAATTTTACAGGAAATTATTTGATTGTGGGAATGAAATAAAATATTTGCGATCGGAAAACTTAATTATCGGCGAAATTTGCGTTGGAAACCCGAAATAAATGGGCACCACCAAATTTTGCCGCCGACAGCTAATGGTGGACCGTGATGATTATACATAGTCCTAACAATTACAGAATATTATTTTCGTTATACGAATTAGTCGACTATACATATTTAAGTCGTAATTATGTAGTTGGATTGGGAATTGAGGTTGGTTAGTAGTTATAATCGTATGACCTGCTACTTGGATTTTTGTTGTGCATGTTGTAAAGATGCATAAACGCTTGGATTAACTAAAGGCGTTGTGACCATCAATACTATAGTATCAAAGATAGACCTAGCTAGCCTTTAAACATGAATTAATAGCCGTTGTGGCTATCAATGTGAATTCCTAGCCTTTTGGCTATCAACGTGAACTATGAGCTCTTGAGGCAAATAATGTGAAACAATGTAAATTCCAGAATGATACTAGAAGATTGATCCAAAGATAGGCCTAGCTAGTCTTCAAACGTGAATTTATAGCCTGTGTGGCTATCAATGTGAATTCCTAGCTTTTGGATATCAAAGTGAACTATCAGCTCTTGAGGCAAATAATGTGAAACAATGAGAATTCCAGAATGATACTAGAGGATTGATCGGTCACAGCAATAAATGTTGAAGGATGTATATTCATGTACATGGCTCAAGTATTTTATTATTTCATTATTCTTTAATATGTGTTAAATCTATTAGAGTAAAAGTTGTAATGATTTATGCTCATTGAGTTGCAATCATATCAAATGCAAATACTTTACTGGTTATCCTAAAAACTAGACTTTTGAGTGATATCAAGTTTGAAGTGGTAAATACAGGTTTAAGTCACAGGTCGGGCAACTAATGCTCCAGACTCCCTACTCTTCAACACTTGTATATATAGCTATATGTAGCTAAGTCTTTTGGGAAGTTGTTTGTAATTTTTGTGTCGAACTTCGTTTGTATAACTTAAGGAAGAATGTGGGTTTGTAATATTAATACATATGTTTTTATGAATTTAAAATTTGAGCGCTTGAACCAATTTAGTTTTATGAGAATATATTCAATTAGATTAAATTATATAAATACAATGAGGTACAAGGGTGTCACAGAAGCTAGAGTGCATGTTCGTTCTATCAGATCAGATAATGGAACATAATTTAGAAATGCAGAGTTGAATGATTTAAGTTCTGAGAAGGGCATCTCAAGACTATTTTCAGCACCAAGAACACCACAACAGAATGGAGTGGTTGAAAGGAAGAATCGAATGTTGGTTGAAGCTGTAAGGACTATACACAATGAAGCTAATTCTCCTACTTACTTCTGGGCTGAAGTATTTAACACTACATGCTATACACAAAACAGAACATTAATCAACAAGATGTATGAGAAGACCCCTTATGAGTTAATGAACAATAAAAAACCATTAGTGAAATACTTTCACGTGTTTGAAGGAAAGTGCTTCATTCTTACGGATGATGAGCATCTCGGCAAGTTTGATGTTAAAGCTGAAAAAGGTTTGTTTCTGGGCTATTCTCTGGAGTCGAAGGCGTACAGGGTATATGTGATTAGTGATCGAAAGGTTGTGGAAAGCCTTAATGTAATTTTTGATGACGCCAAGCTCCCAAGTATTTAGAAGGAAGATAATTCAAATAATCTTTATGTAGAAGACCTTTCTGATGATGAAGATGAGCCTGAGATTATTCCAGATAACAATGACAATGACAATAGGAATGATCCCTGTAATGAAAATTCTGATTTAGATTTCGATGATCCAAATGATGGTGGTGATAATGGAAATGCAAGAGAGCAGAGTCAACTATCTATGGGACAAGTCCACAAGTTTCAGATTCTGAAGATCAAGCTGGCACAACTCATGGGGATCAGAAAAAGAAGCAGAACAAGGATCTGTTAGTCAGACTCAACACAATGCTAAAAATGTTAGGTTATCAAGAGGTAGTTTGCCAAGACAAAAAGTATAAAGTAAAGACCATCCTTGGTATTTGGTACTTAGTGATCCAGATAGTGTAGTTCAGACTAGAAGAGCTAAAAAAAATTAATATTTCTATTCTGGGTTTCTATCTCAAATGGAACCAAAGAAAGTAGGTGAAGCTCTTGGAAATCCGGATTGGGTAATTGCTATGCAAGGGGAACTCAATCAGTTTGAAAGATAAAAAGTGTGGAAGCTTGTACCAAGGCCTAAAGATAATTCTGTGATTGGCACCAAATGGATTTTTAATAAACAATCTTGATAAAGATGGAATTGTAACGAGGAACAAGGTGAGGCTGATTGCTAAGGAATATTCTCAAGAAGAAGGGATTGACTGCGATGAACCCTTTACACCAGTTGTTAGACTTGAAGCCATTAGGATGTTTTTAGCATTTGCGGCATATTCAAATTTCAAGGTATATCAAATAGATGTGAAAAGTTCTTTCCTGAATGGTGAGCTTGAAGAAGAGGTCTATATGGAGCAACCTCTTGGCTTTATAAATCCTGAGTTAAAAGATTTTGTGTATTTACTCTTTAAGGATCTTTATGGTCTTAAGCAAGCACCAAGAACATGGTATGACACTCTATCAGAATTTCTTCTTAATAATGGTTTCACTAGAGGTGTCATAGATAAGATTTTGTTTCATAAAAGGCATAAAAATGATATCATACTTGTCCAAGTCTATATTGAAGATATTATATTTGGGTCTATGAATGATGCACTTTGTGCACGGTTTCCTCAGCTTATGCAGAGTAGGTACGAGATGAGTATGATGCGTGAATTCAATTTCTTTCTTGGACTTCAAGTGAACCAGAAGTAAGATGGTATCTTCATTTATCAGACAAAGTACGTCAGAGATCTTCTGATGAAATATAAGTTGGAAGATTCAATACTTGCAAAGACTCCAATGGCAACTGCCAGAAAACTTGATCAAGACAAGTCTGGTGAGAAGGTGGATATCACTAATTACTGAAGCATGATTGGACCACTACTCTACCCGACTGCGAGTCATCCAGATATTATGTTTACAAAATGCTTGTGTACACGGTTCCAAGATGATCCGAAGGAATCATATATGATAGCCTTCAAAAGAATTTTTAGATATATAAAGGGTACACCTAATCTAGGTATCTAGTATCCTAAAGATATGGGCTTTGATCTTATCGGCTATACAGATTCTGATTACGATGGTTGTAAGATTGATCAGAAGAGTACTTCAGGAAGCTGTCAGTTTCTTGGAAGAAGATTGGTTTCTTGGTTTAGTAAGAAGCATCATTCAGTTTCTACATCTACTGCTGAAGTTGAATACATTGCTGCTGGAAGCTGCTGTTCTCAAATTCTTTGGATGAGAAACCAACTCCAAGACTATACACTTGACTTGAAGACTATTCTTATCTACTGTGTTAATACAAGTGCCATAACAAACTCAAATAATTCTATTAAGCACTCTACGACCAAATATATTTATATAAGGTATCATTTTTTATAAGAGAGCATATAATGAATGGTATTATGGAACTTTATTATGTTTCCACAACGGATCAAATTGCAGAAACTTTCACGAAGCCATTTGATGAAGCTACCTTCAACAAGTTTGTTAGCGAACTTGGAATGTTGAATTTGTCCAATTAATTAATGTAATTTGATGGAGTAAACTTTACTACTCATGTGTTGAGGCTTTGAGGGGAATGTAAGTTTACATATATATTATCATTATATTTTTCATGTTCGTAACATAATTGAAGCTAACTAATTACCATGCTTTACATGTTATATGCTAGTTGGTAAGTAAGCTAGAGTTGGTGAAGCAATATATAAGTTGTTTAAATGCTTGCATGCTATATGTTTCTCTCTAATGCAAAAACTTATGATATTGACATTTATTTTAGCACACACATATTTCATTCATGTTGTACTCTGATTTAAGATCATGTGTGATAATTTAGTACTAGACCCTGAGTTACTTTTATAGTAGACTCTTGGGTTACTTTGATTTTCTGATTATTAGTACTTGTGCTAGAATAAATGTGTAGCATAACAAGTTATAGTTGTGATATATTTATGTCAGGAGTAGAATATAATTGGTTCAGTCTTGTTGTGAATAATCAACTGTGGTATAGTCTTGTTAGATATACTCTTGGCATGAATAATTGATCTTATGATTTTAATTTCTGATCCTAAACTATTTAACTCTGATGATCCTGCACTGCTTAACTTTGACATGGATATTTGATCTTATAGTGTTAAACTCTAATTACTTTATGCAAATCTTATTATTTTAGAATAGTTCTCACCCCCTCTTTGTATTGGATTGATATGAACTGTTTTGAGCTAATAAGTTTTGATTGGATAGTATTATCGAAAGAATCAGAAACCGTGATCATCTGAGACATCCTTAATGAATCCATATGATGGTAAGTAAAAGGTAAACTTCTTTGATCCTAAGATGATAAGATCCTAAAACACCCTGATATTGATCATTAAATTCTCTGATATTGTACTTCAGAAGTTTGTGATCATCAATCCTCAATGATTTTAGGAACTGATTATGAACCTATCAAACCTTATAGGTTTTGACCCAAGTCCTTGGAAGCAAACATATCTCAAACAGCATTCTTTACCTTGCTATGATATATTCACTATATTTTGTTCTGATTCACCTGATTTTACTTGAGATATCAACTTGGTGGTCAGACAAGATTACCACTTGGTATTGGAGTTGTGTTGAGAATGGGGTAGTGCCAAGAAGCACCACATAAGAAAGGAAAGGTCGACCCTACAGCTCTGTCTCTTACAAAGTAGTGGAGTATATCTAAACTTCGAGACAACTGTACGTCCATCTGTATTCTCTCAAAAGAACATAGAGCTGAAAAAGGCACATATATAGTTACCAGGTGCATTCTCCCAACAGAATATTATCTATTTAAATTTGCCTGTCAGTGTGATTTCCCAGATTTTTCAAGAATTATTATTATTATTATTATTATTATTATTATTTAATGATTTTAAGTGATTGTTCAATTTGAAAGGAAGAAAATTGTGAATGTTTTGTTTCTGATTATGAGTTTGTATCTTTAACAAGATTAATGTGCTTATCGATATGTTGTATCGATCTTTGTCGTTATTATAAAAGTTTTTATTAAAAGTCTATCATTTATCGATATCGGTAAATTAAGTTCTCTTTGTAATGTTGGGATCGAGTGGATATTTTATCCGTGTCAAAAAATTTATTTGTTATTTTATCCGGTTTCACCCGGATACATGTGAGTTGTGAAAATATTTAAAAATAATATTTTACGATTATTTTGTTATATGTAAAATGAATAATTATGTGTTTATTATTATTTAAAATGATGTTGGCCATGATTTAACATGTGATATATTTGTGTGTGGTCCTGTAAGGACCATAGTATTTTTCAGATATTCGTTTATGTGGTTAAAATGTTATTATCTGAATTTATACAAAATTTGAACGCGTGTCAAAATGCATTTATTACGTGGTACATGTTTTGTCTCGTTCTGTATGAATCTTATATTATATATGTATTTTCAGGGTTTACTGTTAATTTAGAAAAGGCTTCGATTTCTTAATAGTTTTCGGACCGGGACCCCAACGGGGACGTCAAAGCCAATAAAATTGGTATTTTCATTTTTTGCGAATTTTGACATATTTTTTGTTTTTATTTGATTAAAAGTTATTCCCCTTTAATTTTTAATTTTGGGCTAATTATTTTATTAAATGATATATTTAGGACCCAAATAATTTTAGGAGTATTATTTTTTTAGTTATAAATAATTTTTAGATTTATTAAAAATTCAGAAAAATCAGTTTGTCACTTTTTAATTTCCAGAAATATAGAAAAAATCTCTGAAAATTATTCTTGGTGTTCTTGAGTATCAATCGATCATTTGAAGGTGATGTGGATCTCCGGTTTTGATGTGTGAGTAGTCAAATTGAAGGTTTTGAAGAGTACTATATGTGTATGCCAACAAATCATTTCGACGATTGGTAAAATTTCAATTTCGTTCTCGGGGTTTATGTTTAAAATTGGGGCTTTTGATTTCTGGGAGTTTTTGGTTGTTTTTGATGACATGACTAGCTTCTACATGATCATTAGAATCTATTGATACCAATTTTATTGATGTTGTAGTTCGGTTTATTAAAGTCGTGTTTTCGGTTTTGTTAGTTTTTATATTTTTTGCTTTTTTGGATTATGTAGGTATTGATTATATGTTTTGATGAGGTAATTAGATTGTATGTTTCTCAAGCTTCGATTTGAGATGTTATTCGTTGAATTTGATTAAGAATTGACTACGCCGTTGTTTCGCCAGTTTTTCGAAGGTCGGCGGTTTTTATGATCATTTTGGCCGGATCTTGTGATGGAACAGTCAATTTTTGTAAGTGTTAGCATAAATAGATTTATGGATTGCCGTTTGTGTTGTTTGAATAAATAAACGGCTTGAACCATTTCGTTTTGGACCCCTACAGGGCTCACCGTAATCCGACCGAAACCCCCGATTTCTGGGTTGCACCCAGTTCCCAGCCGATGTTCGAACCCGGTTCTGGTTTTTGTTGACCCAGAGTGCTGACCTACATTTGATCATGTAAAACCCTAACCCCAATTCCCAATCATGTTTCTAGAAATTTTTTTAAGAAAATAATTCAAAATTCTTATTTTTTAATTTTAAAAAATACATTTTAATTCAAAAACAAGTTGGTTAATTATTTTTAAATAATTAACTAAACTAATTTAAATCCAGAAGTTTATCATAATTTGATTTAATTATTTATAATATATTTTAATTAATTATTTATAAATTAATTAATTTATTGATTTAGTTAATCAATTAATTTAATTTATAAATAGTTAAAGGAAATGTGATTATTTATAATTAATCCAAATATTATTTTAAAATTATTTTGAGCTTTCAAAAATATATAGAGGTATTGAATCCTTAATCAGTATTATTATTAATTGAATTATTCATATTTTATTCCTAATAAATAGACTGTTTGTTCGTTTAATACGAGACGAATGCGTCTAGACTCAGAAAAATATTCCGCTTCTATTAAAAATACTTTCGAGACATAAATTTTTTACGTGAATTATGTGTTTACATGCTATGTGTATTATGTGTTTACGTGGGTTAAATTGTTGTGTTTAATTGTTTTCATTATGTATGGGCTATCGTATGGGTAGACGATACAGTTTTAGACACGTAGTTCATCGAGTAATTATCGTGCATATGATTAAAGTTGTATCTTTTAATTATAAACATGGGTCATTTAAGACGATCAGAACTAGATGTTGGATAAAGAGTGAAATAGAATGGTATTGGATATCATGCTTCTAGCAGTGAATTGTTGAAATAGAAAGACAACGAGGTCATGAGATGACAGAAAATTGTGTTATTACGAGTGTGCTTAACTACTAAAATCCAAAGGCGAGTTTTCTCTATACTATTTTAATTCTAGAATAGTTCAATATTTTACATATTAAACTGCTTAGTTTAGATTATGCTAGTATTTCTTCCACTGTTCTATGTTTAGAATAGTTAGATGTTTTACATATATCCAGATATCGAGTTTTAAATTAAACAAGTATTCTCTATTCTAAATTCAGAATTAGATAGCTGTTTATGTTTGAAAGGACTAAATTTTTTTTGAGATTATTCCTGACCATTTGAAATGGGATAACTGAAATATTGAGGATGTCGATTGATTCGGCTCCTTTCTTAAAATGTTTTAAGATGGGATAGTTGCGTAAGAGTGAAAGAGATATGTCCTAAGTCCAATCATGTATGAGGATTTAGGAATAACTTTTATGTAATCTGTTTTGATTTCATTGATATTAATAAAAGACTTGTTTTGTTTTTATTGCGGCCTCTATCTATTTAAATGTTTAAATAAGATATACCACAGTTTAGAGTAAAGCTTTTTATGGATTGTGATGAGATCATAATAATGAGACCTAAAAGATGATAACTCTAAACTTAAATAGTTCCTGGTCGTAGGATTACTAACTGGTAATTAATAATCCGCAAAGATCGGTACATACTATGCTTGCTTCATTATGAAGGATGTCTGTTCTCATAGACATTTGTGTGGTTACACTATAGCTAGTATGTAGGTGCTTATTATAGAATAAGTTCACTGAACATGACTCACACAGATGAACAACTGATGGAGTTCACTCACGTGTCAGCATTTGTTCACATAGTGATAGTTGTACAAGTATCCTTAGACTTGAGGTCATCATAGTCATCTTGTGTACACTGAACTATGCTTTGGTTTAGTTCTTAGTCTCAAGGGACAATTATAAGGTCCCTCCTGGGTATAGAAATTTGTACACGAAGATAGTGTATGATCAATGAAGGATCTACCCCTTCCAGTGAAGGAAGAGAATGTTCAATGCTGATCCACTTATGTTAGTTCAGGAATCTCTGGCCAGAGTGAATGAAATTAGAAAGGAGTTTCTAATTTACATTAAATAGAACTAAGCATAGTGAATGGGAAAGCAAGTGATTAAATAAGATAGGCTTGACACAAGTTCCATGCCTTATATTTAATCGTGACATTGCAGGGTAGAAGGAATTAATTGTACGGTAACTACTCACTGAATAGGTTCTTGGTATTCTAAGCAGTGAATTCGTATTATCCGGATAGTCGCGATATGCTGAGAAGTATTCCTCACGATGTAGAATAAATACGATTAATTAATTAATCATATTTAATGAATTAGAGAATTTATATAAATAATAATAAAATAGTTTTATTATTATTTATTTCTACTACCGGCTTAAAATTGAACCTACAGGGTCACACCATAAAAGAGAATGATTTTATGAAATAAATAATTAATTGGAAAATTTAATAATTGATTAAATGAGATTTAATTGATTATAAATTAATTAAGAAAAGGTTCTTAATATTATTAATTAAGAATTTAATTTTTGGAAATTAAATCAAGAGAGAGAATTATTTCTAAAGTGTTTAGAAAAGGGATTAATAATTAAAAGGTGTTTTAATTATTAATGAGAATAATAAAGGGTTAATAATAATAATATTTTATGGAAAAAATTTCAACTGAAAATTTTGCCTATAAATATACTATTATAAACCTTATTTTTGCCTCAACCAAAAAGATTTACAAAACCCTAATTCTCTCCATCTCCTCCTCCTTCATTACATCATTTTCTTGGTGGATACCGGTGGAGTGCTTCACACTTGAGGAGCAGCTATTAAGGATCTCTGTTCATCGTTTTTGGATCGCCATTAAAGACCTCCATCTTTCCATTAACGTAAAGCTTCTTAAGGTAAACATACTGAACTACGAATTAAATATTATTTTTCGCATGGATCCTGCGGAGGGTTTCGTTTTTTTTAAGATTTAAATTTACGTTTTCGTTGCTTTATGTGCTAAAACCCTTCAATGGCATCAGAGCTACTTGCGAAAAGTTTTTAATTCGTTTATGTCTTTAACTGTTTTCGATATATGAGCATGTACGTGATTCGCCATGATTTGATGTTGATATAATATGCTTATATATGTATGGTTTTGAATATATGATATTCATGTGAGTTGTATAATCATAAGATGATTATGTAATCTGTATATATACTGATATATACATGATTTATGTTTGTTCTAATTATGAGAATCATATTAGATACGGATTCTGAATTGGCTGCTGCAGATTTGCTGAAATCTGGGTCTGGTGTCCGATTTATGCAAACGAATACCCTATTCTATAGGTAAACGAGCGTCTGAACAAAACTGATAGCAAAATTTATCAACGACTCGTCTGTAAGGCATTTGACGTCGTTTACTGCCCGTAAACAGTGATTCTTGTTTTTCTGATTTGATTCTGATTTTTCTGATTTTTGTCATATTTTCTTTTTATGATTAGATCATGGATAATATGATATGTTAAGATCAGATTATGTGTTTTAACATGCTTTTATGTGTTGTATGAGCATGGTGGATGGTTATGGCCTTTCGACCTTAGTGTAATGGTTTTGGTTTTGGTTTTAAATACGACTTGCATGTCGTCAATCTTTGTAATCATAAATCTCGAATATAACTCGAGTTATTCTTATAAGTTCATTAGATTAGTTTTAATTTCAATCATGTAATGTAATTGAAGACTCAAGAAGGCTATCCAATGGAGGTGATACAAAGAAGAAGACGAGGCATACAAGAAGTCTAAACAAAGAAGAAGACTTATGTAATAAGTAGTTGTATTTATTTCCATCACCATATTAGATTGACCTTGATCTTTATCATGAGCTTGATAAAGATCACATAGGATGGGGCCATAATCAAACACATTTACTTTATTGCACTTTACATTTACTTGTTTATTTAATTTTATATATGAGATATATGCCTATGTTTACCATGCGATGATAGATTTAGGTGAACTTAAATCAATATAAGGCGTGCTCTAGAAAATCTAGAATAGGAATCGTTTCTTGCCTTAACAATAAATATTATGAATACGATTATGAGATTCTTGTGTTTATGAAACACGTAATTGAATATGAATTTTCAATATTGAGAGAAAGGATGATTCTGTCAACAACAGATTTCTATCTGTAAGAAAGGGTTATTAAGTGACGCCTCTTGACAATGCTCCACCCGATCTGGGAATCATTTGATTATCGATTATTGATTTAAAATATTTAATTTAAAAGGAAGAATCTCTTTATAATATGATTATGATTGTAACGTAATATAATCCCTCTAAAATTAAATAATATCAAGTAGTAATTGGCCAATGACACAACGGGCTTGTGTCGGTCATAGCCTTCCAATATGGTAGAAAGTGGTTCTTATTTTTAAATCACTGTCGTTTCGTGCTACAGCCGAGGGCTTTGATTTCGAAATAAGAAATACTTGTCTATTACATAGAGATGTGTACATTGAATTAGAATCTAAAGGTCGGTGCATGCTACAGCCGTGGGCCATTGGAGACTGATTCAATTGTATGAAATGTTGGGTTAGACTTGACTTAGAATATTGAGTTTGTCGTGCCACAGCCGTGACTCAATTATTCAAGAGGCTAAACTTATATTAGGGAATAACATAAGATGTAATTGACAAGAGTTGTCTGCCTATTGAACATCACATGACGTTTCGTGCCACAGCCGAGGTTGTGTGATGGAATGTAGGATCCCTATTCCCACTAGCATTATGAATGCTTAATTTTCACTTAGGGGGTTGAAAAAATTAGATAAACTAATAGGAGACACTTATGAATAAAGACCCAATTCATATAATGTTTTGAAATGAAATTGTATATTTGCTAAGTGTTGTTATGTGTTTATCATTTACAGATTTACTATATTCGTCATGTCTTCTGCACTATCACTCTGGAGCATACTAGATGCTCACAAGTTGACTGGTCCTAGTTTAGCTGTTTATTTTCACTGTAACAAGTTGGGGCACTGGAAGAGGAACTGCAAGGTTTACCTTGTAGAATTGAAGAAGAAGAAGGGTAGTAAGACTACCGCTTCTGATTCAGGCATGTTCATGATCGAAGTTAATATGTCACTAGGTCAAATTTCTACTTGGGTATTAGATACCGCCTGTGGTTCTCATATTTGCAATTCGTTGCAAGGACTAAAGGGAAGTAGGACTCTTGAAAAAGATGAGGTGATTCTACGTATGGGCAATGAAGCAAGGGTTGCGGCCATATATGTAGGATCATTTAGTTTACATATGCCTATGGACAAGACTATTATTTTGAATAATTGTTATTACGTTCCCTCTATTGTGAGGAATATTGTTTCTATTCCTATGTTGGATGTGGATGGTTTTTCATTTATTATTAAGAATAATGAATGTTCTATCCTTAGAGATAATGTTCTTTTTGGACGTGGCATTTTAAATAATGGTCTGTATGTATCTGACGTAGAGCATGATTTACTTCAGATTGAACAAACTAATAAAAGAAAACGAGATGATGAAAATCTGACCTATTTATGGCACTGTAGGCTAGGTCATATTAGTGAAAATAGACTGCGGACATTGCATAAGGAAGGGTTACTTGACCCCTTTGATTTTGAATCATATCCTACATGTGAGTCTTGTCTATTGGGTAAAATGACCAAATCTCCATTTAGTGGACATGGAGAGAGGGCTGCAGATTTGCTAGGATTGGTACACACAGATGTATGTGGACCAATGTCTACGCAAGCCATGGTGGATTTTCGTACTTCATTACTTTCATAGATGATAGATCTAGATTCGGATATATGTATTTGATGAAACACAAGTCTGAAGCCTTTGAAAAGTTCAAAGAATATAATCATGAAGTGGAGAAACAAACCAAACACAGTATTATAACTCTTCGATCAGATCGAGGTGGTGAATACTTGAATGGAGAGTTTCTAGATTATCTCAAAGAAAATGGTATAGTCTCCCAGTGGACTCCTCCATATACTCCACAGTTAAATGGGGTATCTGAAAGGAGAAATCGAACTTTGTTAGACATGGTTCGGTCCATGATGAGCTATGTGAATCTTCCAGTATTCCTATGGGGTTATACATTGGAAACCTCGGCATATTTACTGAATAAGGTATCTTCCAAATCTGTTCCTCAAACACCATATGAGATATGGAAAGAAAGGAAACCGAGTCTTAAACACGTTAAGATTTGGGGATGTCCAGCTTATGTCAAGAAAGTTGACCCAGATAAGCTGGAATCTCGATCCGTAAAAATGTAATTTTGTGGGATATCCTAAAGAGACTTTGGGGTATTACTTTTACACCGATCATCGGGTGTTTGTCTCCAGACATGCTACCTTCTTGGAAAAGGAGTTTATCCTTGAAGGAAACAGTGGGAGCAAAATTGAACTTGATGAAGTTCAAGAAGCACAAACTACTACGGATCAAGTGGAAACACCTGTTCAGACTGAACAACCTTCTGTGGAACAGCCCATTCGTAGGACAGGGAGAGTGTCTCGCCAACCTGAGAGGTATTATGGCCTTGTCATTGAGAATGACAATGAGTTGTCAATCATTGATAATGTCGACCCTGTGACCTATAATGAGGCTATGAGTAGTGTTGACTCAGAGAAATGGCATAGTGCCATGAAATCCGAAATGGAATCTATGTATACCAACCAAGTATGGACTCTAGTTGAGGCGCCTGAAGGTGTTAAGCCTATTGGGTGCAAGTGGGTATACAAAAGAAATATTGGAGCAGATGGCCAGGTGGAGACCTATAAGGCCAGGCTCGTGGAAAAAGGATTCAAACAAAGTCAAGGGATTGGCTTTGATGAAACTTTTTTGCCTGTAGCCCTGTTAAAATCAATTCAGATTTTGCTTGCGATTGCTGCTTACTATGACTATGAGATCTGGCAAATGGACGTGAAAACGGCCTTCCTCAATGGGGAACTTGAGGAGGAAGTGTATATGACACAGCCAGAGGGTTTTCTTTCCAAGGGAAATGAACACCTAGTGTGTAAGCTGCTGCGAACCATATATGGTTTAAGGCAAGCTTCTCGTAGATGGAACATCCGTTTTGATGAGACAATCAAAGAGTTTGGTTTTATCAAAAACATAGATGAACCATATGTCTACAAAAAGGTTAGTGGGAGCGCGGTAACATTTCTTGTATTGTATGTGGATGACATACTTCTTATAGAAAATGATATACCGATGCTACAATCAGTCAAAGTATGGCTATCAAAGAACTTCACCATGAAGGACTTGGGAGAAGCATCATACATTCTCGGTATGAAGATCTATAGAGATAGACATAGAAGAATGATAGGTCTTACCCAGGGTACATACATCCAGAAAGTGCTTAAAAGGTTTAGCATGGAAAACTCCAAAAGAGGTCTCATACCGATGAGCCATGGAGTGTCCCTTTCCGAAAAAATGTCTCCTAAGACACCTGAGGAAAGAGAGCGTATGAGTAAGATTTCTTATGCTTCAGCAATAGGATCTATCATGTACGCGATGTTGTGTACAAGGCCTGATGTTGCTTATTCAATTAGTGTGACGAGCAGATATCAGTCCAATCCAGGTGAAGACCACTGGAAAGCAGTGAAAAACATCCTTAAGTACTTGCGAAGGACTCGGGACATTTTTCTTGTTTTTGGTGGTGAATCTGAGTTGAAAATAGAGGAGATGTCAACGTCGAGAGAGTTGACACACATAACAACGTAGTAGATCCACTCACAAAGCCACTTTCTCGGAGTCACTTTGATCGTCATAAAGATAAGATGGGTATTAGATACCAGAGTGATTGGCTTTAGTACAAGTGGGAGATTGAAAGAGATATGTCCTAAGTCCAATCATGTATGAGGATTTAGGAATAACTTTTATGTAATCTGCTTTGATTTCATTCATATTAATAAAAGACTTGTTTTGTTTTTATTGCGGGCTCTATCTATTTAAATGTTTAAATAAGATATACCACATTTTAGAGTAAAGCTTTTTATGGATTGTGATGAGATCATAATAATGAGACCTAAAAGATGATAACTCTAAACTTAAATAGTTCCTGGTCGTAGGATTACTAACTGGTAATTAATAATCCACAAAGATTGGTACATACTATGCTTGCTTCATTATGAAGGATGTCTGTTCTCATAGACATTTGTGTGGTGACACTATAGCTAGTATGTAGGTGCTTATTATAGAATAAGTTCACTGAACATGACTCACACAGCTGAACAACTGATGGAGGTCACTCACGTGTCAGCAGTTGTTCACATAGTGATAGTTGTACAAGTATCCTTAGACTTGAGGTCATCATAGTCATCTTGTGTACATTGAACTATGCTTTTGTTTAGTTCTTAGTCTCAAGGGACAATTATAAGGGCTCTACTGGGTATAGGAATTTGTACACAAAGATAGTGTATGATCAATAAAGGATCTACCCCTTCCAGTGAAGGAAGAGAATGTTCAATGCTGATCCACTTATGTTAGTTCAGGAATCTCTGGCCAAATTGAATGAAATTAGAAAGGAGTTTCTAATTTACATTAAATAGAACTAAGCATAGTGAATGGGAAAGCAAGTGATTAAATAAGATAGGCTTGACACAAGTTCCATGCCTTATATTTAATCGTGACATTGCAGGGTAGAAGGAATTAATTGTACGGTAACTACTCACTGAATTGGTTCTTGGTATTCTAAGCAGTGAATTCGTATTATCCGGATAGTCGCGATATGCTGAGAAGTATCCCTCATGATGTAGAATAAATATGATTAACTAAATAATCATATTTAATGAATTAGAGAATTTATATAAATAATGATAAAATAGTTTTATTATTATTTATTTCTACTACCAGCTTAATATTGAACCTACAGGGTCACACCATAAAAGAGAATGATTTAATGGTGGAGGAATTAATTAATAATGGCTGATAATTATTTATTTATGAAATAAATAATTAATTGGAAAATTTAATAATTGATTAAATGAGATTTAATTGATTATAAATTAATTAAGAAAAGGTTCTTAATATTATTAATTAAGAATTTAATTTTTGGAAATTAAATCAAGAGAGAAAATTATTTCTAAAGTGTTTAGAAAAAGGATTAATAATTAAAAGGTGTTTTAATTATTAATGAGAATAATAAAGGGTTAATAATAATAATATTTTATGGGAAAATTTTCAGCTGAAAATTTTTTCCTATAAATATACTATTATAAACCCTATTTTTGCCTCAACCAAAAAGATTTACAAAACCCTAATTCTCTCCATCTCCTCCTCCTTCATTACATCGTTTTCTTGGTGGATATCGGTGGAGTGCTTCACACTTGAGGAGCAGCTGCTAAGGATCTCTGTTCATCGTTTTTGGATCACCATTAAAGACCTCCATCTTTCCATTAACGTAAAGCTTCTTAAGGTAAACATACTGAACTACGAATTAAATATTATTTTTCGCATGGATCCTGCGGAGGGTTTTGTTTTTTTTAAGATTTAAATTTACGTTTTCGTTGCGTTTATGTGCTATAAACCCTTCAAAGAGGTCATGGCGGAGGTCCAGCGAGGGTTATGTATTATATGAAATATTTATAATACAACTTCTGCCATAAGGCCAATGTGTTGCCTTTTTGTCTGGGTACCTGTTGTTTTGTTTTGGACATGCTTCTATAAAGTATGATCCGGTGTCGGCAAATGGACTGATCATCGGTTTTGGCATACCGTTGTCTGAGGATTCCCATCTAAATTGTGGTTGAAAGCTATATTGTTGTTGACTTTTAAATTGTTTTGATAATCATATAAGTATTGATTTATCAAGTATTTCTGTTTTGGATAAAATGTGAGATGCAGTTTCGATTCAATTATGATTGATATTGATATTTAATTTGATGTTAACATCAAAAATTGGTATTGATATATATGATAGATGTTACTTCAGTACTGGTATGTTGTGAGCATCTAAGATTAGTATTGTTATCTAATTTGACGTTGACATCAAACTGAATATTAATGTCACGAGTGGGGTTTTGAATAAATTTTATGTTTCATTCCATAATCCTTGTCATATTGTTGTTTACACTATTCATGTAAACACTGTTTTACAATTTCTAATCCTTAATTGAATTCAAAGTATTGCTAAAGTATTTTCTCTTAAGAATATCAAAATGGTGTTGAATATAGCTTAGGAAACAATTATTGGATTCCTTAACTAATTTTATGATTCAGCAATTATGATTTTAAATGTTCTATTTCATTGCAGATGTCGGTTTGTATATTAAAAGATATATATGTTATACTGAACTTGCTAAGCAATTCTTTCGCTCATACTAGCCTGTTTTAAATTTAACCTTCCACGTAATTCGATAAAGGCTGAGCGGGATGCAATTACAAATATTATTGGTCCAAGGTTTGCGGAACTAGAGTAAGTTACATTATGTAAAGTTGTTTGTATATATTAGTTATATATTGTATAATTGGGTCTAGTACACTTCTTTTCAAAGTTATACTAGCGGGTTTAGTTTTGAGAAATGGAATTATTGAAAAGAGTTTTAAAAGAAAGTAAAAAATTTAATCGTGGAATTTGGATATTCTTGTTTCTAGAACTGTAACCTAAAAAGATCTTGGTATGGTTTGGGGTCGATATGATATATTTTAATTGTTGAGCAGTTGTTGGCATTTGTTTATTGATTACACATGTTGTTTTATATTGAGGTTTCATTTTGACGACCAAATCCTCTGACCCCGGATTTGGGGTTGTGACAGTCAGTCAGGGCATCTGAATGAGAGTCACTACCCCTTGATCTAAATATTTCTTATGCACACGTGAGATTCACATACAAGGACGGAATTGACGAAGCAATTGTTGTTCAACCATATCAAGGTCAATAACAATGGTTGGATCTTCAACCATGTCTCTGTTCATTATCTCTAATTTTTAATTTGGATTTATGTTCTTGGATCATTATTTCTGATATTTTTCATAGACTTCAAAAGAAATCTTTGATCCCTAGTGGTATATCATTGATCATTGATTATCTTCCCATAATTCAAATCTGGAAATAATTTTGACTTTGTCAAAGTTGCAACTTGTAAATGAGGACTCAGATATTATCTGATGAGTTTATAAGGTATACCTCTTCATGGAAGTTGAGGGACATCGGGAATTCTGCCACTTAAAAGAATCATAATTTCCCCTCTCAGAATGAACATTTCTGAATCTCTTGACTGAAAGTTTCCATCCTTAAAGGTGGGAGGAAACTTTTTTATGAAAAGGATTTTCTTCCAAGTACACTTGGATGTTTGGAGCTTTGAGTGAGTGACACACTGTGAGACTGAGTGACAAATACTTGAGTGTAGAGTGGAGTGAAACACATTGTGAGATCACTAAAAAGAAATCACACACTTGCACTGTGAGGAAATGGTTACCAACTATAATCTCTTCACTTGGTTGGATGATCCTAGGGTTTTACTCTGGTACATTTTGAAGGATTACTCAACTAAGGGGGAGAGATTATAAAGATTTTACAGATGAATAGTCTTTCTTATACTAAGGAAGAGAGTTTCCAACTATATTGTATCAATGGGGTGTTTCTTCATCTTAGGGGGATAGATTATTGGTTCTGAGTTCTAAAATGTTGGGAAGATCTGAAGATTGAAGACAGAATTTGGAAGATTGTAAGACGAATCTATCTGCAACTTTACATAAGGGAGAGAAGAATCAGTTATCTGCTAAAGCTGAAGTTTTATAGAAGATGCAGAAGGTATAAGATAGTATTATTTCCAAGTCCAGAGATGAATATTGAAAGATGATTGAAGATGTTAGTCCTTTCATCAATTGTAGAGGGCGTGAATACAGTTAAACAATCAAATCGAGATAACATCCACAAATAAAATAATAGTTTTTATTATTGATCTTTAAAAATTGATTACAATACTCTTTCAAAAGGATGAACAGATATCCTTAAGAGCTGCTAGGTTATATAAATAATATAACAATGTCCATACCATATAAAATATAAACCTAATATGTGCTTATATACTGCATAGTTACACAATCAATAAGGAATCCTAATATAATACAATAAGAAATCCTAAAACATATCCATCTATTGATTGCTACAATAAGTAAAGTCCTGCACCGACATATCTCTGCAAATATTTCCTCCTTTGATTCTCCTGATTTCCAGCTTGACAATTACTGATGTGACTAAATGTTGATGTCAAATATTGATCATCAAATATTGATGGTAAATGCTGATGATGTCACCTCTATCAAATGTTGATATCAAATGCTAATAAATAAACCCTGATAGTTTTAATACTGATATCATCAATTTCTTCTAACAATCTCCCCCAAGTTGTGTATTATGTAAAAATGTACAAGTTCCTAATTGATGATATTAAAACTATCTAAATGCAAAAATACAAACAAGTAATCTATCTCATAGTCAGTGCTTTTAGACTTTAACTTTAGTCTTGAACTCTAGTAAATCTAATAGCATCATCAAAGAAATTCATCATTCTGATAGATAGCAGTTCTGAGGTCATATAGATTAGATCTTCCAAGTGACAAGTCATCCAGTTCTAAGAAACCAACTTTCTTACCATTAGGGTTAAAAGTAAGAACTTTTACACCTATAGACATGATCACCTTCGCTCCTCCAATTGGCATATCAACAGTGTTTCCAGATTCATCAATATATGTTAGATTGTATTTTGACTTGTAAGTATTTCTTCTGCTTCCTGTATGCTAGGTTCTTCAGAAAAGCAGACCATCTGGCAGTAGTAAAGTTGGTTACCATTAGTAATTTAATGACATATTCCAACTCTTTCCATGGTTTATCTCTCATATGTTCCAGTGAAATCTTTAACCTTTTCCCAGATTCCATAAAATAGAACATCTTCTCTTTAGGCTTGTTGGTATCAAACATAACAAGCACTATCTGAACATATATGATCTTCTGTAAATCTTCAAGTTGTACATTCTCTCATATTCCTGTCAGATTTCTAGGCTCTCTTAGAATCAAAGCATTTATAGTATAAGTATCAGCATTTGGAAGTCCCGAGCCACCTCTTCTTTCAGCTTTTCTAGACTGTGAGTTACCATTGTAGATTTTATTGATAGCCTTAACAGAATCTCTTTTAGGTGCAGGTGTCTTGCTTCCTCATAGTAGCTTTTTCTTTTCTTCAAGAGTTAACTCTGGCTTATCAAAGTTTGCGCCTTCTGAATCAGAGTTTAAATTTTTGTTAGGATTTGAAAGATCGGCTTTTGTTCCTTGAATTGTACTATCAACAACTTGAGTAGTATCAGTGGTTGTGACTGGTTAAATTTCAGCAGTTAACTCTCCAACTTGGGCATTATCAGTGGTTGGAATGATTTGCAATTTCTCAGCCCAATAAGATCAAGGAATTATTTTTCTCTTCTTGTGGACCTAATTAGCTTCTTATTTAAGAAACTTTTCTTCATCAGCATCATCATGAGCTTGACTTACTCAATAGATTAAACCTATCAGTATTTGAGTCTTGTGAGTCTTGGTAGATGCTGATTTCTCCTTGAGTTTGGGCTTAGCCTTAGTCTTTGACTTCTCACCAACCTTTTCCTTCCGCTTATAAATCATGTCGACATTTAAAATTGCAGGAGACCTTAGAATAAGTCCTTCAGCTTTAGTTTATCTTACTTCTTTGATAACTACACCTTTGGTTGGCCTCTTTCCAGGAACATCTTCATATGGTGAGACAATATCAGCAGTTACTGGTTTTCAAGATTTGAATTCCTCTTCCATAAGCCTTAATTATTCAAGATCAACTCCTGGATTTTCCCTTTCAAAAATCCTTCTACTTACCTCAGAGTCAAATACTTGTAATTTAGGATCCTTGTAGAACAAAGTTGTCTTTTTACCTTTAGACTTCAAAATCTGTAAAAACCGACTTGCCTCAACACCAACTTCTATCTCCAGAACACCTTGGTCTTCATTAGCATTTGTGACTGTCAGTATTTTCTTTGTAGTAACAGTCAGCTTTTGTTGTCTTCCACTTCTCCATCTCTCTCCATCTTTCATAGATTAGCTAGTGGTTTTAGATGTAACACTAAGTCCAACTAGTTCTCCGCCTTTCTTTTCATTCTCCTTTCCTTCTTTCTTCTTACTTCCTCCATCAAGAGCATCATCTTTGTCATCAGCATCTTTCAGCTAGAGCTGCTTGTATTTAGATTTTAACACTTTATCCCCCTTTTTGGCATCATCACCAAGAAGGAATGAAACTATGAGCTCCATATATTGTTGTACCTCATCCAACTGCCCAAACATTTTCTATTGATTAGCCTCCAACTTAGCCTGGTTGGCTTCCATTTTGTCTTGTTTGGCAATGATAGGCTTTAACTAATTTTGCATCTCAAGTCCAGAGGTAAGTTTAGTTTCAACAAAAACATCCTTAAGTTTATCAATTTAGGAGTTTGCATTAGTCTGAGTAGTCTGAACTGATTTGATCAGTAATGCTGAAGCTTTAAGATGAGAAATAATGTCGGGATTTGAAATGTTCTTCTCAGTTGTCTCCAAATGTTGAGAAGCATTAGCAACAGAAATAGGATGTGTAAAATCCTTCCATTTAGAATTCCATTCTGCATCAAAAAACTCTTTGGTATTCTTAGCTTCTAACTCAGCTAACTTTATTTTTCTTCTCCCTTTATGTCATGCCTTCAGGAAATAATATTTCATCAAGATCCTCATTAGGATCTAATTCTACATTGATATTATAGACATCAATATCTTATCCATCATCAGGCTCACTATCATGAACAAATTCTTCATCAGCAACTGGTTCCTTTACTATTTGTGTTACTTCATCTTTAGCATCAACATTTAAACTAGAGTCAGGAATTGGAGCAGTATGAGATCCAACTGCTTTAGAAACTGCCATACCATCAGCATTTAGCTCTATATCTTCAAGAATTGTGGCTATATGAGTGGACTGCAAGAAAATATCAGTACTTAGATCTACAGGGAAATTATTAGCATTTAATGCATAAGAGTTTACTGTGGCACTACAGGCTGGAAATCTGCAACTGTTTCTTTATTACTCTGAGCACCTGCAAAATCAATGAAAGAACCACTTAAATCTCTTTTAAAGTAGTCTCGCTACTTCTCACTGCACCCATCTCATGACTTTTAATAGTTGGAGTTTCCTGACAAGGATTAGCTAAATCCTAATACTCATCTACCTCTTCTTTTTCCAGGTAAGGATCATGCCTCTCTTTAATTCTATTTTTATCTAAGTCTTTCCACTCATTCTCGCATGAAATGCTCGGAATAGTTTGTCATACAGAAATAAGGGGTGGTTGAGAAGAGATGGTTGTGGTCACATGACTAGGGGTACCATTTTGTAAAGGACTAGGTGTGATCATACCATCATGATTTAAAGTACTAGTAAAAACTGACATAATAGTATCGGGATTTAAATTAAATGCTGATAAAAAAATATTAGTATTTGTACCTTATACTTCTGAAGGATCAGCTTCTAAGATAGCATCCAAAGGTGGTACTGATAGAATATCAGCAGATGGTGGAGATGGATGTATTCTTCCTTCAGTATCAATTGCTAGGATAACTGGACCAGGAGTCAAGCCTACACTACAGCTTTGAGGTAGTGGTTCTTGTGGGGCTGGATATTAAGGAGTTGTTGGATTACTTTGAAACCCAGGTTCTTGTGTACTCATCTCCTCAGTGTCAGTATTAGACTATTGTTCAGCTCCAATTTTGAAGCCAATTGTCTTCTTAAATCTTTGAGGATCAAAACTCTTCTAGTAATCTGACTTGTGAGACTTCTTTATAGAGTTTAGATGCAGCTACTTCATGCCATTCTTCTATGGACTTAGTATCAAGAGGTGCCACATCTATAATTTCTGATACACCGCTTTGAGGTGTAGGTTCTTGTATGAATGGATCAGTGTTATTAGTAGCTGTTGCATCCCTTTGAGATGCAGGTTCTTGTGTGCTTGATCCATGAAACTTTCCTTGTTTCTGCAGCCTCTTTGCTATCTTCTCTACTTGCTAATGAGTGACCCCCCTCATTCTTTTCTTTAGCTTCACTGGAGAGTTAGAAATTATTACAGATGCATCAGCTTTTACATCCTCCTGAGCATCAGTAATTGGCTATCTTGAGATAAATACATTTTGTTCCTCCTCAGCTATATCCTGTTTGAGCTTCAATTTTTTTAGCAAAATAAGTCTTGACCAACTTCTTTTTCCTTGGTCTAGGGCTTGAATTAGTAATTACAACATCAGGATTTGTTGCGCCCTCCTCAGTTGGTAATACAACTGGAATCTGAGTAGAATCAAAATTTATCTTCTTCAATTTGGATTATACGATAGCATTGTCCTCATCCTCTGATACTAACTCGGCAAGTACAAGATTTCTCTTAGCAATTTCTAAAGGTTTAGAAAAAGGAGAAACTTGTACCTTGGAACCAGTAGTTCTTCCAGCAATGATATTAGCACCAGTAACCTGTGCAAACTTCAAAACTTATCCCTGACCATAAGACCTAACAGACTGGGCAATAATGTCATGTAGGTTCTCAATAAGATCATCAGATTTTGTTGGTTTCTTTCTTTTTACAACAGGTGTCTTTTGGGAGGCACCTGAGGTGGATTGTGTTTGAGGAAGTGTTTGGGTGATAGTTCTTGGGTTAACTACAGGGGGTTCCCAAAAGTAATTGCCTATAGCTTAGCATTCTGTAGATTTTGCAATCCATAAACAGGAAAGCTTGCAATTAGCAAGTTTGTGGGAGAGAGTGGCAACCTGAGAGGTGCAAGAGTAACCTTCTCTTTATTCTTAGATATCAAATCAAAGAAATCCCTTTTTGTGAGCTTAAATAGTGAAATGATTTGATTAGCAGGGATTGGGGTATTGGGAAAATGGATAATAAAAATTGACTGACAAAATCTAGCATAGTAAACTATATTAGGATCAACTTTTAGTCTATTCCCAATAAAGAACTACTCTACCAAAATCATAGTTAGCACCATGGATTAGAGAGTGCCCAATTTACAGTGTCATTATGGGAAGTGCATCAAAATTAGTGCACTTGTTGTTGAAGGCTCGAGTGATGCAATCGAAGTAGAAGTTCCACTCCTTTCTCAACCCATTCCTCTTCAACTGTCCCATATTCTTCATATCTTTATCATAGCCAATCTCAGTAAAAAATCTCCTCATCTCAGCATCTCCAACGAAAGTTGAGTAAGAATTATGAGAAGGCAGGTGAAGAGCTTCCCTTATAGTTTGAGGAGTAACAACCTTTGTTTCCTCATTGAAATCGAAAGTGATGCTTGAAGAACCATTGGCACCACCATCATCATAAATACCAGTTCTCCAAAAAGCGAGAACCTGGTCCCCAAAAACCACTGTAGGTTCAGTCAAAGCATAACCTACTTCACTGGCTTTTAATAAATCCTGGAAGATATGAAAGTCGGGATTTATCCCAGTGTTGTCCAGAATGGCAGTGTAGTTCTTTGTGACAAACTTAGCACCACCATGAGTGAAAGCAGATGATGTAGCAGATGAAGACATGATTGATCTATGTAGAAAAAGCTTAAAAACTGATATGAGTATCAGTGTTTATCTTAGAGAGAAAAAGAGAGTTAGAGAGTAAGAGAGTGATAAGGAATTGATAAAGTGATAATTGAAAATCAAAAACTTGTTTTGTTTAACAGTGTACTCTAACTCACATAGAAGGTTCAACTTAGTGGGACACATGTCATGGTCATATTGATCAGAAAAACAATCATGGAGTGTGTGTCAATGATGTGAATATGAAAGGAAATTTGGTTGAGGATCAGCCTATTAATCTGTTGCTCACTACAATGGGGTTTGACAATGACAAGAGACACATATGGGTCACAAAGCTTACTTGGACAACAAAGCATGATGAAGGAACGGATGAAGCTTTACCACTCAGCTCAATAACCAACATGGGCTGACCTATTTTGGCTTATATAATTAATAATTCGACTTTTGGCTTGCAAATTTTTACCTTTCACTTGAAAGGGTTTTTCTTGCTTTAAGCACTTAGGATTTTATTTTCCTATTTGGATTCTGTTTTTATATGTTTTCTATTTGGATTTGGATTTTAAATTTGTTTCCTGAAAGGATTCAGATATTGGCTAATTCAAGCTGATATTGAATTTCTCTTGGAATTCTGTTGGGTTTAGGTTATTGGTTAAGCCTATAAATACCCCTCTCATGTAATCTTTTAAGAGATATGTGATGATTATGTTTTGAGATAAACCATGATTAGTTTTCTTTCTTCTAAACTTCAATTACTGGATTGTTTTGAAGGTTAGATTCAAATTACTTAGTTTCTGGATTGATCTAAAGAATTTGAGATTCAAAGTTCACGTTTCTGGATTGATCGTGTTCATTGAAATATCATTTTCTTCTTGTTTTTGTTTCTTTGTGGTGCGATCCACATCAATTTGGTATCAAGAGCCAAGGTTTTTTTTTCTCCAATTTCCTAATAGTTGGGAGATCTAGGTTCTGAAAAAAAAAATTACTATTCACGGGTACTGTTCACGGGGTTACTGTTCACAGGTACTGTTCACGGGTTACTGTTCACGGGTTACTGTTCACGTGCACTGTTCATCAAAATTTTTTTTCCCCTTCGTATTTTTCATATGGCTACCGATGAATTACTCATGAAATTAATTAAAAAATTGGAGGATATAGATGTACGAACGAAAAAGCTTGCTGATTCAACAGAGTCTAGATTGGAAGCGGTTGGTAAACTTTTACTTAAGGTGCAAAACGACAAGACACATGATGAACTTGTTGATTCGGGTGATTCTGTTTCACCTAAAGAGAAAAGCTTTAAAATTGATGACCGTGGGATTAAACTTGATGATTTTACAGGATTAGGCAGCCCAGACGATTTTCTTGAATGGGTTCGACAAGTTGAGAAGATTTCTGATTATAAGCGGTTTGATGATAAGACACGATTTCAAATTGCTACGATCAGACTTACAAAGAATGCAGGATTATGGTTTGAGAACCTGAAGGCAAGAAGAGCTAGATCTGGAAAAGAAAAGATCATGACTTGGACAACTTTAAAGAAAAAACTTCGTGCAAGGTATCTTCCGGATGATTACGAACAGGTACAATACTTGAAGCTCACCTCCCTTTCTCAAGATACAATGAGTGTTTCAGAGTATGTTGCTGAATTTGATAGATTATGCTTAATTTGTGACTTGGAGGAAAAAGAAACAATGAAAATTGCAAGGTTTATTCATGGATTAAAACGACCTATTGCTAAAAAGGTAGAATTACATTCATATAGTTCATTTAATGATATTTGCAAGCTAGCTATGAAAATAGAATCTCATCAAGAAGAGGAGAAGCTGAAATCTACTTTTAAAGGGTTTGGGTCTGGTACTTCCAAAGGGACTAGACAGTTTAAATCTAATTTTTCCGATGACTCTACACAAGCTTCGCTGAAAAGTCAATCGACTGGCTTTACTGCACAACCAGAGACTTCTTCATCGGCCGAGAAGAAGGCTGAAAGGCAGAAAGTGTATGTGTCTAAAGAAGAGTTCGATAGTCGACGAAAGTGTTTTAAGTGTCAAGGTAAAGGACATATTACAAGTGAGTGTCCTTCTAGAAGAACTCTTACTATGAAGCAATACATGGAGTGGGATGCAGATGAACAGTTCTTACAATTTCTCCCAGAAGCGACTCAAGAGAAATTAGTCAATAATGACGGAGATGAACTTGCTTATGCAGAGAATGATGCTAATTTGCTTGTTGTTCGTAGGATTTTACACACAGAGACTACACCAAATACTGATCAACGAGAAAACTTATTTCACACAAGGTGTAAAGTTGGGGATCGGACTTGCAATATGATTATTGATAGTGGATCATGCACGAACGTTGTATCCATTGACATGGTCAATAAGCTAAATCTTCCAACTCGTGTTCATGAGAAACCATATAAGTTGAATTGGCTTGATGACTCGAAGGGTTTAGACGTGAAAAAGCAAGCCTTGGTGAGTTTTTCGATTGGTAGTTATAAGGATGAGTTATGGTGCGATGTAATTCCTATGAGTGCATGTCATCTTTTACTTGGAAGACCATGGCAGTTTGATAGAAAGGTAATGCATGAAGGTGATACTAATGTTTATTCGGTACAAGTTGGGAGTAAACGTATTAAACTTCAACCTTTGTCTCCTAATGAGTATTATGAACATATGCGTGATTCAAAGAAGAAAACTAGCTTATTTTTGTCAGGAAAAGAATTTGAAAAGGAGGCGGCTACAAATGGGGGTATAGCATATGCTTTGTTTATAAAGAAAATAACTCCTAATCAAGGCGATTCCGATCCACTTCTTCATGATTTGCTCGCTGAATTTGGTGATGTTTTTCCAGACGAGTTACCTACTGGTTTACCTCCAGTACGAGGAATCGAGCATGCAATTGATCTTATTCCTGGTGCTCCTTTACCTAATAAACCTGCTTATAGATGTGATCCAGAGGCCTCTAAAGAGCTTCAGAGACAAATTGAAGATTTGATTGAAAAAGGTCTTGTACGCGAGAGTATGAGTCCTTGTGCGGTTCCCGCTTTGCTAGTTCCAAAGAAGGATGGAACATGGAGAATGTGTGTTGATTCTAGAGCGGTGAACAACATTACCATCAAATATCGTTTCCCTATGCCTCGATTAGAAGACATGCTTGATGAGTTGCATGGTGCGACAATTTTCTCTAAGATTGATCTTCGAAGTGGATATCATCAAATGCGGATTCGTGAAGGTGATGAATGGAAAACAGCTTTTCAAACTAAACAAGGATTATATGAGTGGATGGTGATGCCTTTTGGTCTTTGCAATGCCCCTAGCTCCTTTATGCGGCTCATGAATGAGGTACTTCATCCTTTCCTAAACAAATTTATCGTTGTCTATCTTGATGATATTCTGGTTTATAGTAGAGATAAATTTGAGCATATGCATCACCTTAGACTTTTGTTTGAAAAGTTGCGAGACCAGAAACTTTTTGGTAAACTCGAGAAGTGTTCTTTTATGGTATCGCGTATCTCGTTTCTTGGTTATATTATTTCTGATTGTGGAATACAAGTTGATCCTGAAAAGGTTATAGCTATTTCTTCCTGGGTTGTTCCTCAAACCGTGCATGAGGTGCGGAGTTTTCATGGATTGGCTTCTTTTTATAGAAGATTTATCAAAAACTTTTCTTCTATTATGGCTCCTATTACCGAGCTACTCAAAAAGGGTGAGTTTGAATGGTCTAATCAAGCTCAAAAGGCATTCGATGAGATTAAGGAAAAGCTTTGTAATGCTCCAGTTTTAGCCTTACCAGATTTTAATACACTATTCGAGGTTGAGTGTGATGCAAGTGGAGTTGGTATAGGTGCTGTTTTGATTCAAGCAAAAAGACCTATTTCATTTTTTAGTGAAAAGCTGACTGGCGCAAAACACAACTATTCTAATTATGATCGTGAGTTTTATGCTATTGTCCGAGCATTGGATCATTGGTCACATTATTTGCATCCCAAACCTTTTGTGCTATATTCTGATCATGAAGCGCTAAAGTTCATTAATGGACAGCAAAAGTTGAACTATCGTCATGCTAAATGGGTGGAATTTCTTCAATCTTTCACATTTTCGTCAAAATACAAAGAAGGAAAGTCTAATGTCGTGGCAGATGCTCTTTCAAGGAGGGCATATTTGTTAGCTATGGTTGATGCTCGAATTCTTGGTTTTGAGCTTCTTAAAGGCTTGTATGCATCTGATGTTGATTTTGTACAAGAATTCAGTTCTCCAACTCGGAATTACACCATTCAAGATGGGTTTCTTTTTAAGGGGAATAAGCTTTGTATTCCTCATTGTGGTGTGCGTGAGTTACTTGTTCGTGAAGTACATAGTGGTGCTATTGCCGGCCATTTTGGGGTGCATAAAACTTTGGATTTGTTAAATGAGAGTTTTTTCTGGCCTCGAATGATTCGAGATGTTCAATCAGTGGTTTCTAGATGTGCTACTTGTCAAAAGGCCAAAAGTACATTTTCTAAGGGTTTGTATACTCCACTTCCTGTTGCTGAAGTTCTGTGGGATAGTGTAAGTATGGATTTTATCATTGGTTTGCCAAGAACGCAAAGAGGGAAGGATTCTATAATGGTTGTCGTTGATCGTTTGTCAAAGATGGCTCACTTTATTCCAATGACTAAGATGGATGATGCATAACATGTTGCTGATCTCTATTTTAAGGAGATTGTTCGTTTGCATGGTATTCCACGAAGCATTGTTTTTGATCGAGATTCAAAGTTTTTGAGTCACTTTTGGAAGTGTTTATGGAGATGGCTTGGAACTAAGTTGCTATTTAGCACATCTCATCATCCTCAGACGGATGGCTAAACTGAGGTGACTAACAGGACTTTAGGTACCTTACTTCGTGGATTAGTAGGCAAGACTCAAAAGGATTGGGATATCAAGTTATGTCATGCCGAGTTTGCTTATAATCGATCTCATTCTTCTACTACCTCCCGTTCTCCTTTTGAAGTGGTTTATGGTATTAACCCATTTCTTCCAATTGATTTGCTTCCTTTACACAAAGATGATATTCATACTGATGCCAAGAATCGTTTGGATGTCTTTAAGAAGACCTGTGAGCAAGTAAAAGAGAGGATTGAGAAGATGAATGCACTTTACAAGGCTCGAGCTGACAAGAGGCGTAAGCAACCTGTATTCAAACCTGGAGATCTTGTTTGGGTTCAGTTGCGAAAAGAAAGGTTTCCAAGCAAAAGAAAGAACAAGCTTATGCCAAGGGCAGATGGTCCATTTGAGGTACTTGAAGCTTATGGAGATAGCGCTTACAAGATAGATCTACCAAGTAACTTTGGCGGTGTTAGTGCAACTTTTAATGTGGGTGACCTTTCTCCTTACTTGGATGATGTGAATTTGAGGGCAAATTTTTTTTGATGAGGGGGAGAATGATGTGAATATGAAAGGAAATTTGGTTGAGGATCAGCCTATTAATCTGTTGATCACTACAATGGGGTTTGACAATGACAAGAGACAAATATGAGTCACAAAGCTTACTTGGACAACAAAGCATGATGAAGGAACGGATGAAGCTTTGCCACTCAGTTCAACAACCAGCATGGGCTGACCTATTTTGGTTTATATAATTAATAATTCGACTTTTGGCTTGCAAGTTTTTACCTTTCACTTGAAAGGGTTTTTCTTGCTTTAAGCACTTAGGATTTTATTTTCCTATTTGGATTCTGTTTTTATATGTTTTCTATTTGGATTTGGATTTTAAATTTGTTTCCTGAAAGGATTCAGATATTGGCTAATTCAAGCTGATATTGAATTTCTCTTGGAATTCTGTTGGGTTTAGGTTATTGGTTAAGCCTATAAATACCCCTCTCATGTAATCTTTTAAGAGATATGTGATGATTATGTTTTAAGATAAACTATGATTAGTTTTCTTTCTTCTAAACTTCAATTACTGGATTGTTTTGAAGGTTAGATTCAAATTACTTAGTTTCTGGATTGATCTAAGGAATTTGAGATTCAAAGTTCACGTTTCTGGATTGATCGTGTTCATTGAAATATCCTTTTCTTCTTGTTTTTGTTTCTTTGTGGTGCGATCCATATCAGTTAATGTGCAGTAATTACATGCACAGTTACACAAGTTACTGTTTTACAAATACTCAATCATTTTTCCTAAATTCACGCAATCAGCTTTACACCTATAATCAATTACGTAAAATTGCCCAATTTACTAGATCTTTGTTTTTAAATTAAAATATTTTTTTAATGATAGTTTTGAATAAATTCAAAAAGACATCGGAGTTTAACAGTCAATCAGAGTTTGACTATTATCGGTATTTAATCATCTACTGTCGGGACTTATCAGTCAACACTAGTTTGACCAATAACAGTATTTAGCAATACAATCGGAGTTTATCATGCAACCACTATCAGAGTTTAAATATCAGGATTTAACACTCTACTACAATTTCAAGTAACAAATAACATGAATGCATGGCATTAGAATTTAACACAATATCAGACTTTAAGAGATACTGATATATAGAAAAAGACACCACACTCTGATCATATTTATCTATTACATATCATCGCTTTTATCCATCAGTGTTTGAGAATAATCCTGAAACCATTCCCAATTCATTCACCGGTCTTTTAAAGCAGTTTCACAAAGTGGTTTGGTGAAGATATATGCTAATTGTTGATCTGTAGGCACAAAGTGCAATTCCACTCCTTCCATCACATGTTCCCTTATGAAATGGTACCTAATGTTGATGTGTTTAGTCATAGAATGTTGTATTAGATTTCCTGTCATTGTAATAGCACTTTAATTATCATAATATATAGGAATTTTAGAATATTCTAATCCATAATTCAGTAACTGATTCTTCATCCAAGGAAATTTGAGCATAACAGCTTCCTGCAGCAATATACTCAGTTGAAGTGGATATTGACTTTTGTTTCTTTCTAAACCAAGAAACCAATCTACCACCAAGAAATTGGCAGCTTCTTGAAGTTTTTTTCCTGTCTATTTTGCATCCTGCAAAATCAGCATCTGAATATCCAATTAGCTTAAAATCTGAATCTCTAGGATAACAGAATCCAAGATTCATGGCGCCTTTGAGATATTTAAAAATAATCACAGCTAATAGATGTGGTTCCCTTGGATCAGCTTGGAACCTTGCACACAGACAGGTAGCATACATGATATCAAGTCTACTAGGAGTCAAATATAGGAGTGAGCCAATCATACCTCTGCAGTCAGTTATATCTACTGATGAACCAGTATTTAAATCTAACTTAATTTTAGTGGCCATAGGAGTTGTTACAGATGAACAGTCTTGCATTCCAAACCTTTTGAGCTGATTTATGGTATATTTTTCTTTATTGATGAAGATTCCTTCTTCAGTCTGCTTGACTTGTAATCCCATAAAATAACTCAATTCTCTCATCATGCTCATCTGATATCTTTACTACCAAGTCCACCAAAACTGAAGAACCTCCAAAAACCATAACTCATAGTCGATATGAGACTATAAGAGTTCCCATGTTGAAACCTTCTAAGTATTCCATATGGAAAGTGAAGATGGCTATATTTCTGGAAGCTACAGATCCAGAATATCTCGACAGGATTTATGAAGGACCACATATGCCAACCAAACTCTCTCTGAAAGTTGTAGGTCAGCCAGCAAAGTCTGTACCAAAGGAGAAAAGTGATTACACTTCTGAAGATATCTCATCTATTGCGAAGGATGCAAAGGTAAGACACTTGCTGCATAGTGCCTTTGATAATGTCATGTCAACAGGGAAATTCAATGCAAAATTGCAAAAGAGATATGGGATGCTTTGGAAACAAGGTGTCAGGGAACTGATTCAATCAAGAAGAACATGAAGACTATACTCACTCAAGAGTATGGGCACTTTGACTCAAATCCTGATGAGTCATTAACTGATTTATATGACAGATTTGTCAAACTCTTGAATGATTTGTCACTAGTTGACAAAGAGTATGATATTGAATATTCAAATCTTAAATTCCTATTAGCTCTTCCTGAAAGATGGGATTTGAAGGCCACAATAATAAGAGACAACTATAATCTTGATGAAACAACTCTTGATGAAATTTATGGGATGCACAAGACTCATGAACTTGAGATGGAACAAAGAAGTAAGAGGAATGGAAGGAAGTCAAGGACAGTTGCTTTTGTGGCTGAGGAGGAAAGTCCCAAAGTTGTTGCCTCAAAGAAAGGCAAGGGAAAGGCTCTCATCACAAAGTCTGATACTGAGTCATCAAGTTCTGATAGTGATGATGACTCAGAAACTGAAAGTATACCTGAGATGGACCCTGATGAGGAGATGATGAAGCTATGTGCTCTTATGGTGAAAGGAATCACAAAGATTGCATACAGGAAATTCAGGAGAGGAAAGAAGTTTTCCAGGAAAGGTGCAAGTTCTGATAAGAAAGGTTTCAGAAAATCTGAAGGCAAGGGAGGAAAGTCTGACAGAGGAGATTACTCAAATGTTAAATGCTACAACTGTGGTGAGAAAGGCCACATATCTCCTGATTGCAGAAAAGGAAAGAGTGACAAAGGCAAGGCTCTTGTCACAAAGAAGAAAAGTTGGTCAGATGCTTCAGATTCTGAGGATGAGGAAAACTATGCCTTGATGGCAAATGCTGATAGATACTGCTGACTTAAAGGTACCTCAAACTACTTAAGCCTTTCATACTGATGATATTACTGAGTTGAGAAGATATCTTAAAACCATGTTCATTAGTTATAAAGATCAAACTTTAACTTGTGAAAGATTAACTTCTGAAAATCTTGCTTATAAAAAGAGGAATGATTATTTAGAAAAAGAGTTAGTCATGTTCCATCAAACTCAGAAAGATAGAGATGATGCCTTTTATGTTAGGGATGAAGTGCTAAAAATGAATGAATCTCTAAAAACTGAGTTAGAAAAGGAAAGAGAAATTATCAGGACTTGGACTAACTCTGGTAAAGCGACTCAGGATATTCTTAGTAGTGGAAACTGGAAAGAGAGCTTAGGTTATGGAGATGATAAGAACAGTAAGGGACTGTAGAAACTGAGCCTATAGTTGTTAAACAAAAACCAAAGGTAAATCCTGTTAAGTTTGTAACTGCAAAGTCTGATATTGAGAAATCAAAAGTTAAGGAGAAAGTAACTTCTGACAAACCTAAACAGGATAAGCCAACTGAAGTTAACATAGGCTTAATGACTAAGAAGCAGCTTAAACATAAGCTGAAAGATGTTAAGAATGTAAACAAGGTAAAGCCACCTAGGAAAAATAGGAATGGAATGGAAAGTGTGAACAAAAGTAACAATTATAAGCCTGTCCCTAATGCTCCTAGAAAAACATGTCATAACTATGGAAACTCTAACCATCTGGCTTCTTTTTGCAGGAAAAATAAGAACATAAACTCCTTAACTTCAAAATCAGGAGTTAGGAGTCAGTCTATTAGATATAAGCCATAAAATCCTCATTTTCATTGTGGTAGTTTATGGCATTCCATTTATACTTGTAAGGAATATCATAGCTTGTACTATGATTATTATCAAATAAAACCTTCTGTAAAGAAAGTTAGCATTATTCCTTCTAGTGTAAGTTCTGATGCAAAGTCTGATATTGCAAATTCTGATAAGAAAACTGTTAACATAAACTCTGATACAAAATCTGCTGCAAATGTTAACAAACTTAAAAAGGCCAAAGGATCCAAGCAAGTCCGGGTCCTTAAAACTAATCATTAGTGGTCTTTGTGATTGCAGGGCAACAGGAAAAACATCCTAGTTCTGAACAGTGGATGTTCAGGACATATGACTGGAAATAAAGCCCTGCTATCAGACTTTGTGGAGAAAGCTGGCCCAGGTGTTTCTAATGGAGATGGCAACACTGGAAAAACTCTGGGATATGGCAATATCAATCTTGGGAATGTCATCATTGAAAAAGTAGCTCTGGTCTCAGGATTTAAACACAATCTGCTGAATGTGTGTCAAATCTGTGACAAAGGTTATCATGTGGATTTCTGTGAAGAACACTGTGAAGTTGTAAGCAAATCTACAGGCAAAGTTGTTCTGAAAGGATACAGGAATGGTAACATTTATGAAGCCAAACTTTCAACAAGTACTGATGGTTCTGCAATCTGTCTGTTAAGTAGAGCATCAATTGAAGAAAGCTGGGATTGGCACAAGAAACTCTCTCATTTAAATTTCAACAATATAAATGAACTAGTCAAGAAAGATCTTGTGAGGGTACTGCCAAAAACAGTATTTGCTCCTTATGGCCTTTGTGATTCATGTCAGAAGGCAAAGCAAAGAAAATCTTCATTCAAGAGCAAGACTGAGTCATCAATTCTTGAGCCTTATCACCTACTACATGTTGATCTATTTGGTCCAGTTAATGTCATGTCTATTGCAAAGAAGAAATATGTTATGGTCATAGTGGATGAGTTTACCAGATACACATGGGTGTATTTCTTGCACACAAAAAGTGAAACTGCATCTATCTTGATTAATCATGTCAAGCAACAGGATAAATTGGTCAAAGATTCTGTAAAGATCATAAGAAGTGATAATGGCACTGAGTTCAAGAATTTGATCATGGAAGAGTTCTGCAAAGACCATGGAATAAAGCAAAATTTCTGCTCCTGGAACTTCATAGCAAAATGGAGTTGTTGAAAGAAAGAATAGAACTCTTATTGAAGCTGCACGAACTATGCTTGATGAAGCAAAGTTACCAACCTACTTTTGGGCTGAAGCTGTGCAGATTGCTTGTTTTACTCAGAATGCAACACTTATCAACAAGCATGGAAAAATACCATATGAGATGGTGAAGAAAAAGAAGCCAAATCTGAAGTATTTTCATGTATTTGGATGCAAGTATTTTGTTCTTAAGACTCATCCCGAACAGCTATCCAAATTTGATCTAAAAGCTGATGAAGGAATTTTTGTTGGATATCCACTTTCCACAAAAGCCTTCAGAGTCTACAATTTAAGAACAAGGGTTGTCATGGAATCTATCAATGTCTCTTTTGATGATAAGAAGATTATTGGACTTGAAGATTTCAATGATCATGATCAGCTGAGATTCGAAAATGAAGTTTTAAATTCTGATTCTGTAAATCCTGATACTGCAAACTCTGATGGATTAAACTCTGATGTTATTGAAAATGTGGTGACTACGCCTAAGGAAGACGCACCTGTGTAGGGGGCATACTGAAGATCCAACCACATCTCAAGAAGCATCAGAATCTACAACAGGCTCTTCAAGTTCTGATTCATCAAGTTCTGATGAGCCAAGTTCATAATTCTGGAAACTCATGTTCTGATATTTCTGGAAACTCAAATTCTGAAGGATCCAACTCAGAGAGCATAATTTCAGGGGGAGCATCAGAAAATGTTGATAGAGACGGCATGGATCATGGGGGAGCATCCAGTTCTAGAGAAAACCTTTCATCTGCAAGGAAGTGGACTAAAGCAAATACACCTGACTTAATTATTGGAAATCCTGATGCAGGTGTTAGAACTAGAGCAGCTACATCAAATGAATGTCTCTAACATTCTTTTCTTTCTTAGACTGAACCAAAGAAAGTGGAAGAAGCTCTTCAAGATGCTGATTGGGTGCAAGCAATGCAGGAAGAGTTACATGAATTTGAAAGAAATAAAGTCTGGACCCTAGTGCCAAGACCAATGAACAGGTCTGTTGTTGGTACAAAGTCGGTGTTCAGAAACAAAACTGACAGTGATGGCATAATTACAAGGAACAAAGCAAGGCTGGTTGCAAAAGGATACTCTCAACAGGAGGGAATTGATTATGATGAAACATTTACACCAGTTGCTAGATTGGAAGCCATAATGATATTTTTGGCTTATGCTGCTCACAAGAAGTTTAAAGTCTTTCAAATGGATGTGAAAAGTGCTTTTCTCAATGGAGAATTGGAATAAGAGGTATATGTTGAATAACCTCCAGGCTTTGTAGATCCAAAATTTTCCAATCATGTCTACAGGCTTGATAAAGCACTTTATGGCCTTAAGCAAGCTTCAAGAGCATGGTATGAGACTTTAGCTCAGTTTCTTCTGGAAAGTGGATTTAATAGAGGGACTATTGACAAAACATTGTTCTACCTCAACCATGGAAAGGACTTACTTTTGGTGCAAATATATGTCGATGATATCATTTTTGGTTCTACAAATGATAAACTTTGTAAGAAGTTTGCCAAGCTGATGCAGTCAAGATATCAAATGAGTATGATGGGAGAACTTAACTATTTTTTGGGCCTTCAAGTCAAGCAGAATGAAGAAGGAACTTTTATTTGTCAATCTAAGTACACCAGAAAATTGTTGAAGAAATTTGGAATGCAAGATTGTTCAAGTGCATCCACTCCTACGGCCACTACAACAAAGTTGGATAAGGATACTGGTAAATCAGTAGATATTACGGATTACAGAGGTATGATTGGCTCACTACTCTGTCTAACTGCAAGTAGACCTTATATCATGTATGCTACCTGTCTTTGTGCAAGATTTCAAGCTGATCCAAGAGAACCTCACTTAATAGCTGTGAAAAGAATTTTCAAGTACCTTAAGGGTACAGCTGATCTGGGATTGTGGTATCCTAGAGAATCAGACTTTAAGCTAATAGGTTACTCAGATGCAAATTTTGCAGGATGCAAAATTGACAGGAAAAGCACAAGTGGAAGCTGCCAATTTCTTGGAGGCAGATTGGTTTCTTGGTTTAGCAAGAAACAGAAGTCAATTTCCACATCAACTGCAGAAGCAGAATACATTGCTGCAGGAAGCTGTTGTGCACAGATTCTTTGGATGAAGAATCAGTTACTGGATTATGGGTTAAATTTTTCTAAAATCCCTATTTACTGTGATAATCAAAGTGCTATTGCTATGACAGGTAATCCAGTTCAACACTCAATGACAAAGCACATCAGCATTAGGTACAACTTCATACGGGAACATATGGATGAAGGTACAGTGGAATTGTATTTTGTTCCAACAGATCAACAATTAGCAGATATCTTCACAAAACCACTGTGTGAAGCTACTTTTACAAGATTGGTAAATGAACTTGGAATGGTTTCAGGTTCTTTCTCTAAATCTGCTTAGTTTATGTTCTGATACATCAGACTTTATGATCAGTATTTACAGATATTACTATCTTTGTGTATTCTGTGCTTAAATTAAAAATTGCTTAAGTGCTGATTGTTGTCTGATGTGAATTTCTAAACTCTGATAGTGATATGAAGGTTTCTGTGACTATTGAATCCAATGAGGATAATTGTGCTAGATGCTGACCTAGTAGTCTTTAATATACTAAAGATCCCATATTTGAAGTAATTGTTTATGTGGAAATCTTTTAACACAAGCAAATTCTGATATTGAGCTTAGTTAAGTTTACTTTGTGTATCTTATTACTAAGTCAAAAACTAAAATAATGCTCCTTATCTGTTAAGTTCTGATGTTAATAAATCTGGTGGATGTACCAAGTGCTGATAAGCCTCACTTATCAAAAGAAAAAGAAAAGAAAAGAAATAAATATCAGGTACTCCTTTGAGATCTAGAGTAAAAATGTGGAAGGGAAGACCCAAGTGCATTGCTGGTATTAAGTAATATGCATTAGAAAAGCAAAATAAAATTTTCTTGGTGACTTTTCACACTCTATGATTACTGGAGAAATACTCTGATAACAGCATAAATTCTGATAAGCAGTCGTGACTCACTTACACTGAGAAGCTACTGTAAAATGGAATTTCAAAAGATGCATAAAATGAGCACAAAACAGTTGAGGTGGACTCATGCATGAACTCATTCTACAGTTGACTTCAGAATAATGACAGATTTTGAGCAAAGTTCTTAGTTATGCCTTATTTCTAAGATGTACTGAAGTGAATCAAACTTTACTCTTTGTCTGATATTTAGCTTAATGCACACACTTACACTCCATATGAATGATGAAAATTACTGTGGTGATAAATGTTATTTTAGATGAACAGTTTATGTGTCAGATTGCATAAATTCTGAGGACAAGTTCTGATGAAAGTTCTGATGATTAAGTTCTGATGAAACCATATCAGTATTTGTGTGAAGAATTACAGGAATACACATTCACTTTTCGATTTAAGGAGCCATATTCTGATGACTTTTCAATCCTGATAATAATCAAGTTTTGATGCTGACGTGGCAGTATTTATTTACTTGGTTTATTTTTGGTCATTACATGAATGATAATATTTTTACAGAATATTGGTTAATGTGAGATAAAACAGTCATAATCATTATGAGTTAGTGGTTAGCGTGTATGTCTTGAAAAACTGCATGCGCACAGTAATTATTATTATATCTCGTGCCCATTAACTCTAGCTTTCGATCTTTTACTGACTGTTATTATTACACATCAGTCTAAGGAGTCGAGGGGTCATTATTTTTACTTGTAATTTTTAACCAGTCCTCGCGTCCCTTGGTATTCTATTGGCTATTTAAACCGACCATTCTTTCCAGCCAAAACATCTTTCATTTTCTCACAAACTCACTCTCTTTTCATTCATATCAACAAAAATGGTCCGTTTCAACATGTTCCTGAACTATGAAACCTTTAACATCGAGTTGAGTTGTGATGAATGGCAACAGGAGTGGCATGTCACCGCCATTCCTGACGAGCTTTGGAACTCAGTTCCACAAGAGGTTCACACAGAACTCTTGTTCTTATCAATGGAGTATCACCTCTATCTTGATAGGTTGGAAGAGGAAAGGAGAGAAGCTCCCCGTCAGCAAGAACGGACCATCCGTCTTGTAGTGCTCTTCGTCAGCAGCAGAAGGAGTTAGTCGTTAGGTCTTCTTAGACTAGGACTAAGGTTGTTGATGTTAGGAATCGTAGAATAGGACTATCTTGTAATTTTTGCATGTAATTGACAAATTTCATGAAATGTAATCATCTGATATATCATTGAAATTTTCTTTGATTGCAAGATTTGTTCTTTGTTTCTCAAATTATGTGGCTGTGCATGTTTAATTGCAATTTTTTAATCTTTACTTCATCGACTTTTAATTTTATTTTATGATGAATGTTTTGATTAAATTCTGTTGATTTGAGGAAACAACTGCGGAACAGGTTCCCATATCAGAACATGTTGTTGTAGAAGCTCAGAAGGTTATTTCTCAGAAAGATACTGTAACTGGGAGTTCTAGGCCCCTCAAAAGGCTTAGAAAGTTAATTTCTGATGATAAAGCTCCTACAGTGTCTCCACCATTGAAAAAGTTAAAGAAATAGAGAGCTCACAGGGAGATAGTTGAGTCAGATTCAGAGGATGTAGTGGAAGCAGCTAAGAAAGGGGATCAGGAATCTCTGATCTCATCAGAACCATTTGTTATTGACTCACTTCCTTCTGCACAACCAGAAACTGCTCAAGACAGCATACCTACACCTCCTATGTCACCTATAGTTGATCCAGTACATACTGAAGAACCAGGTACAAGTGCTGAAATTGATATTCATAACTTGATTGTGCCTTAGGTTTTGTACTTGGAAGCTCCACCAATTCAACTCACTCCACTAACAACATCAATTTTGGATGTTAATTAGAACCTGGCTGCAGATCAGAATTTAGAGGAAGATGTTGAAGCCTTTATAGCCTCACATACTGCTATTTTACTAGAGGATGTTGATACTGCAGGATCTACAAGTTCTGATGCTGCCAATGAAGAAACTACTGGTGAAGCTGCTGCTAATTTAGATGTTGATGCAGCTGGTCCATCAAGACATGCACCTCAACAAACAGTTAATAAAGCTGATTTAGTCAAGAAGTTTGTTACAGGGGAATCACCAGTACCTTGGAGTGAAACTCCTAGAGGAAAGGAGTGGGCTAAGGAATGGAACTCAGTTAGTTTTGTTCCTTCTGAAAAGATTCTTGTTGAGCATCTAGCAAAAGCTGATGAAATATTGTTAAATGACGATTTCAAGGCACAGCTGAGAGTTACTGCATTGAGTAATAGGCACCTTCAAGGTCAACACTCAACAACTCATGCAAAGGTGGATAAAATTCAAGAAACTTTGATCCAGCAAGATATGAATGTGAAACTTGAAAAGAACAGATTTTTCAAGCCAGCCTTTGACAAAATTGCCTACATTAAGAAAACTCAGGAGAAGCAACAAACTCAAATTGAAAAAATTCTGCATAATCAAGCTTCTCACCAAAATCAACTCAATGAGATCCAATCCTCAGTGTAATTGCTTGTCTCTCTTCTTTTACCTGTTGATGCCAAAAGGGGGGAGAAAGTGATTAAGTCCAAATGCAAATCTATTCAGACACTGAAAGGAAAGGATGAAGGAAATGATGACCAGGGAAACTCTAACAAGGGTAGAGGTCTAGGTCAAGGCAAATGACTTTCATCAAGTAAAGCTAGAATTACAAGTCAAGGAACAAGTTCTGATACTGGGAGAAGAATAAGTTCTGATACTGGTAAAAGGATAATTTCTGGTAACCATCTGGAACTTGATGAAGAAATTTCAAAGCAATTATTTCTTAAAGAAAATCCAGGAATGGACTTTGAGAGTCTAAAGGAAGAAGAAGCTAGACTCAAATAAAAAGGTGTCAAAACAAAATCTAAAGCTTCTGTTATTGAAAAGAAATTTCCAAAACCTAAGGGTATTGTGATAAAGGAAAGAACAAATTCTGAGGCAACCAAAGCCAAATCACAAGTGGAAATTGATCCAAGGTCCAAGGGCAAAGAAAAAGTTGATGAACCTGTAAAGGTTTATGCCAGTCATGGATGAAGAAATAACTGATGATGAAGAAGATGCTAATCTTACTCTGATACAAAAGAAGATTTTTCAAACAACCTCTGACATGGCTCATGTGACGGCCTCAACCCCGGGGTCAGGAGTTGACGTCATCAACAACAATAATAACAATCATAATTCAATCTAAATCATTAATAACACATAACTACGACCCCTTTACCAAGACCTTTTCCAGATTTAAGTATGATTTAGGTTACAACTAACACAAACCAACTTACGACAATCGTCCTGATGCAGCTAACTTAACACAACAACTCAACAGACCACCCTTGGTCCAACACAACCATCTCAGAGGAGTCCGACACGAAGGGAACTGGAACTCTGCCCGACGATCATAGAAGAATCTCCTAGGCATCTGCAATACATATAAAATATTCTGCAAGGGTGAGCAATTGCTTGCTCAGCAGCACCACTATATGAATAACAAGTAAAACAGTTTATGATAAAGCAATGATAGGAACAGAGATTATAGCTCGCTTGCAAAATATGTAAAACAATTCATAAAATGGATACCAGAACTAGCATGCTCTGTAAAACAATAACATCAGTAGTGTGCTGTGCATAAATACCAGAGAATAATTCTAGCATGCCATTTTCATTTCCAAATCCGCTATATCAACTACTCATGTCCTTACGGGAATCATAAATCCAAATCAGATACGTAGCGGATATGTAAAGACAGCTGATCAGGCTATCAACACTGGAAGGCTCTCACTACCATCCTATATACCTGTTCCGGAACTCAGAGACTAGATAGTTCTCTGACCTGTTGGACTAATCGGTTATACAGTGCGTGCAACCGAATTAGCCTCCTACGCCACCTCAATAGGCCTACTCTGGCCCCAATGTATCCCATATCTGACCGTTTTATCTAGTTTTCAAAACACTTGTACCTATCTCATTTTCAAAATCATTGATTTAACCAGCACACATATAAAATCCAGTTCGCAAATCATTTCATTCGAGATAGGTACCTTGTGAAGTTACTTTTCCCCAAAACAATTTGAAAACAGTGACTTATAACTACAGGGGATACATAACTTAAAACGTTTATGTTCCATTACGAGAATAAAACATTTAGCTATTCATACGTACTGAACCATAAAAGAATGGTCAGGGGTACTTGCCTTGCAGAGCTTACGACTATCTCTGATTGACCTTGAACTAACTTGGACACTCGGCTTTATCGCCTTATTATTAGACTATCCTGGATCTGACTTCAACGTTCAGGTCCTTCGTTTGGAACCTCAACACGCTTGTCGACTGATCACTAGGTTATCTTTAGTTCGACTTCACTTCTGGAGTCCTTCAACTAGAACCTACAGAGCCGAAATACCCTACGTTAAACGTCTTGGTATGCTTGACATATCCCCATTACCAATTCTACCCAACGATAACAATCCCAACTCGTACTTATATGTACTATTATAATACAATAACACATATAACAGTCAGGGTTCACGTTCCCGAGAAATCAGTTTGGTGTTCATTTTCAGGAAATACGTATACTCGTCATTGTACGAAATTAGGGTTATTGGGTTTTGACAGAACATTCACCACAACATACAATCACGTTCCGCACAGAATATATGTATATACTTATTTATACTCGTTCGACGTTCCGATAATTACAGGGTATATCCCGAATTTCTGAATTTAATTTCCAAACATTCGGGCAGCGCCTCCACTGTTTATCGGCCTACCCGTCGAACAACTCGACGTCAAATCACAACAACAAACAATCCAACAATTCATTCCACCAATACAACCGAAATCCATTTCACAAATCCCAAACACTGATTTAACCAACTAATTATTATTATTACATCTTATATTTATACTCGTATTTATTTATTAATTTGAAAATATTATTTAATCGAATTCCTATTTCTTATACTGCAACAAACATAATCTCAATTAACATTAAACTTTTAAACCTAAATATGTATAATATTCATTCGCACATAACTAAACCAACACCGAACCACAATTAAATTCAACTTCCAAATCATTCCCAGAAACTTAATATTCGAACAATTATCAACAACTAATTAATTTATTCTAGCCCAAACAAACAAATAAAAACAAAAAGAACGCAACCCGCTGCGGCAGGGTCGACCACCGGCTCGCTGGGTTCATCACCGGCGGCCGGCGAACCTCCGATCGGCCCCAAAACCGTGGGTGTCCGATCGAGGTCAGCCCCTTTTGAAGCCTGGAATCTTTTCCCAAACAATAATCCCTCCTTCGCAGTAGTTTAAACTCGAATTAAATTGAAAATAGCTGTAGGTAAATGTGCGTACATATATATATACCCGACTGAGAACGAATTTAGAGGGTAAAGGGAGAAAAGAAAATGGAAGAAACAAAAAAAAAGAAAAAAAAGAAAAGAAAGGAAGAAGAGGGGAGGAGGAAAGGCGGAGAAGCGGCGGAGTAGAGGCGGGGAAGGGGAGCAGCGACGGGGAAGGGGAGCAGCGACGGGGAAGAAAGAAGAAGCCGAGGGGGGCTGTGTTTTCTTTGTTATTGTTTTTTTTCTTTCGATTAACTCCTTCCCAACTAGAAAGTGACACGCAGCGATACCCATCCTAAAAATCAAACGCGTGTACTAATAGATAATCACGAAGATTCTGAAACTCGGTTTATCCCGAAATTCGACATTAACGAATCGAGGTGCACACAAAACAATTTCAGAAAATTACGAAAATAGTCTTAAAATGTTACAAATATCCCGAAGTTTATAAAAACATAAATTTTGAAAATTTTAAACAATTTCTAAAACGCAACTTATACCCGCTTTTTAACAATTAACGAAATAACGCGCGGGTAAAATTAATCCCAAAAATTCCCAAAATAATTTTAAAATTCTCGGAATATTCCCAACTTATATAATTATGAGTTTCATAATTTTTGAAGAATTTTTAAATTCCATATTGATTTTACTAATAAATACAATCAGACAATCACTCAAGGATAAATAGTTAATGAAATATTAATTTCTAAATTTTATAAAATCCCATAAATGATTACTATCATTATAAAACCATAAAAATAATTTTAGAGATATTCTAAATATTTATGGAATTAAAACTGCAATAACACCATCTTTAGCAATGATACAGAATCATACAATTCATTAATTAACCACGCAATTCAATTCCATACACTAGTGATCACATACACATAGTGACAGAGTAATAATCCACTAACTAAACCCACACAAATATTTTATTTAATTCTTTATTCCATAATTACACATTTAAATAATAATAAAAATATACGGGTCGTTATAGCTCATGTTGTTCAGAGTCAAGATGTAGTAAGTTATGATATGACAGTGAAGCAAACAACCTCTGACATAGCTCAAGTTGGCTTGATATCAGAAGATAAGGAAAATGAAACCTCTGACATTGCTCATGTTAAACCTTCAAAGATACGCCTACCAGGATTCACCAAAGCTAAACAGACTCAACCTTTGAAGACTGCAACAAGTGGTTTTGAAGCAAGAGTTGTTACAGGAAAGGAAGTAAGAGATAAATCTGGATTGGGTAGTTCTGATGAAAGAAGAGTACATAACACTACCAATAATCCAACTTCCTTAAGTGAACCAGGTGTTAGAGCAACTCCTGAAAGATTAAATCGACTTGAATCTGTACAAATGGTTTACCATACCTTTTTTAAAGAACATATCTTGTTATATTTTATGACATATGGAAGGGTATACCAGTTTAGGCAGAATGCTATACCACTAAGGTATTTTGAGGAACTGGAACATGTTCTATTCCTACTTCAAGTGAAAGACAGATTAACAGATAGTGTTGCAGGTTATTTAAAGTCTCAAATTCAAAGACAGAAGAAGCTTTATTCTGTAAAGTCTGACAACACATACTGTCCCAAGTACAGAGATCACAAAGGTGATATTATCGAAATGAAGCCTAACTCTGTTAAGATTATAACTACTTTTCTGGGTTATAAGGCTGTGGAATTCAATCTAGAGTCTGACAAGGCAAATCTGATTAGACTAGATCAGGAGATAAGAAAAGCTAAGATAAATGATCTCAGAGTAGCTATTTTTCAAACAGGTGAAGATATAGCTGAATTGATAAATGCTAAAAGGAGGATGGTCAATGAACTTGAATATGCTGAGAGATGTTTATTGAAGAACTATTTCAGAACAACTCCTAATATCAAAGAGATCAGAAATTGAAGCCAAGTCAAAGATCTACAACTGCTTAAATTCTGAAGTATATACAGACTGAAGCTGTTATCAGAAGTTAATGATGGTAAAGCTGAAAGGACTATAAGTTGTAGTTATCTAGTCAAATTCTAATGCATTTGTACTTAATGTTTTTGACATCATCAAATATCTGTTGAACTTGTATATTATGCTAATTTACAAGTTGGGGGAGATTGTTAGATATATTTGATAATGTCATGTGTAATATGATTTGTGTTTAGTTTTCAGATCTTAACTAACAGGGCAAACCAGTACTTAACTGGAAATCAACACTTATACTAAAGACAGAACTTAAGATATCAGAACTTAAGTTATCAGAACTTAAGTTATCAGAAGATATTTATCAGGAGATAATATCAGGACTTAAGATGACTTTCAGATAAGGCAGACGACTGATTGAAAGGAAAGAAGATCGAGACTAAGACAGAAGAATTATGCATGAAGAAAGAATTCTATGAAGAATAGAATATTTGGAAGAAAAGATAACTAGTTGATATATTTTAGGAAGCAGGATTATATTCCATATCAATTAGAACATTATCTTGTAACTGTGTAGTATATAAACACAGGCATAGGGTTTACAAAATAAGTGTTATCATTATCGAAGTTATTATTCTTTGTAACCCTAGCAGCTCTCGTGATAATTTGTTCATCACTAAGAGAGGACAGTTCCATATTGTAACAGAGTTTATTGTGTTGAATAAAATCTGTTTTCTGTTACTTGAGTTCTTAATTTCGATTTGATTATGCTAAACACTGTATTCAACCCCCTTTACAGTGTGTGTGACCTAACATCTTCTATTCAAAAGAAGACAAGTTTGGAAGCTGCTCAAACTCAAAATCTGATATCAAGTTCTGATGAGCAAAGTCTGATGACAAAGCCTGATGTTCTGATACAAGGTGGAAGTCAATACTCTCAAAAGTTTATGCAAACTCTGAAGCTAAAGGGGAAGCAGACTACAGTCTACTACAAAGATCCCAAGATTCAGACACTTGATGAGGAAATTGCTAGAAGATTATTTTTGAAGCATAATCCAGGAATGGATTTAGAAAATCTCAAGGAGGAAGAAGCTAGATTTAAAGCAAAAAAGACAAACTAAAGTCTAAAGCTTCTGTTGCAAAGAAACCTCCAAGCCCTAAGGTAAAAGGCATTGTGATCAAGGAGACTTCACATATTGAGGCATCAAAGCTCAAAATAAGATCACAATCTGAGATTGGTCCGAAAGACAAAGGAAAGGGAAAAGTTGATGAACCAACCAAGCCACTGGAGATGAAAATTCCTCAAATCCTGATAAAACCAGTGTGCAAAATGGTTCAAGTTACTGATGATACTCTTGCTGAAGATGAAGATGTTCAACCTCTAAAAAGAAGGAAGATTACTGAAGAATTAAAGACAACCTCTGACAAAGCTCAAGTTGTTCAGAGTGAAGAACTGCAAGCTACAACAGAAACAGCAAGTTCTGACAAGGTCATCAAGAAATCAACCTTTGACATAGCTCAAGTTGATTTAGACAAGATGGAAGTAGCTGATAAAAAGAAACTTCTGTGGAAAAATTTCAAACCATCAGATCCAAAGAAAAGCCAATTGTTATCTGATTTCATGACTGTTGGATTGAAAGCCAGAGAAGCAAGAGACAGAGCAGGGCTAGGTTCTGATGAAGCTAAGATCAAAACAGGAGTTGAAGTGCTTACTAGAGATCCATTTCTATTAACTGACCAACCTCTTAAAGATGTTACACAGAAATACCTTGATAAGGTTATTTCTGTTCAAGTGGTACTGGATGCTCATGACAAGCACAATGTCAAGGAAAATCTGATTTTATTTCTTAAAGATGGAAGGATATATCAGATGTCAGAATCAGATGTGTTAAACAAATCACTGAATGAACTTCAATTCTTTCATTATCTTTTAGAGGTAAAGTCTGATATTACCAGGAGATGGTCAAATTTCATATTGAAGACCATAAGAGATAAAGCTAGAATTTCTGGTTCAAGGGTTACATAATTCATTCCTAATATTGTTGAAGATGATGGAAGTGAGATTCCAATAAAGAAGGATTCTGATAAGCTTGAAGTGATACTGAAAGAGAAATGTCTATGCTACAATGAATATTCTTCTCATCCAAGGGTATTAAGATTGAATGATGGTTTAGAAAGAAACCATATCTCTGCTTTAAGGACTGCAATCTACCAGATTGGAAGTCAGAATGAAGAGATGAAGCAAGTCAAGACTACACTCTCTCAAGTCCCGAGGATTAAAGAAGAAAAGCTGATATCAAACTTTGTCAAGAATCATTTTGGATTCAGATTGACTCAGTGAGATTGATAAAAGCTACAAGGACTGTAAGTTGTAGTTAGTTATCTAGTTAAACTCTTATTTGCATTGTTACTTAAAATGTTTTTGACATCATCAAATCTATTAACTTGTATATTTTGCATAATTTACAAGTTGGGGGAGATTGTTAGATATATTTGAGATGTCATGTCTAACATGATTTGTGTTTAGTTTTCAGGACTTAACAACAGGACAAATCAGGACTTACTGAAATTAGGACTTACTGGAAGTTAGAACTTAATATCAGAACTTAAGGTCATATCAGAACTTAAGTGCGGGAAGACTTTCAGTTAAGGAATAGAGTTGATTTACAGGAGAAGATCGAGACTAAAACAAAAGAAGATATGCATGGAAAGAGTTAGAAGACTGGAAGACTTGTAGAAGATATCTGATTGATATATTTTAGGAAACAGAATTGTATTACATATCAATTAGAAGTTATCTTGTAACTGTGTAATATATAAACACAGACTTAGGGTTTACACTATATGTGTTATCATTATCGAGAAGATGATACATTATAACCTAGCAGCTCTTAGTGATATATGTTCATCACTGAGAGAGAACACCAGATCATATTGTAACAGAGTTTATTGAATATATTTGATCTTTGTTACATACTTGTGTTAAATCGATTTAATTGTATAAACACTGTATTCAGCCCCCTTCTATAGTGTTGTGTGACCTAACAGAGGTGAACTATGCCTTAATGGCAAATGCTGATAGCGGTTCTGATGTTGCTGAACTAAAGGTACCTCTATCAACTCTTGCTTTTGATATAGAAGATATTATTGAGTTGAGATAAACCTTTATATTAGCTATAGAGATCAGACTTTAGAGAATGAATGATTAAAATATGAAAATCTAAAGTATAAAAACAAAAATAGCTATCTTGAAGAAGAGTTAGTCAAGATGAACACTATTCAGAAAGAGAGAGATAATGATGTGTATGTTAAGAATGAATTGCTTAAACAGAATGATTATCTAAAAACTGAATTAGAAAAAAAGAGAGAAATCATCAGGACTTGGACTAACTCAGGAAGAACAACTCAGAATATTCTAAGTAGTGGAAACTGGAAAGAGGGCTTAGGTTATAAAGATGGTAAAAGTGAGAAAGGGACTTTGCCAATTAATCCAATTGCTATCAAACAGACTGAAAAGCCAAAGGTAAATCATGTTAAATTTGTTGCAAAAACTGTTGTGTCTGATTTTGAAGAGATGAAAGACTCTAAAACAGAAGTCAAAGAAAAGTCAACTTCTGACAAATTAAAACAGGATAAATCAGCTTTGGTAAACATTGGCTTAATGACAAAGAAGCAGCTTAAGTATAAGCTGAAAGAGATTAAAAATGTGAACAAGGTAAAGGAAGCTAGGAAAAATAGGAATGGAAAGGAAGGTGTGAATAAAAGTAATAAATATATGCCTGTTCCTAATGCTCCTAGAAAGAAATGCTATAATTGTAGAAACTCTAACCATCTTGCTTCTTTTTGCAGGAAAAATAAAGATATAAACTCTTTACCTCCTAGATCAGGAGTTAAGAGTCAGTCTGTTAGGTTTAAACCACAAAATCCTTGTTTTCATAGTGGTATTTTATGGCATTCTATTTATACTTGTAAGGAATATCATAGTTTGTACTATGATTATTATGAAATAAAACCTTCTTTAAAGAAAATTAGTGTAATTCCTTCTAGTGTAAATTCTGATACAAAGTCTGATATAAAGTCTGATAAAAAAACATGTTAGCATAAACTATGAAACTAAATCCGCTGCAAATGCTAATAAAATTAACAAGGCCAAAGGATCCAAGAAAGTCTGGGTCCTTAAAACTAATCAATAGCGGTCTTTGTGATTGCAGGGCAACAGGAAAAACATCCTGAATCTGGACAGTGGATGTTCAGGATATTTGACGGGAAATAAAGCTCTGCTATCAGACTTTGTGGAGAAAGCTGGCCCAGGAGTTTCTTATGGAGATGGCAACATGGGAAAGACTCTGGGATATGGCAATATCAATCTTGGGAATGTCATAATTGAAACAGTAGCTCTTGTCTCAGGACTTAAACACAATCTGCTAAGTGTGAGTCAAATATGTGACAGAGGTTATCATGTGGATTTCTTTGAAGAACAATGTAAAGTTGTAAGTAATTCTACAGGCATAGTGGTTCTGAAAGGTTACAGACATGGTAACATATATGAAGCCAGACTTTTAACAAATTCTGATGGTTCTACAATCTGTCTGTTAAGCAGAGCATCAATTGAAGAAAGCTGGAATTGACACAAGAGACTCCCTCATTTAAATTTTAACAACATAAATGAGCTAGTAAAGAAAGATCTTGTGAGAGGACTGCCAAAATCAATGTTTTCTCCTGATGGTCTTTGTCACTCATGTCAAAAGGCAAAACAAAGAAAATCTTCATTCAAGAGCAAAATTGAATCCTCAATTGTTGAGCCATATCACTTACTGCATGTTGATCTATTTGGTCCAGTCAATGTCATGTCTAATGCAAAGAAGAAATATGTTATGGTTATAGTGGATGAGTTCACAAGATACACTTGGGTGCATTTCTTGCACAAGAAGAATGAAACTGCATCTACTCTAACTGATCATGTCAGACAGCTGGATAAGTTAGTCAAAGATTCTGTTAAAATAATAAGAAGTGATAATGGCACTGAGTTCAAGAATTCAATCATGGAAGAGTTCTACAAAGAGCAAGGAATAAAGCAGGAATTTCCTGCACCTGGAACTCCACAGCAGAATGGAGTTGTAGAAAGAAAGAACATGACTCTTATAAAAGTTGCACGAACTATGCTTGATGAAGCAAAGCTACCAACCTATTTTTGGGCTGAAGTTATGCAGACTGCTTATTTTACACAGAATGCTACACTCATAAACAAGCATGGAAAAATACCATATGAGATGGTGAAGAAAAGGAAGCCAAATCTGAAATACTTTCATGTATTTGGATGCAAGTGTTTTGTTCTTAAGACTCATCCTGAACAGCTGTCAAAATTTGATCTAAAAGCTGATGAAGGAATTTTTGTTGGATATCCACTTTCCACAAAAGCCTTCAGAGTCTTCAATTTAAGAACAAGGGTTGTCATGGAATCTATCAATGTATCTTTTGATGATAAAAAGATTACTGGACTTGAAGATTTCAATGATCACGATCAGCTGAGATTTGAAAATGAAGATGTAAATTCTGATTCTGTAAATTCTGATGACCTAAATCCTGATCCTGTAAGTTCTGACGGGTTAAATTTTGATGTCATTAAAACTGTGGTAATTGCTCCAAAGGAAAATGCACCTGTTCATGGGGAGCAAGCTGATGATCATACCACATCTCAAGACTCTCAAGAAGCATCAGAACCCGTCACTGTCTCTTCAAGTTCTGATTCCTCAATTTCTGATGAGCTAAATTCTGACATCCGGAAGGATCCAACTCAAATTCTGGAATCTCAGAGAGCATAACTTCAGGGGGAGCATCAGAAAATGCTGATGGAGACAGCATGGATCATGGGGAGGATCCAGTTCTGGAGATCAACTTCCATCTGCAAGGAAGTGGACTAAATCACACACACCTGACTTAATAATTGGAGATCCTGAAGCAGGTGTCAGAACTAGAACAGCAACAACGAATGAATGTCTCTATCATTCTTTTCTATCTCATACTGAACCAAAGAAAATGGAAGAAGCTCTTCAAGATGCTGATTGGGTGCAAGCAATACAGGAAGAGTTAAATGAATTTGTAAGAAATAAAGTCTGGACCCTAGTACCACGACCAAAGGACAGATCAATTATTGGTACAAAATGGGTGTTCAGAAATAAAACTAATAGTGATGGCATAATTACAAGAAACAAAGCAAGGCTGGTTGCTAAAGGTTACTCTCAATAGGAGGGTATTGACTATGATGAAACATTTGCTCCAGTTGCTAGATTGGAAGCCATAAGAATATTTTTAGCTTATGCTGCTCACAAGAAGTTTAAAGTCTTTCAAATGGATGTGAAAAGTGCTTTTCTCAACGGGGAATTGGAAGAAGAGGTATATGTTGAACAACCTCCGAGCTTTGTAGATCCAAAATTTCCAAATCATGTCTACAGGCTTGACAAAGCACTTTATGGCCTTAAGCAAGCTCCTAGAGCATGGTATGAGACTCTGGCTCAATTCCTTCTTGAAAGTGGATTTCACAGAGGCACAATTGATAAGACTTTATTCTACCTCAACCATGGAAAGGACTTACTTTTGGTACATATATATGTTGATGATATCATCTTTGGCTCTACAAATACAAAACTTTGTGAAAGATTTTCCAAGTTAATGCAGTCAAGATATCAAATGAGTATCATGGGAGAGTTGAGTTATTTTCTGGGACTTCAAGTCAAACAAACTGAAGAAGGTACTTTTATCAGTCAATCCAAGTACACCAGAAATCTACTCAAGAAATTTGGAATACAAGACAGTTCTAATGCATCAACTCCCATGACCACTACTACCAAGTTAGATAAAGATACTGGAGCATCAGTAGATATTACTAACTATAGAGGTATGATTGGCTCTTTACTCTATTTGACTGCAAGTAGACCATATATCATGTATGTTACCTATTTTTGTGCAAGATTTCAGGCTGATCCAAGAGAACCTCAATTAATAGCTGTGAAAAGAATTTTCAAGTATCTCAAGGGTAAAGCTGATCTAGAATTGTGGTATCCTAGAGAATCAGACTTTAAGCTAATAGGTTACTCAGATGCAGATTTTGCAGGATGTAAAATAGACAGGAAAAGCACTAGTGGAAACTGCCAATTTCTTGAAGGCAGATTGGTTTCTTGGTTTAGCAAGAAATAGAAATCAATTTCCACATCAACTGCAGAAGCATAATATATTGCTGCAGGAAGCTGTTGTGCACATATTCTGTGGATGAAGAATCAGTTACTGGATAATGGGTTAGAATTTTCTAAAATACCCATTTACTGTGATAATCAAAGTGCTATTGCTATGAAAGGAAATCCAGTTCAACACTCAATGACAAAGCACATCAGCATTAGGTACCATTTCATAAAGGAACATGTGATGGAAGGTACAGTGGAATTGCATTTTGTTCCAACAGATCAACAACTAGCAGATATCTTCACAAAATCACTATGTGAAGCTACTTTTACAAGACTGGTAAATGAACTTGGAATGGTTTCAGGTTCTTTCTCAAAATCTGTTTAGTTTTTGTTCTCATAAATCAAACTTTATGATTAGTGTTTACAAATTTTCTTATCTCAATGTAATCTGTACTTAAATTGTAACATATTAAACACTGATTATTATCTGATGTGATTCTATAAACTCTGAAAGTGTTTTAAATGTTCTGTGACTATTCAATCCAATGAGGATTATTTTGTTAGATACTGACTTAGTAGTCTTTAACAAACTATGTATCCCATGTTTGAATTAGTTATTTATGTGGAAATCACTAACACAAGCAAATTCTGATTTTGATCTTTGTCAAACTTACTTCATGTATCTTATTACTAAGTCACAAACTAGATTATTGCTTCTTATCTGTCAAATTCTGATGTCAGTAAATCTTAAGGATGAACTACATGCTTGATAAGCCTCACTTATTTGAAGAAAATAAAAGAAAAGAAAAATTAAAATCACGTACTCCTTTGAGATCTAGAGTAAATATGTGAAAGGGAAGATCCAAGTGCATTGCTGGTATTAAGTAATATGCATTAGAAAAGCAAATTAATTTTTCTTGGTGACTTTTCACATTCTCTGATTACTGGAGAAATATTCTGATAACAACATTAATTCTGATGGCAGTTGTAACTCATTTACACTGAGAAGCCCTTGTCAAAAGAATTTCAAAAGATGCATAAAATAAGCACAAATAGTTGAGGTGGATTCTTGCATAACTTTATTCTACAGTAGACTTCACAATTAAAGACTGATTTTAAACATTTTTCTTAGTTATGCCTTATTTTTAAGATATACTCAAGTTTATCAGACTTTAATCTTTATCTGATCATTTGCAAATACATACACTCTCACTCCATATGAATGATGAAAATTACTGTGGTGATTAAGTTGTTTCTGATAAATAGTTAAGTATCATTTGCATAATTTCTGAGGACAAGTTCTGATTATGTTCTAATGACTACACTCTGAAGAAACCAGTCAGTATTTGTGTGAAGAAACACAGACACAGTCATTCACCTTTTGAGTACAGAAGCCATGTTCTAATGACCGTTAAATTCTGATAATAGTCAAGTTTTGATGCAAATCCTGATGCTTACGTGACATTATTTATTTACTTAACTTATTTTTAGTATTTACTGTAACGGTTATATTTCACAGAAAAATAATTAGGTGAGATAAAAATAGTCATAATCATTTATTAGTGGGTTGCGTGTTGGTTTTGGTATGTGCATGTGTGCAATAATTACTGCATGTTTATCGTTCCCACTATTTATGTTTTGACTTATTACACGCTGCCAAGTGTAAAAACTGCCAGTTCTAATTCAAAAGAGACGTTACCATGTGCAGAGTATAAATATCAGAGATAAAAGATTATACAATCTTTTACCCACTCTTTTACTCTATTCTCTCTCTCTCTCTCTCTCTCTTATTTTCTTACTCTCTTATTTTCTGACGTTCTCTTACAGGCATTTTATCAAACACTTTGCAAACATAAAATTTTCACTTGATTTTTCAACAGAAATGGCACCAAAGGATGTTATTTTTAATGGAGCTACGTTTGTCCCAAACAACTATTCTGTTATCTTGAACAAGGATGAAGCTCCTTCAAAACTTCACTTTGTTCAGGATTTCTTGGCTCACAGTGAGATTGGGTATGCTCTAACCCAACCTCAAGCAATCTCTGGTAAACAAGTGCTGGAGTTCTAGAAGACTGGAATCTATGATGATGGAGGTGAAACTGGATCTCCAAGCATCATCTTCTCATTAGGAGAAAATGAGTATATGGTAATTGTTACTACAGTGAGGCAGGCTCTTCATCTGCCTGAAAACTGCACTTACAACTCAACACCTGGAGAATATGTTCTTCAGAACATGATGGCAAGCTTGGGATATGAGAAAAGCTTGTCCAATCTAGGACAGTTGAAGAGGCCTTACATCAGGAGGGAATGGAGCTTCTTCTTTGATTGCATCACAAAGACTTTTGCTAACAAATGCTCCAATTTCGATGCCATTCCAATCATGAGTCAACAAATAGGGTATGCACTTCTTAATCAGACTCATTTTGATTATGCATCTGCTGTGTTAGGCTATATTGGTGACAGAATGAAGGAAGATGCAAATGTAGTATATTTTGCTAGGTTCCGTCAATTAATTTATAGTTATTGTTGTCCTGATAAGCCACAAGTGTTCAGTGACCTAATGGAACCTTTTAAGTTACATAAAAGGGCATTTACTGACTTGTTATCTACTGATAACAAGAACGAAGTACTAAGACCTCTCCAAATACCCCAATATGTCAAACAGTTCTTAGTCAACACTATCCCAGGCACTTACACAGCCATATTCCCTGATGTTGCACCATCACAACCATCCACTACTCAACAACCACAGTCTACCTCACAACCACCAACATCAGCACCCGTTGTCAGCACTTCACAGTCCAGACCCAAATCCAAAACCAAACCAACCTCTGGTACTTCTCAAAAGGTGCCAGTTGTAAAATCTGACATATCCTCCAGACCCAAAACCTCAAGAGCTAAATATGTTCCTCAATCATCACCAAGGAGAAAGAGAAGGCTGATTCTGAGAGATGAATCAGATGAGGAAGAATAGGTCCAGGTTCCTGCATCAGAACCTGTGATAGAAGAAGCTGAAGAGTTAACTCTTCAGAAGGAGAAAGCAGTTGAAGCTTCTGGCATTCATAAAAGAAAGAGGTCTTCACATTGTAATACTAATCATGTCACCCTCCATCTAGAAAATCAAAATTGAGGAAGATGAGCAGGTGTGTATATTGCACAAACTCAATCTGAGGATGCTGAAGATGCTGAGGAAGGGGATCAGGAATCTCTGATCTCATCAGAACCTATTGTGATTGAAACCCTACCAGCAGCTGAAGAAGTTCTGATTCAGGAATCTGAAATTTCTGAAGTCCACAGATCAGAACCTGTACAAGAATCTGTGATTTCTCCACCTCACTCTCCAATCAAAGCTACAGATGATGTTGAAGAACAAGAGACAAGTCCTGAAATAGATATTCATAATTTGAATATACTTAATGTTCTATATCTGGAAGCTCCAACTACAAAACAACCAACTCATGTTACTTCTCCAATTTTACAGGCTGAGATACCAACAACACCAATTCTTGATCTTGGGACTGAAGATCAAAATTTAGACAAAGCTGCAACTGCTTCAGAGTCTCCTACAGCCACACACACATTGGTGTTATCTGAAGATGAGGAGATTCTAGCAAGTTCTGGAGAGTCAGCTCCAGTAAACACTCCAGTGCCTACAGAAAAGGAGGCATTATTCCAGTTTGAGGAAGAGGCTGCTCCAGTTCCATGGGAGGAAACCTTTAGAGGGGCTGAGTGGATGCATAAATGGAATGATAGTGATTTTATTCCCATCCCACATGTTCTGACAGAACATGTTTCAAAAGCTGATGAGTTCCTGACAAGTTCTGACTTCAAGCATCAACTAAAGGTCACTGCTCTCAGTACAAGAACTCTACAAGGTCAACACTCCAAGACTTATGCAAAGGTTGATAAACTTCAGGAAACAGCTGATATGCAAGATCTAGAAAAGAAGAGGTTTATCAGACCAATTCAAGAAAAAGTGGATGCTATTGAGCTTTTTCAAGCCAAGTAGCAGGCCCAACTGGATGAGGTATTACAAAATCAAGCTGCTCAACAGACTCAGTTAAATGAGATCCAGTCTTCAGTGGAACTCCTTCTTTCTCTACTCCTGACAGATGATACCAAAAAGGGGGAGAAGGTAGTTAAGTCCAAATGTTCACCAAGCCAAACACTGAAGAAAAAGGATGATCATGGAGATGACCAGGGAAACTCTGAAAAGAGTAGAAGTCAAAGTCAAGGGAAGCAGCTGAGCAAAATTTCCACTCAATAGACAAGTTCTCATTAGAGAATGTCTGGTAGCAAGAACTTTGATAGATCTGCTATGCAAGGGAGGAATAAGGAAGGAAAGAAGCCAACAGATAAGGATGTTCCTTTGTTGATCACAAATGCTGATACTTCAAATACTGACGATCAAGTTCTGAAAACTACTTCTGATGTGATAGTCCAAACTGGAAGCCAAGAGTCACATAAGTTTTTGTAGACTTTGAAATTCAAAGGAAAGAAAGCAACATTCTTCTACAAAGATCCCAAAATTCAATCTGTTGATGAAGATATTGGCCAAGAAACTATTCCTTAAGGATAATCCAGGAGTGGATTTAGAGGAATTAAGAGAAGAAGAAGCTAAATTTGCTGCTGAGAAGAGCAAACCCAAGTCAAAAGCTTCTGATGCTAAAAAGCCACCAAGGCCAAAAGAAAAGGGGATTGTGATAAGAGAAAGATCTACCACAGAGATTCCTAGATCAAGGACTAGATCTCAAACTACTACTGATCCCAAAGACAAGGGAAAAGGAAAAGTTGAGGAGACAGTCAAGAAACAGAAGATGAAGATTCCTCAAATCCTGATGGATCCTGTGTGCAAGACGGTTCAAGTCTTTGATGATGCTGCTTCTGAAGATGAAACAGTTGAAACTCTCAAGAGAAAGAGGATGATAGAAGAATCTAAGACAACCTCTGACATAGCTCAAGTTGTTCAAAGTCAAGAAGTTCAGAACTTAATAAATCCTGAAGATATTTCAGAACAGCAAGCTACAGATGAAACTGCAAATCCTGACCAATTCATCAAGACATCAACCTCTGACACTGCTCAAGTTGACATAGACAGCTTAACATTAGAAGACAAGAAAAAGATGCTATGGAACAAGTCTATTCCAGTTTAGCCTAAGACAAATCAGATGTTGAATCAACTTGTAGTATTTGGGGTAAAAGCCAAGCAAGCTAGAGACACTTCTGGATTAGGTTCTGACAGAGAGAAATTCCAGACTGGGATATAAGTTGATATTAGAGATCCATTCACATTGACTGACAATCCATATGAAGAGATCACACAGAAGCACCTTGACAAAATGCTTTCTGCTCAAGTAGTGATGGATACTCATGATGGTTACGAAGAAAAAGAGAAATTAATCTTTTTTCTGATTGATGGCAGAACTTATAGATTATCTGACTCTAATGTGCTGAAGAAATCTGTCAAAGAGCTCCAATATATTCATTATCTACTGGAGGTAAATTCTGATGTTACCAGGAAATGGTCAGAATATATTCTAAAGACAATAAGAGATTTACTCAGAATTTCTGGTGCAAGAATGACAGAGTATACTCCATTAATGACTGAGGATGATGGAAGAGAAATTTCTATAGGGAAGAATTCTGCTAAGGTAGAAGTAATTCTGAAAGGAAGATGCTTATGCTATATTGAAGATTCTACACATCCAAGGGTAATCAGACTGGGAGATGAACTTGAAAGAAATCCAATTTCCGCACTCAGAGCTGCCATATATCAAATTGGTGATATTGAAGATGAAGAACTATAGCAAGTCAAAGCTTAGTTACTTGAAGTTAAAAGAAATGCAGAGACCAAGCTGGAATCAGACTTTGTAAGGAATCATTATGGATTCAGGATGATTCAGTGAATTTGGTAAAAGCTGCAGGGACTGTTAGTTGTATTTAGTTGTACATATAAACTCTTATTACATTTGTACTTAAATGTTTTTGACATCATCAAATCTATAAACTTGTATATTTTTATAATTTACAAGTTGGGGGAGATTGTAAGATATATTTGTGATGTCATGTCTAATCTGATTTATTTAGTTTCAGAACTTACTATCAGAACTTAATTGGAAATCAGAACTTACCGAAGATTGAAAGTTATCAGAACTTAAGCCATCAGTACTGACATCAGAACTTAAGTGCGGATACACTTCAGGGATAAAAAGCGGCTGATTTACAGGAGAGGATCTGGATTAAATAAAAGAAGATATGCTTGGAGAGTTGTACAGCTAAAGGACTACAGTAGATGATCTCTGATTGATGCATTTTAGGAAACAGAATATATCATATCAATTAGGAGATATCTTGTAACTGTGTAGTATATAAACACAGATTAGGGTTTATACTACAGGTGTTATCATTCACGAGAATATTATTCATTGTAACCCTAGCAGCTCTTAGTGATATCATACATCACTGAGAGAGTAGATTCAACCTACTGTAACAGAGTTTGATATATTGAATAAACTTGTTTTCTGTTACATACTTGTGTTTATAATTGAATTGATTGTAGATACTATATTCAACCCCCTTTTATAGTATCATTGAAGCATAATAGGTGTGATACGTGAATATGTATTTAAAATTATTTTTTTTTGAGTAATTGGCACTTTGTAACCCATTTTTTTGGGCCTTTTTTCGATTCGGGTCTATATTTTATTTTTTTACAAGTTGCACCTTTAATTTTGAATTTCACTTTGTTTTACACCCCCTGGACCGTTTTTAACTTTTATATTAGGGGTAAAATCAGAAATTTCTCATCTCCAAGAGCAAATCAACGGATCCTTCGATTTCCTAATCCAAACCTATAGATAAATTATTAGATATTGAATACAACAGGGGGTGAATGTATTTTGGATATTTATAGCCTTTTTCAAACTTTTATGGATGTATGAACAAAGTAGATAAGAGATGCAGTTATATTATGTTAGTAGAAATAAAGCAACAAATATAATATTTCAAAACTCACTTAATTTTGTATTAAAATCAAGTTATGTCTTTCTACAAATCCTGGATTCTTTGTAAGTAAAGAACTCAGCTTATATCTTGAGAGAGTACTCAAAAATTTAATTATATTTGTTACTTATTAAAACAAAGGACCAATGTTTACTTTATAGATTAGTAAACACAGGTTTACACAGCATGCAATAAGATTACTAAACCCTACTTTAAGTTATCTCTAAAGCTTTCCATTTCTGGCTTAGTGAATCATTGCAAATTTTATAGGTTTATTACCTTCCTTTGTCAGTTAATCTTGGCCCTGATCTTGCACTCTTCAAGCTGCTTTTGTAGACTTTTCAATTTAAGTGATTAGATCATTTGTTGATTGATAATCTTGAATCTTTAACTTGTTTGCATTCTGTACTTGAGGTTCATATCAAGATCTCCAGTTTGTTGTATAGAGAACTGACATCTCGATAAGTATAATGGCTTATCGAGATCTTTTAGTTCTCTATAAGTGTCTTTGACTTGTCGAGGTCTATGAGTTCTCTATAAGTGAACTTGGCTTGTCGAGGTCTCCAAAACTCTACATGTAGAAATGACTTATCGATATCTCTGAGATCTCTATATGCACTTTAACTTGTCAATATCTCTGAGATCTCTAATGAGAAATTGACTTGTCGATATCTCCAATCTTCATATCTTCATTTTGACTTGTCGATATCCCTGAGTTCTCTATATACAGAAATGACTTGTCGATATCTCAGAGATCTCTATATGCATTTTGTCTTGTCGATATCTCTGAGATCTCTAATGAGAAGTTGACTTGTCGATAACTCTAATCTTCATTTGACTTGTCGATATCTCTGAGACTTCTCTATAAGCCATTTTGGACTTCTCGATAAGTCATTCTGGTGTTCTCGAATGACTTCTCTATATGACTTGATTTGTGACTTGTAGATATCTTGACTTAGAACATTTTTCCTAAAACAGATTTATTCAACTCCAAGCTTCTTCACCTTTTCTCTAAGTAATGATCTTGTTGATCTTCTTCCAGAGTTTATTCTTAGGCTTGAGACTATTTGCAGAAAAATACTCCAGTCTGATCTTTAATATTTTTACAGACTCAAGTAATACAATAGAAAATACAGATTTAAACTATCATACAACTAATCCTTAGGGTTGTCAATGTGACTTAGTCTTGTTATGATACAGACATGTCTTTCACAACAATCTCCCCCAATTTGTGAGAAGATTGCTTATCACAATTCATGTCTGGTAACAATACTAACCCCAAGTTACAAACAAATACATAAAAATTGACAGATTAATAAATACAGCTTTTGTACACAAAGTGATTACATGAGTTTAATAAGTACATTCATCACCCAAACTTCTCACAACCTGATTCTTTTCTAATGAGGTCATTTAAATTTACAAGTACTTGAAGTTCCTCTATGATTTTTGTCCCTCTTGGAGCTTCCATAATCTTGAGCTAATCCTCCAATGAATAACTATTCAATTAATTTACTCTGAATCTTGAGAATCTGCCAGCTTGTATGTTTAGAAAATGTCCATCCTTAGATATTCTGCTCAACCCATTTTCCTTGAGTTCATTAGATCTTTGCTCAAATATTTCTATCTATTTTGCATATTTCATTTCCCTTTCCTCTCTTTCAGCCTTTTCTTTTGCTTTTCTTTCTTCTCTTACTATTAACCATGCACACATCACAACCCTCCATACCCTTGTACTTGAGTCCTTATCCTTCATTAAGGTAATCACCCTCTTAATTTCTTTAGTTTAAAATGTATCCATTAATCCCCTGCCAAGTAGAGTGAAGGAGCCATCTTGATAGTAGATTCTGACTTCTCTCAGTGATACAACCCAAACTTTGACTATTTCTTCAGCTAGTTGTTGAAAGTAGTCATCATCTGTGATGCACCAGTTTAATGGTAGAAAATCAGTTTGACCAAAGCAATTCCAGATAACCCCCTTTCAACTTGCAGCTTCTTTGGATTTCTCCCAACAGTCTTGTAATGAGTTTTGATTGGTGGCTTAAATGAAGGTAGGTTTGAGATTTTTTTTAGGGTAGTTTGGCTAGAAGTGATTGGTATTTTGAGTAAGGTGTTTGCAGTTGGTTGGTACAAAAGTTTAGGCTTAGAGGTTAAAGGTAGTTGAGAGTTTGAGTTTGCAGGCTTAGTGGTTTGAGTTTGTTGGATTTGGATTGGTAGGACAATGTTTGGTGGTTAGACAGATGTATGCCACTCCCTTGCTTGGTTGCAGATATGCTTTTGGAAAAGCAGCTACTTGAGCCTTCTTCAATTCATTGAGCAAGAGAGTGTCTTTATGAATCACTATGTTGACTTTGTTGATCAAAATGTCCAATTCGGATGCATTTCTTGTTATGAGATAATTAAGGGACACCTACATACATCTATCCACACCAGAGTCATTTATGTTGACAACAATTTTTCTCTTTTGAAAGCCATCCACAGTTACCATGATCACCCTTAACAAATTTACTGTCTTATCCAAAGCCTTTTTGTATGTGAAGAAGTTGTTATTTAGAGAAGCCTTGAGAGACTTTAGTAGTTCATCAAATTCTCTGCTTAGACTAGGTCCCTCAGCTGCTTTTAGTAGCCTCACCATCCCAACATCAACTTGTTGTTCAGTTTCCCTGGATTTGACTTTTTAAGTTTGGACAGATGATTTTAGCAACCTAGCTTCTATCTCCCCCTTAGGCTTGTTAGCAGGAAATATGAGAGGTGTATGGATTTCAGGCCTAACAGCTTCTGGTAGTGCAGGCAATGGAATATTTAGAGCATCCATGATAGCTCCCAAAGATACTGAATTTTGTATTTGAAGATGCTTATGGGAGTCCACCAAAGTCTTGATATTAGCCTGTTGAATTTGTACCAAAGTTGTAAGTTGAGAGACTTGAGCTGTTAATGAATCATTGGATGACTTTAGAGTGGAGACTTGAGTTTGAAGAGCTTGGATTTGCAAGTTTGTTGATGTTGACATTGGTTGTTGAGATCCTGAAGAGAGAGAAGTACCAAATGTGGTCTGAACTGATTCCTTGATGCCTTCCATCAAAAGAGCAGATAGTTCATATATAGCTTGATAAAGTTGATCTAGTTTGACCCTTGTGTCATTGTTACTGGTGATATGATTTTGGATAACTTCATGTAGAGCCAGAAAGGACTGTTTGAGATTTATGATGCTTTGCTCCATGCTAGTCATATCAAACCTTGTCATTTAATCAGTAAATCTTTGGAATTTATTCTTGATCTGTACTTGAGTTGGCACAAGGTCATAAAGCTTGTCTCTCACCAACTTTCTTATCTTGTCTTGATGGTTGTCCAGAGTCTGTTAGAGTGCTTTACTTATGAGATGAAAAGCTTTTAGTTGAGCTTTGTAAACTTCTGTCACAGCATCATAGACTTCCTGCTGACTGAGTGCCTTGGCATTGCTTCCCAATATTGTTATATATTCTTCTCTAAATCTTTCCAAGGCCTCATCCATGCTCAAGCTAAAGTCCTTGTCTAACCAAGCATCCATATTTCCATCTTGTTCAGCTTCATTGATAATTTTCTGGTGGTGGTCTTCAACATCTATTTTGTAAGACAGCAAGATTGCTTGATAGTCCTGATTGGACATGTCTTTTATAAGAAGTTATTGTGTGATTTTGGCAAGTACAACCAGTTGATCTACCAGAAGGTCATTCATGGTGATTGGTTGAGCCTAAGCATACTGTAGCCATTGGAAGATTAAGTGTAAAGGTTGTTGAGAAGGGTTTGATGTAGAAGGTATGTTTGTTTGAGTTGAAGTAGATGGTTGAGGTTTATTAACATGACATGTGACAGATGTCATAGTTTGACTCACAGTTGGAACTATTGTTGTGATAGTGTGTTATTCACCACTTGTGGGAACCTCCAATTGAATTGGAGGGGATTTGATCAGGTTACTGTCATGTACCATGGCCTCAAACCCTAGCTCTTCTTTCAAAGAGCTAGCACTTGAATGTGCTTGACTTGCCTCCCCTATAACAGGCTCATTGGAAATTGGACTCCTAGCTTCAATTATTAAGGCAATTTCAGCTAGGGTTTTGAGGGGAGTTGTCCCTATATGAGGAACCTCCAATCAAATTGGAGAGAATTTTGATAGCTCCCCCTCAGGAGTAATACCCTCAAACCTATCAATCTGTAAAGATTTTTTAGCACATGAAGGTGCTTGAGAGACTACCACAGGGTCTTCAGTAAAAACTGATGAAACCCTTGTATTCGTATTGGTGTCATCAAGGTCTAACCCAGAGTGTAGCCTCTCACCAACTAAATGTGGTTCCTGGGTGATGATCATAGTTCCTTGAACCATGTCACTTGATTTTAGCAACACTTGAGAATCATATTCAAATGTCTCATTGTATGAAGAAGAAATTTAGAAATGAGATTAGAGATTTCAGAACTGAGTGTTGGCCGCTCCCCTTGAATAGATGAGGGAGCTTCAAGAGATGTGCTCTCAGTGTATGTGCCATCCTCATTCCTTCTTTCATACACTTGAATGTGTTCAAGTGTTGGTGTAGACTCTTTACAAGGTGCACTAGGGAGAGTGCCCTTTTTAATTGAGACACCATGTTGAGAGGATGCCCCTAGAGTCTGTTTCATGCCCTCTTTTGCAACTATATCCTTTTGGAAGGATGCAGAGGTAGCTTGAGTGGTCAACTTAGTTTGCTTTGCCTTCTCTGGTTTCTTGACCCGGGTGGACTCTATTTGTGTTTGATCTTCATCACTCTCATTAATAATAGTTAGGGGTACCTACTTTCTCTTCTTTTTACTCACTTCATCCTTTTGAGAGTATGAAGTGGTTGGTTTCCTAGCTTATATTGGTAAAGAAGGAGGGGTCTTAGTTTGGGAAGGCCCCTGTTGGTGTTCCAATATTTGTTCTTCCACAAATACAGGAGCCATTACTGTACTAGTTGTGATTGTAGAGCTCATATCAGGCATAGGGTAAGGGTAAGTCCTGAATCTCTCCAACATAAATGGAGTGATTCTGAGACTTACAGTTACCTTGTTCTTTGTAGTAAGTGAACTAAATAGAATTTTGGACACCTGTTTACAATTGCCTATTTATGTTCTATCTATACCATTAAGTAAATGAATGTCTTGAACTTTATGATTTAAAGTATATATTATAAACCTAGGAAAGAAAATTTCCTTACCTCTTGTAGCCAAAGGCATTGTGAGCCTTGTGCTTAGTTCATGAAGAATCAGAAGCCCCGCATTTAAGTGTCTGTTGTGAGCCATGGAGAATACCAGCTTCTGGACCACACTTGAAATGTTATCATACCCTGTCTTCCTACATGTGAAAGCTCTCACAATGGAGGCAAACAGGAATGACCATTCCTTCTTCAAATTCTTCTTGTTCAGGCTGGCTAAGTTGATCCTTTCACTGTAATTGATGAAGTCCATAAATTCAGCTAGCTCATCTTGAGTTGGGACCTCCATCAGTTTATCAGTTGGGATGCCCAAAGCCACATTGACATCATTTTCAGAAAACTCTACTTGTTGGCCTTGAATGGAGTAGTTAACCACCATGGACATAGCTTGGTCTTCATGCATTATTATCCTCATTACAGCTGTGTTCCAAAAATCTCTGAGAACATCCAAATACAGAATTGGATTAGCAGTTAGAGCACTTGCAAAGTAAGTCTTAGAAAGAAATTTCACAAAACTCTTGAAGGTATCAGGAGCTTGGTTTGCATCTGTAAATGCAAGGTAGTTGGTGCCCTACTTTGGGATAAAAGGTGTAACTATGTTGGATGCCATTTGAAGTGTTTGAATTTGAGTAGGTAAGAAAAAATAGAAAGAGTTTGAAATGAGAGAAAACAGTTTGGATTTGGAGAAATTAGGTTACTTAGAGATCTCGAAGGTGTAAAGAGGTGTATGTCGAGATGTTTGGGTATTTATAGTAAAAGGTAAATGACATATTGAGAACTCAAAATAAACGTTTGGAATTTGCTTATTGAGAAGTCATATTGAGAGAATAGATACATATCGATATGTCACTTTCCTGATTCTTATCGAGAACTAGAAAATGACTTATCGAGATGTCAAATAAATACCCAGTTTGTCCTGAATGAACTGAATTTTTCCAATTTTTATTTGAATAAATCAGAATAAAATCAGAATGATTTTATCAAAAGTATTTTACCAAAATAATTTATTAAATTAAATTATCTCAGTTCTAAGTTGTTGATAAGTCTAAAATTCATCCTTGTAGAGAACTCTGTGAATTACCACTTATCGAGATCTCTACAATGACTTATCGAGAAGTCATAATAATGCTTGTCGAGAAGTCCTTTGAGAAGTCAGAAAATGACTGATCAAGAACTCAGTTCTCTATATACTTTAATTCTATTTGATTCTGCCTTATGGTAATTTCACATATTGAAAATATAAATTAAAATTTGGACAGTGTTCTCAGAATTGAAAAATTCCAAGCTAAAATTTTGAATTTTGAAAAATAAATATACATAGATTTCTGAAATATTTATAACTCATATTCCAGTTAATTTCCAAATAGATCAAATTAATTTTAATTTATTAGAAATTAATCTGCTGGAAAACATTAGTTGAGTTCTTGCCTTTAGGATGAAGAATTTAGCATTCCAATTTCACCTACAAGTCCAAAGGTTTAGTAAAAATATCAGCTAATTATTTTTGTGTTGGAATAAAAATGAGCTCAATGGTACCATATGCAGCATGTTCTCTGGTAAAATGGTATCTTACATCAATGTGCTTTGTTCTAGAATATTAACTGGATTAGCCACAATAGATATAACACTAGTATTGTCATACATAATTGGAATTTTGTGTAACACTAGGCTATATTTCATTAACTGATTTCAAATCCAAAGCACTTGAGCACAACAACTTCTAGTAGCTATGTATTCAGCCTCAGCTGTGGAAGTTGACACAAATTGTTATTTCTTGCTATACCAGGATACAAGTCTTTGTCTAAGAAATTGAGAGCTTCCACTAGTGCTCTTTTTGTCAACCCTGCATCCAGCAAAATCTGCATCTGTGTATCCAACAGCTTCAAATCATGTTCCCTTAGGATACCATAATCCCAAGTTTGGAGTCCCCTCTAAGTATCTGAAAATTCTCTTCACAGCCATCAAATGTGATTCTTTTGGATTGGCTTGAAATCTTGCACATGGACATATTACAAACATGATGTTTAGTCTACTAGCAGTCAAATACAGCAAAGATCCAATCATTCCTCTATAACCTAAGATGTCTACACTTTTTCATTTCTTATCTTTATCCAACTTTGTACGTGTAGACATAGGTGTTGAAGCAGGTGAACAATCAACTATACCAAACTTCTTTAATAAATCTTTAACATACTTGGTTTGGCTGATGAAGATTCCATCAGTTCTTTCACTGACTTGAAGTTCAAGAAAGTAACTTAACTCTCCCATCATACTCATTTCATATTCACTCTGCATGAGTTTTGAGAATCTTTGACATAACTTCTCATTAGTAGAACCAAAAATGATATCATCCACATAGATCTGAACTAGGATCATATCACCACCATGCTGCTTGTAGAAGAGAGTCTTATCAATAGTTCCTCTAGTGAATCCATGTTTAAGTAAAAATTCTGTCAGTGTGTCATCCCATGCTCTAGGTGCTTGCTTTAATCCATAGAGAGCCATTAGAAGTTGGTAGATAAAATCTGGAAATTCAAGATTTTCAAAGCTAGGTGGTTGTTGCACATAAACTTCTTCTTCTAACTCACCATTTAGGAATGCACTCTTTACATCCATTTGATACACCTTAAAGTTTGAGTGTGCAGCAAATGCAAGAAAGATTCTTATTACTTCAAGTCTTGCAACTGGAGAAAAAGTTTCATCATAATCAATTCCTTCTTCCTGTGAGTAGCCTTTTGCAACCAACCTTGCTTTGTTTCTTATTACAATCCCATTTTCTTCCATTTTGTTCCTCAACACCCACTTTGTTCCAATTACACTTTTTTTTCTTTGGTGCAGGAACCAACTTCCGGACTTTGTTTCTTTTAAACTGATTTAGCTCCTCTTTCATAGAAGATATCCAATCAGAATCAAGCAGAGCTTCCTCGGTTTTCTTAGGCTCAACTTGTGAAAGAAAGCATGCATGTAGACATTCACTAGCAGTTGCACTTCTAGTCCTCACTCCAGCATTTGGATCACCAATAATTGCTTCTCTTGTGTGACTCCTATCCCATTTCCTGGTGTGAGTTTGTTGACTTGAATTTTATGCATCTTCTTCATCATTGGCATGACTTGAAGAACTTTCTCCTCGTTCTCCCTCTAAATTTGTGCAATTCTCTCCAATGAATATCCTAGAAAAATTGCTTCAAAAACCTTAGAGTCAAATTTTCCCACATATTCAGAGTTGTCTGTTAAGACATAACACTTGCTTCCAAACACATAAAGATGCTTCACAGTAGGCTTCCATTTAAATAAGATTGAGTAGGGTGATTTGACAAGATTCTTGTTAATGAGATATCTTTTTTGAGTATAGCATGCATTATTGATAGCTTCTCCCCAATAACTTGTTGGCAGTTTGGCATGCTGCAGCATTGTTCTAGAAGCCTCTACTAGTGTTCTATTCTTTCTCTCAACTACCCCATTTTGCTGAGGTGTTCTAGCAGCTGAGAATTCTTGAACAATGCCCTTCTCTGTGTAGAATTCAGTTAAAGTTGTATTTTTAAATTCTGTGCCATTGTCACTCCTCAATCTCTTCACACAATTCTGATCTTCAGCCTGCTTCTTAACCTTCTTGATGTGTTCAATTATGATATGTGGGGTTTAATCCTTAGAATGCATAAATTCTACCTATGTGTACCTTGAGTAGTCATCCACCATTACAAATGCATATTTATTCCTTGAAATTGATAAGACATTAACTGGTCCAAATAAGTCCATGTGGATAAATTACAAAGGTGCACTTATAGAATTCACAGTTTTACTCTTGTAACTTGACTTCTTCATTTTGCCTTTTTGACAAGCTTCACAAACTTCATTTTGAGCAAACTTCAAATTTGGCATGTCTCTCACTAACTCCTTTTTCACCAGGGTGTTGATTTCCTTGTAATTCAGGTGAGAGGGCTTTTTATTCCACAACTTGCTTTTCTCTACAGATGCCTTGGTGTAGAAGCAACAGATTCCTTCCTTATTTTCTGAGTGTAAATCTAAAAGGGCTTCCCCTTCTTGCTCCTTTCAAAGCAATTTCACTAGTCTTTTTACTGATGATTGAGCATTCTCCTTTGTCAAATGAAACATTGAATCCTCTATCTGTGAATTGACTAACACTTAGGAGATTCAATTCTAAACCAGCTACTAGTGTTACATCTCCAATGACAATATTTTCAAAAATTAACTTGCCATATCCCATTGTGAAACCTTTGTTGTGGTCTCCAAAAGTCACTAATGGGCTAACCATCTCCTCAAACTGTGATAGTAGGGTCTTATCACCTATCATATATCTTGAGCATCCACTGTCTATGATACATATGACTCTCTTCATTTTCCCCTGCACACAATGAGGATTAAGTGTGTTTAGCTACCCAATCAGTGTTGGGTATTTTCTTCTTGCTGACAAAAAAATGCAGAATTAGAATGTGTTGATTCAGAACGAACAGTGTGAACAAATTATTTTGCATTTTCCTTTTTGTCTGTAGATTCAAAATTAACATTTTTCAAATCTACTCTTAATCTATGACAACTTGTCATCACTTTCATATTGCAAGGTATGCAGTCAAATTTGTCACAAATGGAGTAAGGGTCTTCTGCATTTGCTTCATTATACTTGCAGGCTCCCACTTTTAGCTTGCTAACATCCTTTTTAAAAAGGTGAGTTAGATGATTTGTTGAGCTACATTTCTGAGATTGCTTTCTGGGGGCATCTGCAATAAATGCAAAGTTGCTGCTCTTGTTTACTCCTATCTTGCCATTCCTGTTCTTTTTTTTCCTTCATGTATTCTCAGTCTTGACTTCCTTGACAAGTGTCTTGGGGGCTTGGTTAACCATGGTCTTCTTCTTTCTTTCAGTAACATGAGTAGTTTCTTTATTTTTCATTTCTTTATCTTCATCTGTAAGTTCTTGCTTGATGACCAATTCCTCTTCACTGAAATTGACTTCACATGCCTTGGATAAAGGTGAGTCAACCTTTATCAGCATAGCTGGGACATCTTCATTTATAGTTGCTTTGCCCTTGTCACCTTCATTCTTCTTGTTGTTGTTCAAGGCATCATATTCAAGTCCAATGGCTATATTAGCACATGGCTTGTTCTTCTCATAGTACTGACCAACTAACTGAGAAGCATTCTTAAAACACTTCAACTTTACTTCATTCTTTTCTATCTTTTCCCTCAACACATCTTCTATTTTACTATCACACTTCATCTTGTTCTTTAGATATTCATTTTCCTGCTTGACAGTTTCAAGCTCAACAAGCTCCAGTTCCAACTCTTTCTTCTCAACCTCACGCTTCTCATTAGCTTTTGACAGCCTAACAACCTTCTCAGTAGCTGCCACCATGTTAGTGTGGATGTGAAACATCTTTGTGCTCATCTTTTCAACAGTCTCTTTATATTTACTTGAATTTAAATAGTAGTAAGAGTTTGTACCTCTATTTTTGATGAGGATGAATCTCCTTGCTTCAAGGCCAGTGCATAGTTTCCAACCTCCTCATCTTCATCATTATCAAAATCATCCCAACTCTTTCCTTCTGCAATGTAAGCTTTACCATGTTGCTTCTTCAAGAGAGCTTCATACTTTGCCTCCAACTCCAGATATGCTTTATGTTTTTTTCACTTTCTTTGGCTTTATGTCAACAGATCCGGTTTTGTAGCCACTTTTGCCACCAGAGTTGTACTGAGTTTTTCCTTTCCAGCTGTTATCTTTGTTGAATGTCTGTCCTTTGTTCTTGACGAACCGTGGCTTCTTCACTCTAATATTAGAGAATTTCCTTTCTAGGTAAGCCATGAATTAATCCAACTCATCTAGTTCATCCAAGGTATTGAACTCATCTTCTTCAAGTTCCAGAATGACTTGCTTTTATGGCTCCTTGTTCTTTTTCTCAACATTTGAGGTAGTTGGAGTCTGGATTTCTTGTTCATCACCAGATGAATTACTGTCATTAACAACTAGTGCACTTGATCCATCAACAATGTGCCCTTGACCAGCTCTTAAGGATTTTCTTTGAATCAATTTCAATTCATAGGTTTTCAAGATACCATACAAAACCTCCAGTGTCATTCTACTCAAGTCTCTTCCTTCTCTTATAGCTGAGATTTTTTGTTCAAGATGGTCATGAAGGGTGAGCAAAAATTCCAAGTTAACCTCCTCAGCTTCATAATATTTATCATGAAGCTGGAAGTCATTTATCAGTTTATTGAATCTTTTAAACATATCAGTTATACACTCCTTTGGTTTAGCCATAAAACCCTCATATTGAGATACCAGTATCCTCCTTTGATTTGACCTAACTTCCTCTATCCCCTCACATAAAGTCTCTATTTTCTCCCAGATCTGTTTGGTTGTGTCACAGTTGATAATGTTATTGTACATTACATTGTCAAGTGACTCTATCAGAATTAGTTGCAAGCCACTATCCAAATAGACTTTATCCTTTTCGGTCTTAAAGTATTTTGAGGGGTCCTTAGGAGCATAATGAGCCGTGATGACTATGTCTCCATCTATAGATTTCTCAACTTTTTCCATGAGAGTGAAAGGGCCATTCTTGAGAATCTGAACATACAATGGGTTGGCCATCTTTATAAACAATATCATCTTCTTTTTCCATAATGTATAGTTGGCTCTGTCAAAGGCTGGTATCTTGATACTGCTCAACTTATGTGTATTCATTCTTCCAAGATCTTGATATGTTTACTTTCAGATTTTACTCTGATACCACTTGTTAGATATTGAATACAACACATGGGGGGGGGGGGTGAATGTGTTTTGGATATTTATAGCCTTAGTCAAACTTTTATGGATTTATGAACAAAGCAGATAAGAGATGCAGTTATATTATGTTAGCAGAAATAAAACAACAAACATAATATTTCAAAACTCACTTAATTTTGTATTAAATCAAGTTATGTCTTACTATAAATCATGGGTTCTTTGTAAGTAAAGAACTCATCTTCTATCTTGAGAGAGTACTCGAAAATTTAGATCTGTTTGTTACTTATTAAAACAAAGGACCAGTTTTTACTTTATAGATTAGTAAACACAAGTTTACACAACATGCAATAAGATGTACTAAACCCTACTTTAAGTTATCTCTAAAAACTTTCCATTTCTGGCTTAGTGAATCCTTGCAAATCTTGTAGGTCTGTGACCTTCCTTTGTCAGTTAATCTTGGCCTTTGATCTTGAACTCTTCAAGCTGCTTTCGTAGGCTTTTCAATCAAAGTGATTAGAACGTTTGTTGATTGATAATTTTGAATCTTTAACTTGTCTGCATTCTGTATTTGAGGGTCATATCGAGATCTTTAGTTTGTTGTGTAGAGAACTAACATCTCGATAAGTATAATGGCTTATCGAGATCTCTGAGTTCTCTATAAGTGTCTTTAACTTGTCGAGATCTCTGAGTTCTCTATAAGTGAACTTGGCTTGTCGAGGTCTCCAAAACTCTGCATGTAGAAATGACTTGTCAATATATCTGAGATCTCTATATAAATTTTAACTTGTCGATATCTCTGAGATCTCTAATGAGAAATTGACTTGTCGATATCTCCAATCTTCTTATCTTCATATTAACTTGTCGATATCTCTAAGTTCTCTATATGCAGAAATGACTTGTCGATATCTCAAAGATCTCTATATGCATTTTGACTTGTCAATATCTCTGAGATCTTTAATGGGAAATTGACTTGTCGATAACTCTAATCTTCATATCTTCATTTGACTTGTCGATATCTCTGAGACTTCTCTATAAGCCATTTTGGACTTCTCAATAAGTCATTCTGGAGTTCTCAAATGACTTCTCTATATGACTTGATCTGTGACTTTTAGATATCTTGACTTAAAACATTTTTCCTAAAACGGATTTATTCAACTCCAAGCTTTTTCACCTTTCTCTGAGGCATGATTTTGTTGATCTTCTTCCAGAGTTTATTTTTAGGCTTGAGACTGTTCACAGAATAATACTCCAGTATGATCTTTAACATTTTTACAGACTCAAGTAATACAATACGAAATACATATTTAGACTATCATATAACTAATCCTTAGGGTTGTCAATGTGACTTAGTCATGTTATGATACTTGCATATCTTGCATAATATAAATACATAAATAGATTGCAAATAACAAGCAAAAGCCCCAATTTGAAGCAAGAACTCTTGAATCAAGTTTATTTTTTCACCTCTTTTAATGATTTTGAAGCTAGAATCTGTTAGGCCTTGATCGGAGCTTTGATTTGGTTATTATAATTTGCGATTTTAGCTCAATAACATCTTCAAATTCGGTTTTTGATCTTTAAAATTTGAAATTATGAGGTGTATTTAAACTTGAATAATTTGTTTTCCTATTTTACTCATGGTGAAAGTGACAATTTCAACAAAATTTTATTCCAGGGGTACAAAATGAAGCGAAATTTAAAGTTAAAGGTGTAACTTGAAAGAAAATATAATATAGACCCGAATTAAAAAAACACCCAAAAAATGGGTTATAAAGTATTAATTACTTTTTCATATACAAATTACTGTTTTATAAAAGGCATATTAATAATACGCCACTTAGAAATGCATGTTAGACCAATATTTTTGGACAAAATCTTCAAAAGTGATATTATTATCACAAACTCCAAAAAAAATTGTCAGTTTTTCCGTTAATTTTTAATTGAATCTAAGAAATCTATTATATATATAATAGAGCAACTGGGAGGTCTGATGAGACCTTTTATTCCTATTAAAATTACTTAAGTACCCCTCATAATTATATGTTAATAATTATTTCATTTAATATGCATGTATTAATTGCATCAAACTTAATATGAATGTATTAATTAGTATGACTGATTATTACATATATTTATTACTACTTCATTATCTAACATTAACAATTTATCAATATATATATATATTTATCTTGTTATGATAATACGAGAAACTATAATAATAAAGTATCGTTATCATAAAACGGCGAAAACTAAATATAAACGAAGATCATACTGAAAATTTTAAGGCTAAATGTGATGTATTACTAAAAAATTTCAAACGTATTTTGACATAACAAATATAGAACTTTAATTTTATAAGAATAACAATTACACAAACTCGAGAATCATTAATATTACGAAACATACTTCCCGTTCACGAGATCATTGGTCTCATAACATATACTTTTGTCAAGTTCAACAATCATGTAACTCACTTATCACACCTTTAAATACATTAGTTATTTTTTTAAAAAATAATTCATTCGCATATTCAACATGTGTGGTGAAAAAGGCTGACAATCGATATAGTGAATACTGTAAACCCACAATTATAACATGATCTTGTCAAACAATTATGAATGTTCATACTCGATGGCACCAATTGTAAAATTCCAAAATTCAAAACATTTCAAAGTACATAATTTATAAATATTATACATCTGTTATTCGATCCAAAATTAGAAACATGATAATCTCACAACATAACATATACTTTATTTATGTAATATAAACGTGATCCATACGCGAGTTTATAAAATGATCCTCACACACATTATAGAATATATAAACCGAAGAAATTCATACTTACAATATTAGTCATTACACACACAAAACTAACTTCTCAAAAATCATAAGCTATATATATCCATTTAACAAGCATCTATATATATATCCATTTAACAAGCATCTATACAAATTTTAAAAGTATTTCAGAATAAAGCATAACCAAAATCACATTTCTCATTTCACACCTCAGTCTCCTCCTCCCCTACTACATACACACAAAACCCCTGTATCTATCTCCACATCTCGCCGCCATGACAATTCACTCCGCCGTAATCCAAAAGCTCCTCTCCACCAACGCTCACCTCGGCAAGCGCGTCGCCAACCACCACTTCAAAATCTACACTTACGGCGTTCGCAACCGCATGGCCATCATCGACTCCGACAAAACCCTAATATGTCTCCGCAACGCCTCCGATTTCATCGCCAATCTCGTCCGCAACAACGGCAAGTTCTTATTCGTCAATACCAACACTCTCTTCGACGAAATAATCGAACAAATGACCAAGAAAATCGGGGTTAAGAACGATTTGTCGTGGAAATTGAGCGGCTTTTTGACGAATAGCTCGAGTCCGAAGAAGTTTAGGTCGAGGAATAAGAAGATGATTTTAGGGGCGGTTACTCAGCCGGATTGTGTGGTGATTATGGATACCGAAAGGAAGTCTTCGGTTGTGTTGGAAGCGAGTAGGTTGAATATTCCGATTGTAGGATTAGTCGATTCGAGTATGCCCTGGGATGTTTATAAGAGGATTACGTATCCCGTGCCTGCTAATGACTCGGTTAAGTTTGTTTACCTGTTTTGTAATATGATTACTAAGACGTTTTTGTATGAGCAGAAGAGGATTTCCGGCAAGTCTGGCATGTCAGCTGATGAAATCAAGTACGTTTTTTACTTTTTTTTTATCAATTTATGTTTTTTATTAGGCGAATGTCATTTAGAGTAGGTACATTGTTGTTGTTATGTGTTTTAAATTGTAGAGTGTAGTTTAGGTTAGGCACATTGTTGATATATTTGGTGTTGGTAGAGAAGCAGGCTTGTCATTAAATGAACCTATTTCATTTCGTTCTCAGGGTTGTAGTAGAGTTACTTATTTTGGTTAGAAATGAACCTGACTCTGTACTCTAGCAGACTATCATTGTTTCCTCTTAGTTGCATCCAAGGTGTTTTGATCATGATTGTTGATGGGTATAAAACTAATGATGTCGGGTATGAATGAGAAGGTACAATAAAATTAATAAAGATCAGTTCCTTGTCCATTTAATGTTTCAATGTGTTTATAGAATTCTAATATCATGATCCTACAAATCTGAGTGGGAATGGATGGTCCTACCTCTTCTGTTGATGGAGTAGGCTCATGCCAAAGTGATCTCTCTAAATTGTCAAGAAATTAACAATTTGTGTCACAACTGACAAGACTGAGTGATTCTGGTGAATGGAAGAGAGCAGGGCGTGCTGATAGCTAATTAGTGTGAACAATTTGTTATTATTTGCTCCTTTTGATTTGTCCTAGTGTGGATAATTTTTATCATTCAATTAACAATATGTTTATTGTAATGCATTTGAATTATTAGGTTAAATGTATACATGGGAAATTTGTTTTGAGCATGCTACCAATATCTCTTGGTATATTTCGTGTATATAGGTTTATTCTACAAATACGATATCTGAATATATTGTTTTCTGCCTTGCCTATAGATGAAGCATTTTGAATCAGCAGTTCTAAGGCTTGGTTCATGATTTTTTTACTTTTTTTAATATGTTAATCTTTTAATATGAAAAATGTTTAGGTTAGAAGCATTAGATGAAGTTCGTGAGGACTGCAGAATTTCTTGTGCAAGTGATGAAATCTTTGTCCGCTCCTATGAAAGCTTATTGCCAGCTTCTGATGGTAAAATTATTGATCCTTATATTATCCTTAGTTTTACCCAAAAAAGGGTGGATAATATGTGTGTTATTCTTCATCAATCTCTGAAGAATAGTTTGTGTATTAATGCAGATCCTTTGGAGATTAAAAAGATATTTGACAAGCTTGTTGTGGTAAAGAGTGATACTGGTATAGATACGAAGTTGGGTATTGATAAGCCAAAGTAAGAAATTTTCATAGGATTATTCATTAATGTTAAGGTTGTTCTGCAATGTTTTTTAGTCTTCCTGTCCTATGAACGGCATTTTCCAGTTTCTTATGTATTTAATATGCTATATTTTATATGTCCTTTGGAAAATCGAGGCAGAAAATAGATAGTTGTTCCGTTAAATTTGTATTCACAAATACCCACTTATGTTATTTATGGATGCCACCAAGGACATACCAACATATGCCGTACACATTATTTTTCCTCCTATCATAACCATGCCTTCTGAATTGAAACAGTCCGAGAACATGTTACAAGACTTTCCATGATCATTTTAGCAATTTAACGGGTAGAAATATACTTTAAATGTTTTAGGATTCCAAATTTGTCCAACTAGAGTGATTGCACTGCAATTTTATGTCATATTAGTTCTTAATAAATATTCAGGACCTATCAAGAAGCAATTAATCTGCACTGAGAGGACAGAACTAACTCTCCATGAGAAACAAAAATAACAAAGTAACAAACACTATAACCTGAATTATCATTGACTCGCTTTTTGTTTTTGGTATTCTCCTGTCCTTTCTTTACTTTAGTATCAAAAATTGGCCTCTTTGTTATTGTAGAGATGCTCTATCCGATGGTTCCAGGATACTTGACAAGTGTTATTTTCCTGTTCATTTAAATTCATTTTGTTTTCTACCGTAGGTCAGTAGCAGTCTTAGGGACTTTGTTCAGTGTAGCGAAGTTGATTAATGCTTTTGACAGCTTTGATAGGATGTGTACCACCTCAGGGTTACTATTTATGCCAGCGATATTTTGGATCGTGTAGAAAGAATTGGTTCTTAACAATAATATGGAAGACATTTTTATAGTTTCCTAGGAAAGTATAATTGTTTCAAGATTGAAGGTTGCTGATTGCAAGAAGTGGAGTAAGAGAAGACATATTCCAACCCTTTTTTGCATTGTTTATCTCAAGTATGGACTATTGTGTAGTGACTTCTAAACTTTCTTCACTTGCGTCATTATTATATTAAATTCCAAATGACCAAGTTTAATGATTTTTCCAGTCACTTGCTCGTGTTAGAAGCAGTGAAAATGTAACAAGGATTAAAGATCTTGGCGGTGTTGAAAATGTGTTGAATGTGAGTGGATACTATTGTGTGAAATATCCACTCAAGTTTATTGTGAAATTTGAATGACACGAACAAGTTAAATTTTGTAAACTAGTTGTTAACGGTTTACCCTATATTTGAACTTTAAAATCCTAATAAAATCAGGACAGCTGCTCGCAGCTCGTAGCACAGATGATTCCGAATAAAGCATGAATTTTGTGCTTTGATTTATAGCCTTTATATCTTTAACTGTATGTGCAGTGTTGTTTTTACGAATCACTACGATTTAACTTTCCCCAATGTGCAAACTGTACCTGTACAATATCAAGATGTCTTTGAATATGTCAAAATGTTAGACTTTCCCCACAAATTAAATTGCTAATCGCATCATGTGTAATATGCCAGCTTGGTGCATGTAAAAGATGCTGATTATATCCACTAATTTTTTTTCTGCTGCATTTTAAAGTTATATTTGATGTCATTTGGTTATGAATTTCCTGTTGCATCGCTAATATGCAGGTCAAGTATGGAAGTTTGCAATGGTTTAACAAGCTTGGACTTGCTTGTTAATTATATCGAGGTTAATTTTTTTGATGTTTCGTTCTATATATACCTTTGATATGTATTATATATATTTTTTTGTGTGCCTACTCTAAGCATGTTGATTATCACTGATTGCAGTCCCTTAATTCAAAGTACGGATGCAATATTCCTTTGCTTCTGATGAATAAAGGTGATACAAATGATGCTCTCCTGAAGGTAATCTGTGTGCTTGATATCAGTTTTGTTTTTGTGTTACGTATCTAGAAGCTAATTATTGCACCCTGTTTTATGTAGGTTTCAGAGAACCACTCCGATAAGAATATACATACCGTAGTCCAGGTTTGTGTTTTAAAATATGTTATCATTCCTCAAAATATTTATATACCTGGTCTTCTAATAGACGTTATGTAATCTAGGTCCCAACTCATAGAGAAACTGATTTAGATTTTGAGCCTACATCTTCTGAAGAGAGAAATAGCGACAGTGAACTGTATGTCCAAATGCTTGTTCCTTTTTTTTTCTTATCTGATTTAGGTTTTAATTACTAAAATAAGCTGTATGATGCCTGGGATGAGATTGAAGCCCCCTTTTTCCTCAGAATTGATATATCTCTGTATCGTGATGAATTTTGGTGCTTACAATTCATAGAATGTATGCTGTTATTGTCCAATTTTGTTGTATGAGTATTACTGATAGGGATCAGTAGTAGTGTATATCCTGTTTGAGTTTAATCTTGACTTAACAGTTGGGAAAGTTATTATCAGTATTGTTATTTTAATTGTGTACTTGACTTTGTTTTATCTAGTTCTTAGTAGCTACATCTAGAACCTTTAATAAGTAGTTGTGAGCTGCACTATTATTTTACCCAGCTGTTTGGGTTTGTAAACAGCCTATATATCTCCCTGTATCAGCTTCTTATGAAGTAGACTTTGATTATATATATAACTTCTTCTCTGAATATTGATAATGTATCAATTTGGGGATAGCTTGGGGTAGAGATTGTCCTGCGGTTCAATCTCCCGGGGTTTATAATCACTGTCCTTGTTGTGTTTATCATTATCTTGTTATTATAATCTTATTTTTGTCATTGTGCTGCGTCAAATTGGTATCAGAGCTAAAAATTCTGGTTTCTATCATTGTTAAAGTCCATCCTACTGTTACTATTCATCCGCTGTTATATTCACCTTGTTCATCAGCTGTTATATTCACCCTGATTCCTATCCAAAACCTGATTTCAGTGGCTAAATACCGTTCCTCTTTACTGAAAATCAGGCACATAACACCCTTGTATCACCCCATGGCACCACCAGATTCCACCACTTCAATTTGCTGCCCAGAAACCTACAAAGCTGCGCCTTTCTTATTTTTATAAATCCTTTAAGCATTCAGTTTCATTTCCCACAACACCAACGATTACTCACCAAAGCAAAAAAGAGAATAGGTTTGGGAAAGGAAATCAAGAAAGAAATAGAGAGAGAGAGGCTGCAAGGATATAACAAATCTGAGAAGAGAGAATCATAGTCGTCACTATCGTCCTGCAATAGAACTTTATTGCGCTATGGCTGTTCATTTAACTGGACATCTACACGATACATTCTCCGTTGTGCTGTTATGAAACAAGGGAGGTAACCTATACCCTGTTTGGATATTTTAATATTCTTAATCATATCTATTTGACCTTCATGTTCTTGACATCACTATCAACCATTTTTTTTCTCAAAATCCAGCAATCCACTTTGTTTTTTTCCTGTCCCTGCTAATTTAACCATGTTCATATCATGAGTTTTATCTAAATACCCACCACTGCATCTAATATCAGTTTGGTTGATTTTTTTTTTAAAAAAAGATATACATTTTAATTCTAGGACTTAATATTCATGTTTTAGGAATTTTAATTCATAGTTTGGTATTTAGCCTTCTTTTACGTTTGTATGACTTTATTTGCTTAGTTTGCACAATATTTTATGTTAGTTGCATATACATGTCTTCTTTATTATATTTTGAGAACTAGTGATAGCATTAGTAGTCGACTATAATATAGTTGTTAACGTTAAATTTCTATCGAATCTCAGCTGTGCACTTATTCATATCATGGTCATCACTCGTAGCGGAACTTATAGCAACTCACAAGACCCACCTCCTGACCCTCCTGAGCCAACTTTGGCTCATTTGTTGCAAAATATCCAAGCCCTCACTACGTCTATGAACGATAAATTTGATAGTTTAAATAATCGAGTTGAGGCCTTAGAGATTGTAAACAATGCTAGGAATTTAAATGTTGAGATGATGTGCTCAAAATTAAGATAGATGCCCCAGAGTTTGATGGGAGATTTGATCCCGATGTTTTCTCTGATTGGTTATCCAGTATGGATAAATTCTTTGATTGGCATATGATGAGTGACGAATGTATGGTAAGATTCGCCAAGATGAAGCTTGTAAAGCAAGCTAACATCTTTTGGGGTAGTATTGAGAGAGACCTAGAGCGTACAGGACAACCTCCGGTTAGGCATTGGGCTGAGATGAAGATGCGCTTAACTCATAATTATCTACCTCTAGGGCATAGAGATAGGTTAATGGAGCAGTTTGATAACCTAACGCAGGGTAGTTTGTCTGTTGCTGAGTATATCGGCAAGTATAAAGAGTTGATTCAGAGGTGTGAGCTTAAAGAGAGTACTCGTATGAGCATTATTAAATTCAAAAATGGGTTACGACCCGAGCTCAAACGACAAATGATGAATACTCAAATCAACACTATCGATGACGTTTTCCAGGTCGCATTAGAGCATGAGTATCGACTCAAGGAGTTCTACCAACAGAGAGGACTATCCTATTCGAGGCAGCCTATGAGTCGAGCTCTACCACAGAGTCGGACTATCCCCACATCTCAAGGAGCTAGTAGTAGTACGAGCGTTCCTACTAGAGACCCTACGAGAGTTCAGACTCCAGGGTCATCCTCTCGATTTAGAAACACAAAGACATGTTTTACGTGTCAAGAGCCTGGACATAAGTCTTTCGAGTGTCCAAAGAAAAGATTAAATCTTCTTGAGAACTATGGAGAGGATGATGAGTTGTTCGAGGGTGACCTAGAGAGAGCCCATAACACCGATGATGAGGACGCTTTGCGAGATCTAGAGGAGACAGAAAGACATGTAGGTGTTATGCGATGCCTGTTTACCAACTCGAAAGAGGATGATTGGAAGAGGACTTCCATATTTCACACCTTTAGTAGAGTTGACGGAGTAACGTCAAAGGTCATTATCGATGGGGGAGTTGTTTAAATGTTGTTGCACAATCTGCAGTTGCGCGATCAAAGTTAAAAGTAGAGCCACATCCTCATCCTTATAGTGTAGCCTGGGTTAACAAGACATCTATTCCTGTGACACACAGGTGTCTTGTTCCGATCCATCTCGAGGGCTACGAGGAGAGTATATAGTGCGATGTCCTCCTATGGATGTTTCTCATATTCTTTTAGGACGACCTTGGTTGTATGACCGTAGTGTGACTATGGTAGACATAACACATATGTGTTTACACACAATGGGAAGAAGATCATATTGCTTCCTAGTAGACCACGTGAGACTCTTAAGAGCGACGCAAATGCAAATAGTGTTCCTACACAGCCGATTAAATCTCTCCATATTTTGAAGAGGAAGGATTTCGAGACATGTGCTTTAGAGTCAAAGGTTGTGTACATGCTAGTTGCTAGAGAGGCGAAAGACATTCATGAGATGAGTGGTATTGAGATTCCTAGTGATGTTCAACAAATTCTTGACGAATTTGTTAATATCATGCCCAGTGAGCTGCCTGAGGGATTGCCACCTCTCAGAGATATCCGCTATAGAATTTATCTCCGGATCCTCTTTACCTAACCTACCACACTATAGGATGAATCCTTCTGAGCAGATAAAGATGAGGCGACAAGTAGATGAATTGCTTAGGAAAGGATTTGTGCGAGAGAGTCTTAGCCCCCGTGCAGTACCGGCCTTGTTCACACCTAAGGCCGATGGTAGTCTGAGGATGTGTTGCGACAATCGAGCTATACATTGTCAAGTATAGGGATTAGTAGTAGTAGTGTGTATCCTGTTTGAGTTTAATCTTGAAGTAGTGTTATTTCAATTGTGTACTTGACTTTGTTTTATTTAGTTCTTAGTAGCTACAACTAGAACCTTTAATAAGTAGTTGGGAGCTGTACTATTATTTTACCCAGCTGTTTGGGTTTGTAAACAGCTTATATATTCCCCCTGTATCAGCTTCTTATGAAGTAGACTTTGATTATATATATAACTTCTTCTCTGAATATTGATAATGTATCAATTTGGGGATAGCTTGGGGTAGAGATTGTCCTGCGGTCAATCTCCCGGGGTTTATAATTAGTGTCCTTGTTGTGTTTATCATTATCTTGTTATTATAATCTTATTCTCGTCATTGTGCTGCGTCAATTACATTGCTGATGCTTAAAATTTCCCTGTGCGTACTGCTTATTGTTAATGTTACCATTCAGATTTTCTATACTGCACTTAATATGAATAAATAAATAAATCTTAATTATTTAGAGCAAATCCATGCTTTAATTGAAAGTTATAAACAATAAACCTATTCCAAGTTTGTCATATCTAGAGTTATATTGAGAGTGGCGTGAATAATTGTGAATTTTTTTATTTATGGCTTCTAGTTTGTTTAAGAGGTACTACTAGTAGTATAGTGGTTGGCCAATTATAAGAGAGCAATTTTGTTATAGTTATTAGAATTATAATCTAAAGGAGCCAGAAAATGTGTGTGTTTTATGTCTTACATTAGAAGTACTACTATAATTGTAAGCACGAAATTCTACCCGTCTTTAATAGACACTCTAGGTTCCTTCCATTTCCCTGTTCATGCTGCTAATTTGAATTGGCTTGTTTTGAAGGCTAACAAATAGTATAGATCTGTAGCATGTGAGATTTGACTCATATTTGATCATAAAGTAGAACTTGTCTGCTAAACCTACTATGTAACTGCCCTGATTTTGCATGATGTCACCTTTTGACAGTCAGGTCCTAGTGTCCTTGAAGAACAGTGGAAAGCTCAATGATTTTATATCTCAGGTAGCGTTTTTGTAGTGCTTTACTGTTCTAAATTGAGGTTCTCTTCCTAAAGTTATACTCGACCGCACTGTTGCTTTTCAGTATTAATCTATTGTTGTAACTGTTAAAAGATATCATGATAAAATCAGAATATCTCAACTAAATTGAAACAACTAATTGCAGGGAAAGGAGTATGTTCTCCTGATGAAATCAGACAACCTTGCTGAAGTTGTTGACCTAAGTATCCTTTATTTGATTATATTTTACTTCTGGAGTTAGACTATGCTCAATTCTTATATTTATGTTTACTGTGCTTTTGTTTCCCATGAGGTGTTTGTCCATCCAATATTGAGCTCCTTAATTGGGTTGTTGCAGAGATTTTAAATTATATGATCCAGAACAAGATCGAATACTGTATGGAGGTATTCAAACGTTCATAAAGCTTTTTATAGGCTTAGAGCTGTTTATTGATCTATGTTTATATTCCAGGTGATGCCCACACCTTCATCAGATATAAACGATGATGACTTTGATTCTCAGTTCAAGGTTGGTGGTTAATGTCAACTCATCTCCTCAAACTTCCATTTTTTATGAGCAAACTGTTTACTGGTTTAGGCTCGTACATATTCCCTAATAGACATGTGATTAGGTATCATCAGTGTTCTAAAAATCCCCAATTCAACCGATTAATCCCCTGTAAAATACTCGACTGATTTGATTTTTGAAATCCGATTTATCTTTATAAATTTTCCTTTATTGGAGTATATATAATCATTTATTAAAATTAAAATACTATATTAATTTAAATATGAATAATTATAGAAATAATGATATAATAAATACATATTTGTTAATAAACGACTAATATAATCATAATAATATATTATATATAATTTAATATTATAATACATCCGATTTTTACTCCGATTAATCCCCGATTTTTAATTAATCCCAAATCGGTATCTCGACCGATCTTCACCGATTTCCGATTTTACAATACTGGGTATCATACTGTAAGCGCATTCAAGTCAAAAGTTAAAAAACACTGCTTTGGAGAAAACCATACAAAAATGCAACTAAAAAATGCATGTTAGCATGAGCAGAAGTATATCTGGATTAATACTTGCTTTGCTCATCACTGCTTTTGAGATTCTGGTAGATTACTCTGTTGGTATGATTCGATTATATTGTAAACATCCAGGCCATAAAATAACTAATTATTCAATATTTTGTTGTAGTTTTAGTTGGCTTTTCTACCCTCTAATGTAGGTAAAGCTCAAGTCTTATCTATATATAACAATTTACAAATCAACAATCAGAAAGAAAATTGAAAAAATATTAGCTTGATTATGTATTGATGCTTGGTCTTATTATGCACTTTGGGACTGATATACCTGACTGACAATGTTTGTATCTTTGTGTTACGCAGCTACAAGAAATCGCAAGGACACAGGTTGATAATGTAAGTTTAGATTCTACTAATTTGTTTCGCGTCAATAAACTGGCCTTGGACGATGGTTAGCTCAACCTTAGTCAGGGGACAGTGGGACAACAATTAAAAATCTAAATGCAGCAAAAAATATTTAGCATCATATATATAGAAGCTGCTAAGAATTTAGGCTTTCAATTTTGTAGTAATGCTTTAATGGTGTGCTTCTTTTCGCTACATCAATATTTGGCTGACAATGTTCTTGTCAATTAATTAAGCAGATACAAGAAATTACAAGGACACGGGATGAAGAAGTAAGTTAATGATTAAATCAGTACTGATTTAATGCTAATTTAAATCAGTATTGATGACAAGAACATTGTCACCAACTACTGATGCTAATTTATTACTGATATAACTTCTCTTACTCTGCATTAATGGCTGTCTTTAAAGTCAGACGAGTCTCCAAAGTCTCAGGACAAGATCAAACTTTCAGATACATCGAATGTGTAAGTTCGTTCTTCCTAAGTTGGCACAAAAGTTGTAACAATGCATGCGTTCTAAGTAACAAGTATTCAATATTTTTCAGGTGGTTGGACTTGAATGCGATGTTAGGCATTGTTGAAAGATCTGCTCGTGACATAAGGAAGCTTCCTATGTTAAAGGTAAGACTATTCTCTCGATCTCTGGTTACGAGAAATTTATAGTATATTCTAGCTATCTTTTACATGCTTGTTTCCATCACTGCATTTGAATAATAGTAAAGTAAATGCTGTTGGTACTGGAGGATATAATATAGTAACAACATGGTAATTTAGAGCACAGGTCTTTTTACTCTCTAAAATGGATTCTACAGAGAATTCCAAATTTCTGATTTTGAATTCAAGAGAATATTTTATTGTAGTTTTCATCTTCTGATGATGTTATTTTTTATATAGCATTTCAACGGTGCTGTTGGTATAAGCGTTCCTAAATCCCGATATCTTCCAATTGAGTCGACATCAGATCTGCTTCTTTTCCAGGTTATAATTGAGCCTATCAGAATTTAAGTCTTATATCATTCTTTGAGTAGCCATTTACCAAATCTCTATGCTTACGATGCAGTCCAGTGTCTTCAACTGCTCTGAAGGCATTTTAAGCCGTAATAAAACCAGGGAAAATCCTTCCCTTCCCTCTATTGAACTAGGACCTGAATTTGCCAACGTAAGCTTTCTGAATGCAACTTGGTGGCTTAACATATTTGTTGCTTGTTACTGTTTTATATAAATCTTTAGTAATAGTCTACCTGCCTTTATATCCTAATTACAGGTTGATGATTTTAGTCGTCGCTTCAAGTCCATTCCCAATATCGTTGAGCTAAATAGCTTGACCGTAGCTGGTGATGTTTGGTTTGGATCGAACATAACTCTCAAGGTACAATATACGCTGCTCCAGAACTGTTCCCAAACATATCCTCCTACATCTATATGTAAACGCCCATCTATCCTCCTGAGGAGAAGTTTGGTCTATGTTACTTTTCCTTTCTTCATCAATTGTTCAGACTTGTTAAAAGACTTTCTTGTTCTATGTTTGCTGAAAAATGAGCACAATTATGATTTAACATATGTCCCTAATCAGCTAAAGTCAACAGATTGCCAATATAATGTTGAATTACTATTATGCTCCTATCTAACTACAAAATAACAATATTGCTGCTCATCAATATACAACTTTAAAATATCAATATTAAATTAGGCACTAATTAATAATGTAACCCGATTATTTGGTAATAATTTTATACCCGAATATGTTACCACTATAAACAAAATTTATTCTTCATCATGGATTAACCTGTGTAATTGAATTTTAGTTACATTGTAAACTTCCTTATAATTAGATATTCAATGATAAATTTATACCAATGCATATTGCTTGATTGGATATGACAAAATTAGAGTTACAGTGCAAGAAACGAGACTGTTTTTTTAAAATATTTTCATACCGTCTTATTGAACAATATTTTTTAAATATAGCGATAAATATAAGTTGGTCTTTCTCTTCTTATGTATCATCCAGGACTAACACATACAAGATAAACTTTTAGATATATCCATCCATTACCCACATGAGATTTATGCACATGATGCCAACAGTATAGACAGACTCCCAATTAAATGTCTTATTCGGTTATGGACATGGTACCTTCATTTGTGATTTGTTTGTATTCACTAGATCATGGAAAATTGTACTAACCAAAATTTTTCAGTAAAATTTATAATTTTTTTCTTTTCTTTTCCTTTTTTTTGCTAATCCTCTTTCTATCGTTTTATTGTGGATGACCATTATTTGATTCCATTCCTTTTATGATGTTTTATTTCGCAGGGTTTGGTCAATATTACAGCAATGCCGGACATGAAACTCGAAATTCCTGACGGAACTGTGCTGGAGAACAAGGTAAAAAGATAAATAACTATGCCAGATTCCTGTGTTTATATATTAATATAAACTTAGTAGACTTACTTGAATAACCTGTGCTGCATCTTCAGATAATTAGGAGGCAAAGTGATTTATAAGGAGACTTGCAACACACCAGAGAGACTAGCTGTGTTCTTTACTTGTAATAAATCAATGCTTGGGTGCAAGCAATTTTTGTCCAGGGTAGTGCGGTATTTTTTTTATCATAATTTAGCTTAAATATAGTTTTTGTAACATGTTTGCTCATCAATCAATAATATGTGCCCAGACATTTGTGCTATAACCGGATCAAATGATTACTTTAAATATTTAGTTTACGGAGCTGTACATTTCACAGAGCTTGGCATCAGTGCTCACATTTTTATAAAGAAAATATTTGTACGGTTTAAACCTGTGAATGATATAGATTAACTACCTTAGTCTATAGCGTACTGTGAATGGTTTTTATCCAGCTCTACTAAATTCGAAATGACAACCTAATCACCAGGGAATGATCAATGCATTTGGTTATCCAAAAGGGCGCTCTAAGAGTAAGAGCAAGCAAGTGTTGTTTTTAGTGACTAGTTTTTTTTTTGGCTAAATTTTTCTAGTGATAATTACACATACTACATCCTTATGAAAATTAATGCATCTTGGTTTTTCTGAAACTTTTGAATATTAGAGTTTGTTATTGCACTTCAAATTTCGGTTAATCTACCTTGTCAATCTCATGAATAGTAACCTACATGTGTTTCTGGAGCATATGCAGCAAAGGCATATTTAAATTTGAAATAATAGTAACATACTATTTTTTAAAAATAGCAATCATTATAGTTTACATAATTATTATTTTATCTATTTTAGCCCTAACGGTCGTTGAAGATGCTCTTATGCTTTCTTGCAGTGAAGTGAACTTATTTGTAAGCTGTAACTTGTAACGAAGTGAAAATTTAATATGCTGTGTAGAAAAATTAGTCTGAAAAGTATTTAGTCAATTATAAACTTACTAATGTTCTAACAAACATTTTAACATTTAAGGAACGATTTAGTTATCAAATCTTTGTATCTAGTTTTTTTTTGGGCTAAAATATATTGAGTTTTAATACTGTTAAAATATTTATTTGATTAGAAATTTGTAAAAGAATTTAAACTGAATTTCAGAACTGACCATGGGCCGTGCCCATTAACGTTTAAAGTTCATCAGTGTATTCGAAATTTCATAAAGAGAGAGCCACGATTACTTTTGACAAAATGAAGAAGTTTGAAGAAGAAAAATGTTTTGACATATTATATGTCTTGTTATAATTGGTTGCAAAAATAATAAAGAAAATGGTTTTCCTTGCTCAAATTAGTAAAATGCAATGGGTGTATCCCAGGTTTGGCTCTCCTCGTGAACTTTAATAAATATAAAGGGTATATCTTACATAAAAATAAAGGGTATATCTTAGGTTGTGTGTAAAAGTTAAGTTCGAATCATAAATAAGAAGCTCTTTTCTTTATTCAAAATTTCAACCCTTTATAAGTGAGTCCTACCTTTGTATTTATAAAAGACTTAAGAGGGCTTATTTTAGTACAAGTGGGCCTGTTAGGTCTAATTTATATATAAATGTTTATTCTAATTATTACAATTGGGCCTTTTGGGTCCTCCTCTAAGACTTGGTCCAACATTTATCCCGCTATAGATTCTCCAATATCTTTAGATTTGGATTGTTTTAATTCCTCAGAAAAGGCTAGCAGAATTTAAAATAATTAAGTAGAAAAAAGAAAGAAAATGGTACTTGTTGTATTTAGTTAATTACGCTTCTGCCCGCGTTACTCTGCGTTGTTTTTTTTAAAATGTATATAATAATTTTTCTTTTTGTTTTTCAGATATGTTGATTGGAGCAGTGACTGTTTGAATTCTCCCTCGCCCATTAAAAGGACTGCAGCGCGCCCGAAAGATTCATTCCCCTACTCTTATCTCTACCGCATCAATAAGTCGATTTCGAGTTTTCTTTTGTCTTCCTTTTCAATGTTAAGATCTTTGCGCTCATTGTTTCTTTCTTGTTCTTGCGATTCTTAGAGTAGAATCAAGATTGACATGGAGGGAATGAGTTCATCATCTTCTATACAAACTGTTTCTAACTGCGATCCCAGGAAAAGGCCCCCAGAGGAAGGTGATCAAGAATCTTCTTAGATTTTAAATGAGCTGGAGATTCCTGATTTGGATCAATGTCATTCGTTTAATTTCTTGGAGGAGGATGAACTCTTGTCTGGAATCTCAGACGGTCCACACCCCTCTCCTCCTTTGAGCCCTCTCACTCTATCACTTATAAGTCAGGTTATAGAGGAGAGCTTTCGTTTGGGGAGAGAAGAGTTCTCGGATAAGCCTGGCCTCAATTACCTCAGCCACTATATATACAAGGAACCCCCGTGGGACAAACTAAAGACATATATTGATCTGGATAACGGTTATTGATATCGAAACTCTGATGGTTAATGAACGTGTTTGGATAATGCCAGAGTATCAAACACACGGGATCCCGATAATTTTATTTCACTTTGGGCTTCGGCTACCAATGCATCCATTTTATCAGGAAATTTACGAGGTCATAGGATGTGGGGTCGGCCAATTGACGCCCAACTCCGTTGCCCAACTTAGCGGCTTCGTCGCATTGTGTGGTGATAGAAATATGAATCATTCTATAAAGTTATTTTTCTCGATAAATGGAGTTCAGTACCACGAGGGACAATTTTACTTTGATACTCGTCAAGAGAATGAAAATTGTGAGTGTGAGGTCCTTGAATTTGGGTTACCATGTTAAGTGGTTGTATGTCGGTGGCCCGGATTTGGAGTTTGTGAGACCTTGCAGGAAAGTTAACGAGGCTACTACTGACTATCTGAACAACCTAGAAAGTATGATACGAGTTACTTGGATAAGTTTCATGGGTCGAGGTTGATATATACCCATTTACAATTGAAAGATCTTAGGTTCTTGAAGAGTCATGATCGTAAGGAGAATGAATCTAATAGGGTTTACTTATTATGCATATAATTTTATTTGCTTGCTTGTGCTCTGCAAATCATCCGATAACTGAATTGACTCTTTTTTTTATTGTAGTGGCCGGAACTTCGTTAAAGAAGATTTTGAGTAGTGGGGTTCGAGGAGAGATGGATAAGGCTACGATGCTTCTTGTTGAACAAGCGTTGAAGGGGGTTGTTGATGTGGCCAAGTCTAGACCGTCAATGGTTGGTCACTCTATTTCGATGGAACTTTTGGACGATAAGGGGGACAAGGTGATAGAGGATCAGAGAAAGGTGGAATCAGATGTCGACGTCGCTGGTATTAATCCTCGTAAAAGGCACATACGTGATGTTATGGACCTCGGGGGAGATGTGTCGGGGTGAGGTGATGTTGGTGTGGGTAATATTAACAAGACTTTGACCTTAGTAGGGAATCGTGCTATAATGACTGACACATTGGACCCCCGAGTGCGGAAGGAGGTGTTCGCGTAGAGATTCAGCCAACAGAGTGTCGGACGGGTTGTTCCGCCGTCCCCCTTCGGGATTTCCAGGTCTTTCATCTCCCCCATGATTCTGCGGCCTATGGTTCAAGAAGTCGTAGTGACATTGTTGATAGGTGCAAGGGTCGAGCTGGGCGGGTAATATGAATATTATTTTAATTTTTACCCTTGTTGATTATGATGCTGGACTTTTATTTTATTTTTGATCTTGCCCATACATTTATAGGGCATATACTCCCTTTGACTATTTAATTTTATGTTTACCATTTTTGGCCGATGTGACTCAGATCCTAGAGGAATTTAAAAATGATATCGATGGCAAGGTCCGATCAAATTAGAGGCCGAGGTGGCGGAGCTCAAAGGAGAAAAGAAGAAGCTGGAGGCCGCTTATAGAGAGATGGAGAAGCGTGCTGGTGAACTGGCTAGGAGCAACTCTGAGTATTTGACGCAGATTGGCGAGTTGGCTGCTGCGGCGAAGGCGAGTAATGACAAAGTAAGAGATCTCGAGGTCGCGTTTTGTGAGATGGAAAATTCACGTGATGAGGAGAAGAAGATGGGTGAGGTGTTGGATTGCGAACTTGCTAACCTCCGTGATGTTCACAAGGGTGTTCTTGAAGAGAATGGCGCTTTGAATATTGAGGTGGAAAAGGGGGTCGAGGATATCGCCTAAGCTCTGGGTGACCGGTACGATCGCTGCCTATACCATTTGTCGAATGCCGGAGATGGTCATTCCTTCAGTGATTATATTCGTGACTTTGCGCCTCCACAGGCCGACCCTTGGGATCAAAGCAATGTTGGTGGATCTTGAAGGCGGGGAATGCCCCATGAACAATGTAATGATGTTTTATTTTGAAGTGTTTTGGTTCCTATCATACTCTGGCTTGTGTTATTTTGTGAGTTTGTGGGATATTTTAATTTAATTTGGATATTCGATGTAGTAATTTTGGAGATATCCGTATTTCCCTTTTGTGATATAATGTGAAGGATATTAAAATGATCCATGAGTTTGTTTTTCATGTTCGGATTGGTTTTTTGTGGAATTGCATCTTTTCCTGTCTTATGATGCATATTGTTATAGTTTATGGTATTTTTTTGAATTTGAGCGAATATTGGTATAATTTTTATGACTTGTTCAATTCTGTTAATGTGTAAATGGTGGGATTTTATGTTTGTGCCTAGATCATTTTATCGAATTCTGGTGAAACATCGTATTGTCCTTATTTCATTGAGAGACCATAAGTGTGGGTTGTTTAATGAATATCGTATTGTCCTTATTCCATTAAGAGACCATATTAGTGTAGTTTTTTTTGTGATATACGAGCTGCTTTTCAGAGACAAAGCAAGGGTAAGTACTGAAGTTTGTATTTAAATTACTTAATGGACCTTCGATGGGGGCCTCATAACGACCCTCATTGCATTGAGGGCAGATCATAAGGCGGTAGACAATGTTTTACAAGCTTCAATTTAAACAAGATAAGAAAAACTACTGATAGAATTTCTTGTGATGAATGCCATTCCACGCATTCTTAAAGGGTCGGTCATCAAGATGAGCTAGCTCATAGGTGCCCGAGCTTACGACCTTGGCTATCTTGTATTGGCCTCCCCACGAGGGCTTGAGCTTTCCTGTTACCATTGACTGCGAGGCGGCCATCTCTTGAAGCACGAGGTCATTGACCTTGAGTGGTCTTCACTTTATTGTTAAAGTACTTGGCGATTTTTTCCTACTGAGTTATCATCCGAAGTATCGAGTCTTCCCTAGCTTCCTCCAACAAGGCGTTGTGAAACTTTAGACCCTTAGTAGACTGGGCCGGGTCGAAGGCTTCGACACATGGGGAGATCAAGCTCACCTCGACGGAGAGAATGACATCAACATTGTATGCCAGTGGATAAAAGTCTCGCCTGTCGTGGTGCGAGGTGTCGTCCTATATGCCCATAACACATTTGGGAGCTCATATACCCAATAATGCGGGATTTCTTCAATATACATTTTCAACCCTTGGAGAATTGTTCTGTTGGATACCTCAACTAGTCTGTGGGCCTGGGGGTAAGCGATAAACGCTTTGATATGTTGAATTTTAAGCTCTTTCAAGGCTCTTTCAAATTTTGCTCCAAAAAATTGGGTTCCATTACCGGAGAGGAGGATTCTAGGAATTCCGAAATGAAATACCACATGTTCCAAGAAGAATTCGATCATGTCTTTTTCCCTGATTTTTGCCAAAGGTTTTTCTTCTATCCATTTTGTTGTGTAATTAATGGCGACCACGATATACTGTCATTGGTTCTTGGACATTGGGAATGGTCCCACAATATCGATAAAGAACGGACATGGGGGAAGGATCGAGGTCAGCTGAGCCGTTGGTTGATGACTAACTTTGCCATGTATTTGGCATGCCCGACCTTTCTTGACGTATTCTTCGTAGTCCTTATGCATCGTGGGCCAATATAATCCTTGTCGCATGATTTTAAATGCTACGGTTTTCCCTCCCAGGAGTTCACCACATATGCCCGTGTGAACCTCGATGAGCGCCAATTGGGCTTCATCAGGGCCTATACATCGGAGTAAGGGTTCTGATAATGCCCGACAGAACAGGGTTGTTCCCTCCACACAGTAATTCCTTTCTTTAAACATGAGAGAACGGGCTTCAGGTTTCGACTCTAACAGTTTGTTATCCAAGATATATTCCATAAAGGGTGTCCTCCAGTCGGCGCAATTCTGAATCTCGTTCACCAATTCTATGTTATCGAGGGGCGTGGGTGTAACGCCCTCCAAATCTGGGGTCTAGATCTGGGGGTTACTTGCTAATCACCAAATTAAAACAAACCTGTATGATAATTATACAAACCTATATCTAAAACCTTCTATTCTATCCAAGATCTTTTCAGGTTGAGATATGAAAACAAGAATGACATACTAACTTTATTACAAATTCAAATATAAAATCTCACAGAACTCTCTTTATTACAAACCATCGTCTAAACAAGTTTTAAAACTAAATTCATTTTATTTCAAACACACACCACATTTATCTACACTACACCTGCTCAGGTGGCTCAAAGTTCTCTTCTTAGATCGGGATTAGCACTTTTGGTATTAGAGGATCCCGCTGTTTGACACGCTTCTTTACTACGTGATTTCGGATAGGTTTCATTCTCTTTCTTAACTGAAAACAAACAAGGTGAATAACAACAAAGGGTGTGAGCCAAAATTTGCTCAACAAGTCCACAATATATAAACAGTAGTATGTTAAAGATAAATGAACCGGTAATCTGATTGTATCGGTAACTATGCATTTCTGCAAAAGAGAACGAAGGCCGCTATTAGCGATTATCAATAAACTAGACTGAACACAAGTTCACACCTATATCCTGCTGATCAGCCATAATACAGTGCAGATCTACACCTCTATGTATAGATCAATTTGGGCACCCAGGCTCTACGGCCCAACATAAGGATCTGGTTAATTCACGGTCCTTAGGATCAAGTGTATACCTGATCCTAATCGTCACCATCCAGTCCAAGGATTAGCAAACGAAACAATCAGTATACTTTGATGTATCCCAACATCGGAATATATCAGGATATATATATATATATAATATTGAAATATGAATAGAATATTCAAAGAATCAAGAGAAATCAGGAATCGAAATGAAATATGAACAAAGAAATAATAATTATGTATCAGTGAATGTGAACAGGAATTATCAGTGTTTAACTGCGATGAGAATCTGAAAGTAATTCACTTTTCGGAATTTAAAATAGGGAAAAAACTTGCCTGTCACGCGATCTACTACAAGTATACCACCACTCTCTAACACTGGCTCGGTCCACCTTGTTGGCTTCATATCTATTAGAGAAAGATATTTATTTAGTCAACTCGTATGTCAATCGCGTCTCGAGCCGACTTCATGTAGCCCTCATCGTCTACCCGTATGTTTACAATTAACTCATATAATAATTACTAACAAATAAAACTCGATTAACCACATAAGTCACATAGCACATAAGTCACATAACCCTTTTTAGGATTGAAAATAATTTTTGGAATTGAAATCGACTCGCTATTCGCATTACTGAACAATATCTGGCTCGTTTCTTAATTTTCGGAATTTATTGGACTCGTCTCTATAAGTAATAGGTCTGTAAATGAATAAATATCGAAAGCCGACTTGTTTCCAAAAGAAACACCAAATATATATATGATCTTTGCCTCGGGTTCTATTTCCAACTTCAAGCCAACACTGAGCGCCTCATATTCAACATTGTTTGTGACTTGAAATTTGAATTTAAGAGCTTGCTGAACTTTAAAGTCTTCGGGGCTGATCAAGATTATCTCCCCCTTCCTAAGTAGCCGCAGACGAGCCATCGACAAATAAAGGCCAAGCCCTTGATGGGTCATTATCGAGGTTTGATTGTTTATGACTAAACTGGCACTCGACGACGAAATTCGACAACACTTGGGCTTTTGTCGATGTTCGTGGATTGTATTCGATGAAAAATTGATTAAGCTCAATTTGTCCACATAACGAGCCTTCCAGTCATGTCGAGTTTATGCAGGATCCGCTTGAGCAGCTGGTTTTTTGGAACATGTATCTCCCTTGCTTGGAAGTAATGATGAAGCTTTCAACTTGTAGTGATCAGGGCATAGACGAGTTTCTCCACTTGAGGGTATCTTGTTTCAATGTCACGCAATGAGTGATTGATGTAATACACCGGGGCTTCCTTACCCTCATCTTATTACACCAGAATAGCTGCAATCATTTCATTGGTAGCGGATAAAATATCCTCAAAGGTTCACCCGACTGAGGTCTTGTGAGAATTGGAGGATTGGTGAGAAAAGATTTTAGTTTGGAAAAGCTGTTTTTGCAGTTGTCATTCCACTCAAACCTTGATGACTTGGAAGCTTGTTTCATTATTGAGAATAACAAAAGGCATCTCTTAGATGATTGAGGGATAAAGTGTCTCAGGGCAGCAATGTATCTTGTCAATCGTTGCACATCCTTTATGGATTTTGAATCTTTCAAATCTAGAAGTGCCTTTGTCTGGGCTGGATCGACCTATATTCCCTGCTGGGTGGAAAGAAATCCCATGAACTTTCCCACTGTGAGGCTGAAGGAACACTTGGTAGGATTTAAAAGTATGTTGCGGGTCGCACATTTTTAAAGGTTTCATGAAGGTCGTTCACGGGGTCTGAAGCCTTTTTTGACTTGGAGATCATATCATCAACATGTTTCGTCCTATCTGGGCTCCAAAAATAGTGTCCATTATTTGTTGAAATGTGGTACCAACATTGATAAGGCCAAAGGGCATGAGCCTATATCCAAAAAATCATCGATGTATGATGAAAACAGTTTGTTCCCAATCTTGGTTATTCATTTTTTTCTGGCTGTACCTCGAGAATGCATCCATAAATGAGCGTTGATAAACTGATCAATATTTGGAAGAGGATAAAAGTCTTTAGGGCACGCTCGATTCACGTCAGAATAGTCAATACACATTCGCCATTTGCCATTGCTTTTCTTAACCTGGACGACATTAGAAATCCACGTGGGAAACTTGACGGGTGCGAGAAATCTGTCTAACTCTTGGTCGATAACTGCCTCTTTTTCTTCGGAGAATATGCGATATTTCCGTCGAATTGGAGTTAGATCCTTGCTAATATGCAGCGAGTGTCGGGCTACAACCTCGGGAATACCCGACATGTCTTTGAGATCCCATGCAAAAATGTTCGTGATTTCTCGAACGAGATTCGTTATGTCGAGCTTGATGGGATCGGCCAAATTTTTGCCTATGCGAGTTTTCTTGCGGGGTCACCCACCATGATATTAATGTTTCCATATCATCAACTGGTGAGCATAAGTTTCTTACAGGAATGTCAATCATCTCCCTAAAGTCGATATTGAGGATCTGATTGACCTCCAACTCATCATCTTGTTTGGTTCTTGGCGCAACGGCGGTTGTTTAACATTGACGTTCTACGGCCTGATCTCCAATAATTTCCCCAACTCCAAACTCCATGGAAAACTTCATATTCAGGTGAGTGATAAATATAATTGCTCTTAAGACGGCGATTGTCATCCTGCCTAGGATGGCGTTAAAACTATAAGAGGCGCTAACCACGTGGAATTTGACTACCTTCCAAATTTGACACGAAGGAGAACTGGATAATATCGACATATCAACAGTGCCTACCACGTGAACTTCATTTCTAGTGAACCCATACAGTGGAGTGCGAGAGTTTTCGAGTCTGCAATCTCCGATATACATTCGAGCAAAGGCATGGTGATACAATATGTTTACGGAACTCTCATTATAAACTAGCATTTTCTTGATAGTGTTATTTCCCACACGAGTCGTGATGATGGGAGCATCTTGATGGCCCTCGATGAGGCCTAGGTAGTAGTCATCATCAAAGAATGATAAGACTGTGGTAGGGTTCGCACGTAGGTGTTTCACCGACAAGGGATTTATGTTGAGCACCTCACGTGCGTATATCTTACAAGAGTTATTCGATGCACCACTGGTCGCTATAACTCCAAATATTATGTCAATGACCTTATCCTCATCATGTCTCCGGTCATGTCGATATGTGCCTTCTTATTCCATATAATGGACTAACTGTCCTCGATGAATTTTTCCCTCGATGAGGTTACTCAATTGGAAGAATTATTCAGTCGTGTGGCCTGTATCTTAATGGTAGTCGCGGTACCTTGAGCTCAGAGGTTGATCAGGTTTCATTGGCCTCGGTGATTGATAGTCTGGCTCTGTTTTTAACACGTCTAAGATTGTTGTCTTATCAGCGTTAAGCTTGGTGAATTCTTTGTCAGGGCGCGGGTGAGGTTGCCACTCCCTTTCTTTTCTGTCCCTCGACGGGTAGTCAATTGCTCTACTTCTCGGAGATCGACGGCTATCACGTGTTCATTCCTATTGTGGTGATCTTATGATGTAGCTGCAACGGCGCTCATATCTCGAGGAGCGTCATGGCAACTGGATACAACTCACCGCCTCCTGTAAAATCATTCAGTGTTCAATAATTTAAAACACTGTTTGCAGGGTTTTTGGCCATTTCTCGAATATCTCCTCGAGGAGCATGCCATGTCGAGATTTGTCGATGTCCGTCGTTAAGAAATTTACGGCCATTTGTTCTATGAGATTTGGAATTTCTGTTATTTCCTCCATAAAGCGAGTTAAAAAACTACGAAGGCTTTCATTCGATCTTTGATACATAGTCATGAGAAATGTTGTGATTTTTATGCCCTTGTAATTTTTGGAAAAACGAGCTTGAAATTTTCTTTTTAGCATAGACCAGGAGTCGATGGAATGAGGAGGCAAATTATTGTATAAGTGGAGCACCGTGCCTTGTAGACACGTGGAGAAGAATTGGCAACGGGCGATCTCTGAGTGCCCGAAGAATGTCATTCGACCGTCAAATGTATTTAGAAATGCTACAGGATTGGATGAACCGTCAAAATGATCGAGTGATGGAATTTTTAACGTTCTGTTAATGCGAGTTTTCTCAAGTACGAGTGACAGGGGGCTTTCAACCACTGTCTCAAAACCCGATTGAAAGCGCATTAAGCTTCGCATTTGTGCCATGTCCTCCTGTATTTTCACAAAATCCTCATGGAAGATGGTATATGTGGATTCTGTCTTTTGCAAGCTGTCGCCAGAGGAGACCGTTCATTATCGATGGTCTCATGATTGGGAATATGTTGACTCGACAGAGGGCTCATACTCGTAATCAGCATCGTCCTCCTCCTTAAAATACTGTTCGTCCGACCCTTGGTTTGCTATCATTGTGTTACGGAGTTCTTTGCGCAACTGACGGATTTCTCGCCGTCGCTCTAGCTTGGCCGTCAGAATGCGGTCCTCTTTATCCAAAAGTTGAAGCTTTTTATCGGAGCAGTCATCGTTATTGAGAGCTTCCTCTTGATGCATCATCAAGTGCTCGATCTTTTCAAGGTGCAGGCATATGTCGCTGGATAGGACTTGTTCACCCTTTGCCTCTAATCTGGTTGAAACTTACGTTTCTTCGGAAAAGCCTCCATGTATGTCGAATATGGTGGTTGACTCGCCGGATCTGGGGGGAATAAGCATTTTGGCTATAACATCGGCTGTTTCGAAGATTCTTGATTGTCGGATTGTATAGGAGCAGTCATAATCACAGCTGATGAAACTTTGGGTGGAGCCTCTTTTTTATTGCGGATCTACTTCGTTCGTGATCATTTTCTTGTTAGAATTAATAATTAAACTCCTTATAGCGCCAAATGATAATTCAAATATTAGAGGAATATTCGAAAGATAAATAAGAAGCTCTTTTCTTGATTCAAAATTCCAACCCCTTACAAGTGAGTCCTAGTTTTGTATTTATAGGAGACTTAAGAGGGCTCCTTTTAGTACAAGTGGGCATATTGGGCCTTTTGTATATGTAAATGTGTATTCTAATTATTACAATTGGGCCATTTGCCTCTAAGATGTGGTCCATGTTAGGTCTCAATATGTTTGTAGAAGGGGGGTTGAATACAAACAATACCGTTTAATCGAATAAAATACGGAATAAAAAAGGTGAAACAAAATTCAAGTTAAATAAAATTATTATTAAACTTGAAAGGTGTTACAACAATGGTATTGTTTACAAGGGATTAATCTCAAATCAATTATCACAAATCTAGAATAAATTCGACATGAACTTTTTCTATTTTTGCAATAAAAAGATCAAATGCAAAAAGCGATTTGAGATTAAGTTCTAGGGATTTCGATCCGCTAGATAATTACACAAGAACAAGAAAAGTATTTCTAGTGGATTGGATTTAACAATAAATACTAGAAATAAATGATCTGTGAATTTGCAATAATTTCTCTGCAGGTTTCTTTTGTTTTGTGTTCTGCTGAATGATATATTCAATGCTCTGCTCCACTTGAAAAAATAGCTGCTGTGTTTTATATTGAATCCTTTGATTTTAATTGGCAAGACAATCCATTTAGCTCAGCATGACAATCCTTTAAACTGGTAAGACTTTAGGTAGGACTATCAATTGAACTGATAGGACTTTCGGCAAGACAATCTAAATGAACTGGCAAGACAATCAAATGAACTGGCATGACTTTCGGTATGACTATTGATTGTCATACCGATTGTCTTGCTAATACAAAAGAAAGTCTTGCTGAATTAATATAGAATATTAATTCAAAATCAATTCTGAAAATACATAATATTAATTCAGAATTAATTAATCAATTAATTCAATTAATCAATAAATTAATCTTTGCAGATATAATTTATTTTTTTAATTAAATTATATGACTTAATTAATTAATAGAGAATTAATACTACTCTTGAGCAGCAACCATTCTTCTGAAAATCACTGTCAATTATGAATCAATTCCACCACTTCAATGTTGACACTCGATGTACTGTCTGGTTCATGAGTGACTAACTTCCGTGACGTTTCTTCATGCCTTGACCTTGATACTCTTGATTTTCTTCAGATTAAATCCTTGTAATTAATTGATACCCTGACGAGATCTCTATCACTTGATTAAATCCACAATCTTGATTTATATCACTGAGGCTTGATCAATTTCTTGAGCTTCTTCCAGTGAATTAAGTCATCAAGTCTGTAGACGAACAATGTTACTTAATCCTTTGACATATGTTACTATGAGAGATCTCTCTGACGATAGAACCACTATTTACTTGTTACATCCTTATTTGAGTTCAGTTAAATCCTCGAATAAACAAATAGGCTATGACATATGCCTTTCAATCTCCCCCTATTTATTTGTTAGACAATAACAACAAATACCTAGAGGATAACTCAACTAACAAATAAGAAAAAGATATAAACAGTAATGCAAAGTAAATAGCAGAAAAGTTCTGGATTATATTTAACATTTTTCAGATTCCAAATGAAATGTACAAGTGAATACAAGATAGATGTTCCTCTAGCCTGAACATATAACTACATTAGTCTATCTTGATTCATAAAGCTCTAATCACATTACATTGAATTTTGAGCTAATTGAATTCAGTTCTCTTCTCTTCTGACTTCACCTTCTTCCAAATCTTGAAGCAACTCCTTGTCAAAGACACGATCCTTTTTCTGAAGTGAAGCTGTCTGGTCTAACTGGTTGAACTCCAACTGTCTTTAGCTTATTCTTGAGTTGATTGTACCTTTTAATATTCTTTTCACAATAAGCTTGAATCAGATCAGCTCCTTGAGTTTTCAACATGGATGAATATCCAGCAGTTCTTAAGTGATGTTCCATCCAGACCAGATGCTTAGCTGAGTAGTCTTTAAGAGATTGTGAATCGAGGTGGCAGATTTGAAGACAGTCAGACTTAAAGAATCTTACTTGATGAGGATTGTTGACCACTTGAGGACTAGCCCTGCTGGAAAACTCTTTGAGCCTTTCTCGAAGAACTTCATTCAATTCTGAGCTTCTTTTGACTTTGTTGAGAAGAACCCAAGTCTCTGACAAAGAACGATTCTCAAACAGATGAAGTGACACCTTGAAAGATCCTTCGCTCTGACAATATACAAATATGCTCATCTCATTTAGGGATCTGTCAAAGGCAGCTGTGATCCTTGAGACTTCAGTCTTTATAGCATTCATGTACATGTCATTGTTTGGATTAGAGATCTCCAGCTTGTCCAGAAGATATAGAAACTGCCTATCATTGTTTGTGCTCAGCTGAGGCATATCAAGTACTCTCCTAGCTTCATCCCATTTTTCACCAATCTTCAGTCTAACATCTCTTCTCCTTTCTTGAGCTTTAATGTCATGAAGACGTTGCTTTTGAAGAGTTTCTGTTCTTTGTATGTCTTTCCTCATGTCAATGATCTGGGATACCTTTTTGAGTTCAGTTTCTTTTCTTTTCATCTCTGACTGCTGCTGCTGAAACTCTTTCTCAAACAGAGGATCCACTGGAGCTTCCTCTTCCCATTCTCCAAAATCACTTTCCTCCTCAGCTTCAAAGAAACCATCTTTATCTTCCAAGACTGGTTCAGTGGGAACGTCACAAATATCAAAGTCATCCTGTTTTCCACTATAGTAGATATCATCAGGCTTCCCTGTGCCTCCAGCAGACGAATCTTTTTCTTTTCCCTTTTCACTTCTCCCTTTCTTCTCCCCCTTAGTTGAGGAATCCTCTACAGACTTTCCTTTAGATCCTCCATGACCTCCATCACCTCCCGAGCCTGAGCCTCCACTAGACGGCCCTTCAAAGAAAGTCCTTTGTTCTTCATTGGGACAGTGAGAATTTTTTATCATGAAGTACAAGTGCTTCATCCCTTCATTCAGATGTTCCATACCCGTTTCTATCTTCAGAAATCTGGAGGAATCCAGTGAATGATTCATTTCAACCAAGTCTTCAAGAGAAGTCATTCTTGTATGTAGAGAGCAGAAGTTTGAAATGTCGTCAGCTGATAACGTTGGAGATGCCTGGATTGAGTTTAGCTTTGGTACAACAGATGTCTTCAAATCTGATATTTAAGTCCTGATGAGAGCCAGCTGATTATTGACAGAGGTGGAAGAAGAAGACCGTTCAACCACTTGTGCTTTGAATGATTTAGCTTCAGCCTGACTTTTTGCAAGTTGTTCCTTGAGATCAGCAATTTGAGCTAACAGATTTTCAGTGTTTGTGTCTGTGTGTGCGCTCACCTGAATATCTCTCCTGTTTGATTCACTCAACTCACGTGCATGTGTATCTCTCAATATAATTGCTCGTGAGGAGTCTTCCTGATACTGATCTTCTGTACCTGCATTTAAAATCACCCTAGCCTCTTCAAGAGAGGTCAGTGGTGGAGATCATGCTAATGAGAAAGCTGTCTCCAAGTCAAGTGTGTCAAAGGTTCCAGTCAAAGTTGTGAAAGCAACTGAGACTAACTCAGACACACATGAGTTGGATAACACAAATGCCATGTCTTCCATGCATAAGTTGCCTATTTTTAATCCCTCTCATAAAGCATGTGGTGTTCCTGATTGTATGTCTTGTGCTTTTAATTTGATGTATGCTTATTTTAATGGTAAGCATGTTTCTAATGATAAGACTACTCCTCGTCAGCATGTGAATAATAGGAAGCATGATAGGTCTAAGACTGCTAGTCCTCCTAAAGCTAGAAAGGAGACATTTGTGCCTAAGCCTAAACAGAAATTTGTCAAGGCTGTTCACAAGGTCAAATGTCCAGTCATTGAGAAAGTTGAGAACATTAAAATTAAGAACGTTGTTTTGCCTGATAAAGGCCAATTTTACAAGTATGCCTGATAAAGCATGTGGAGGTCAGTGGTGGTGCAATGGGAATTCGCGAGTCCCGATCCTCAGTCAAACCTATCATTTCATGTGAAATAGATGTTTGAATTGCTTCAGGGATAGATTGACCGAGTTGCCCTCCACTTTCTCCAGATAAATCTGTGAGTGGAGAATCCCGTGAGGGAGCCAGAGGTGTTGGATCTGGGAGGGGAGAAAATGACTCTATTAAAGGTGGCTGAGAGTCAGATTTTCCCTCAGAAGCATGTGACGGCTCTTCTGCCGTAACTATGGCAGGCACTGTAACCGATTCTATGTGCACTCCTCGCTCCATGTCCTGAGTATCATCTACTGGTCTGTATGCTTCCATTGTGAGTAATGGAATTATGCTTGACTCAGTACAGGATTCCATGGCCCTATGGCGAATTTCAATAGATTCATCCTGTTGAGAGAATGTTTCTAGTAACTGTTCAGTGGCCATTTTAAAGTCCATGTCCTGTTGGGAGGACAAGGATGGGCTTTCAGATGCCTCAATAAATGTTCTCCTTTTCTTGGGTAGAGGCAAGAGCTGAGGGTTCATTCACATCTACTAACAAACTACTTCCTACTAACCTTCTAGGCAACATTTTAGACAGTGGGGGAGAGGTTGAGATAGGTTGTGACTCTGTGTTTGGCTCTATGACCTGGGATTGAAGCTGTGGTTTTACAACTTCATGGTCAGTCCTATCAACCACTGGGGGTCTTTCAACAGAAGTAGGAATAGGTTGAGTTTGAGGAACTATTACCTGTAGAGGAAGAGCATCTGATGTTTGAGCCTGGGTGGTTTGAACCACTTGAGGTTGAGCTTGCTGTTCATGACCGGGAAGATTGAAGATAGGTAAAGGAATATAAGTGGCCATGAAAGCAGATACAAGTACTGGAACTTGCATCAATTTGAAAGTTGTGTCTTGGAGGGTGTAAATCTTTTTGCTTACAGGAGGGGGTTCGGTTATTGAGGAGTTAGCAAAAAGGGCTTTATGCTCAGGTGAGAGAATATGTTCTGCTATGAGCATGAGAAAACGAGCATAGTAGCACGAGACCCTACGATTTGTAGAATGATCACGTAAAGCAGTAGTGAGACGTCTCAAAAGAATGGGTAAAAGTAGTTTGCCAAAATTGATCCTTTGATTGAAAACAACCGCAAGACCAATATACTGCAGAGTGGAAGTGATGTTGTGAAAGTTGGATTTAGTGCAGTTGGCAAACACTTTAGAAAGAGTATCGAAGAAAATGTCCCATTCAGAAACCAAATTGGATTTTGATAACTTGGTTAAATTAATCACCCCCTGATAGTGAATAGCATGGAAAAAGTTTGAAATATCATTTTCAGAGGGCAAATTACAGAAATTGTCCATAGGAAAATTTAACGCTCGATTGACGACTGTTTCATCAACTACATACTGTGTGTTTGCCACGATGAATGAAAAAGATTTAAAATCATCGGCCACAGTAGAGGTTGTGCAAATCAGTCTGAGCAGATCAATATTTAAAATCACATTTGATTTAATAGTAGAGCTAACAATCGAATGGTCATTTAAAAATCTAATCCACGGCTTAAATTTTTCTACATCACATTTATCTGGATTAAAATAACCAACAAGATTATGCGAAATAATTTGGAAATTGAGAGCCATTTTAAAAATAATAATAAGACATACACTTTCAGAATTTTAAGAGTAATATTAAGAAAATTCGAATTAATTAAATTAATTTAATAATTCGAATTAAATCAATTATATTCGAAAAATTTAGAAAGAAATGTATCTCGTTAAAGTTCTTAACTCACAAAAGCAGATTTGAAAAAACGCACAAGACACCAAACAAAATTCAATAGAATTACCCAAAATCAAACAAACACAAATTAATTTTTTTTATTAACAAAAAAATCGACAGCACTTCTGTATGTATATACGTGTATGTATATATCACAGGAGTGATGATTTTGTATGCTGAGTAAAAACTCGAGCAAGGAAGACAAGGGAGGCAGTTTGATCTGTTCGAATAGAGAGAGAGAGAGAGAAAAAACGAGAGAAAAAAAACTGATGGAATTTGAAAAAAAACAAGAACTGAATGAATTAACAAGACAAAGAGACACTGAATAGACAACTGGTATGACAATTCGGGATAGTCTTACCGATTGTCATACCGATAGTCATACCGGGCAAATTGAGAAAACAAAAACAAAAAATAGTAATAATATATAACTGGTATGACAATCTGATAGTCATACCGATTGTCATACCAGTACAAAATAAAACACAAAATATCTGATATTAATTTTATTACTGGCATGACAATCAATAATCATATCAATTGTCTTACCAGTTATAAAATTAAACTGAATTAAAAATAAACATGTATTTGTACCGGAATGACTTTCAGTGTATTTGTACTGGAATGACTTTCAGCAAGACAATTTCAATTGTCTTGCCGATTGTCATTCTAGTATAAAACAAATTAAGTATTTATATAAATATACTGAATAATTAAAATAAAAACTGTTAAACTGGAATGACTTTTAGCAAGATAATTGAAATAGTCTTGCCGATTGTCATTTCAGTTAAAAACACATATTATAGAAAATATTACAATTACAGAAAACTAAAATGAATATGGCAGAAAATATTTACATAATTAAAATATTTCAGAGATAATTATATTTTCAGTCCAAAAATAGATTTCTTTTGAATTTTAGCAAATAAAATTCATACAAAAATATTTTTAGAGAAAATAAAATATTCCGAGACATTAAAATTAACAAGTTGAGTAAATAAATAAGATAAGATAATAAAAATTATATAGAAATAAGCAAGAAATTTTGGAAAATGATAAAATAAATTTGCAAATGAATTTTTCATTTATGAAAATTTCATTTGTAAATTCACTCAAGAACAGATTTCAGATATTCACACGTTTAATCACTAAAGCTATTCAACATACCCAATTTACCAACTAATTTGGTAAATGTGGATTCATCAAGAGGTTTAGTGAAAATATCTGCTATTTGTTCTTCTGTTGGAACAAAAAATAGTTCAACAGTACCATTCATGACGTGCTCTCTAATAAAATGATACCTGATGTCAATGTGCTTGGTCCTTGTATGCTGCACAGGGTTGTTGGTGATGGCTATTGCACTTGTATTGTCACATAGAATAGGTATTTTGTTCAATACAGAGCCATAGTCCCGTAGCTGATTCCTAATCCACAAGATCTGAGCACAGCAGCTTCCAGCAGCAATATATTCAGCCTCGGCCGTTGAATTTGAAACTGTTTGCTGTTTCTTGCTGTACCATGAGACTAGTCTGCTACCTAGGAATTGACAACTCCCTGAGGTGCTTTTCCTATCAACAACACTTCCTGCGTAATCTGAATCTGTATATCCAACAAGGTTAAAACCGGATTCTTTAGGGTACCAAATACCTAGATTTGGTGTTCCCTTAAGATATCTTAAGATTCGTTTAACAGCAACGAGATGAATATCTCTAGGATCCGCTTGGAACCTTGCACATAAGCATGTAGCATACTGTTAGGAATATGTGTATTAGTTTGATGATAAGTTCAGCAAAACACTTAAGTAGAAATCTAGTGTTTGTAGCCTCAACGGATAAGACCATCTTGGCTATCCATTGAAGGAGTAGCCTTACTTAGCAATAAGTTTGGTATTGTAGCACATCTCACTCTCTGGTTTCAAGCTGTAATTCTTAGATGTTGTTAGGAGATAATCAGTCATGTTGACTACTAATGGATGTACAAGTAGGAGGGCTAATTGTAAATATTTCATGCCTTGTAATTTTGTATAAGTGAAGAAGTGTCAACGGATGTTTCTAACGCTTCAACGGATAAGTGCTTCAACGGATAAAGCTTCAACTGCTAGATCATCAACGGATAAAGCCATCAACGGATGAACTGCTAGAGCATCAACGGATAAAGCCATCAATGGATGAAAGCTTCAACGGATGCACTGCTAGAGCATCAACGGATAAAGCCATCAACGGATGAAAGCTTCAACGGATGCTCAGTCTCATAGCAGTTGATAGTGACAGTTAACAAAGCTGACAGAGGCACATGGATTGACAGAGATGTGGTAGCCTATTTCAGGAACAGCAGAAAAAGCAGCCATTTTTAGTCTGGTTCATAATGGAAAGTCAACAGATAATTCCATATTGCACTGGATAAAAATGGAACAGAAACAAGTGGAGAATTATTGTCCTATTGTACTTTATCTTTGTCTTCACTTGTAAACTTGGTGTTATATAAACCAAGTAGCAGCTAGTAATTAGATGTGAATTTTCCCTGAGCTGTTTAGAAATATCAAGAGAGAAAATCATCTAGTTTGTACTAGGAAGCAGCTGTGATTTAATTTTGAATCACAGATTTTCTGAAATAACACATCTCTGGTGGAACAACAAATCCACCAGAAAAGTTTTTAAGTTCTTTGTGTTCATTACATTTGTGTTTAAATATATATATGTCTGCATCAGCTCCAAGCAATTTACACACATTTGATCACTCAAACACTTAGTCTTATAAATTGCTCAAAACTTGAAAAAGTTTTGAGATTTACATTCAACCCCCCCTTCTGTAAATCTCATTGTTAGTCCACTGGGAATAACAATTGGTATCAGAGCAAGCTCTTAACATACAAAGAGTTTAAAGATCTATTCTGCTAACAGCATGAGTAAGAAGGATATTGGTGTAAAGATTCCAATCCTGGAAAGAGATAACTATCATCACTGGAAGGTGAAGATGCATTTACATCTTCTCTCTCAAGATGAAAGCTACATCAACTGCATTGAGAATGGTCCTCACATCCCACACAAGGTGGCCACAACTGCTACTGCTACAGTTGCTGTTGGACAGTCTATTCCCAAGCCAAAGGCAGAATGGACTGTTGAAGATATTGAAGAGGTCCACAAGGACAAGAAAGCCATGAACATTTTGTTTAATGGCCTGGATCATGATATGTTTGACAATGTCATCAATAGCCAAACTGCTAAGGAAATTTGGGATACTGTGCAGCTTATCTGTGAAGGCACTGAGCAAGTTAGAGAAAACAAAATGCAGTTTCCCATTCAACAATATGAATATTTCCACTTTGAAGAAGGAGAATCATTGAATGATACATTCAACAGATTTCAGAAACTATTGAATGGATTAAAGCTGTATGGGAGAGTGTACCAAGTCAAGGACTCCAATCTAAAATTTCTAAGATCTCTACCAAAGGAATGGAAGCCTATGACTGTTTCTCTAAGAAATTCTCAAGATTATAAGGACTTCACACTTGAAAGATTATATGGAATTTTGAAGACTTATGAACTTGAGATGGAGCAAGATGAGCTGTTGGAAAAGGGAAAGAGAAAAGGAGGATCAGTTGCACTTGTAGCTGACAGTAAAAAAGTTGAAGCCAGAAATGAGGAAAAGACAATGCCAAGTCTCAAAATTGGCACAAGCAAATCAGAATCAAGCAAGGGTAAAGAGCAAGTTGCTGAGGATGAAGACAATTCCAGTCAGGATGAATCTGATGATATTGATGAACATCTGGCCTTTCTGTCCAGGAGGTTTGCAAAGATGAAGTTCAGGAAAAACACAAAGTTCACTAAGCCAAACAAAAATATGGTGGACAAATCAAAGTTCAAATGTTACAACTGTGGCATTAGTGGACACTTTGCAAGTGAGTGTAGGAAGCCAAATTCTGAGAAAAAGAAATTTGAGCAAGTTGATTACAAAAGGAAGTATTTTGATTGGCTCAAACAAAAGGAAAGAGCTTTTCTCACTCAAGATGATTGGGCAGCAGATGGAGTAAATGAAGATGATGATGTGGAATATGTCAACCTAGCCCTGATGGCTAATTCTGATGAAAATGAAACTAGTTCATCAAGCAACCAGGTAATTACTACTGATCTCTCTCAGCTTTCTAAACATGAATGCAATGAAGCCATAAATGATATGTCCAATGAATTATATCATTTGCGTGTTTCTCTTAAATCACTAGCTAAAGAAAACACTAGGATCAAAGAAAATAATGTGTTTTTAAGTGATAGGAATGCTGTGTTAGAGAGTCAGGTAATTGAGCTTGAAAAGATTAAACTTAAATGCTTGACTGTCGAGAGTGAACTAGAAGAAGCTGTTAAGAAAGTAGAAATTCTTTCTAAACAGTTAGAAAGTGAGCAAGAGGTAATCAAGGCCTGGAAAACATCTAGGGATGTTGGTGCTCAAATTGCCAAGGTTCAGGGAATTGAATCATTCTGCGAGGATGCCTGGAAGAAAAACAAAAAGAAGTTAGAATTAATTGATGGATTGTCAACGGATGTGGAATCAACGGATGATGAAAGTTATCCGTTGAAGGAAGAAAAGGAGCATCTGTTGAAGGCTCATCAATTAAAATAGGCAAGTTCTTTTAAAAATAAAAAGAATGATTCAACTCTCAAGAACTTTGTCAAAGAAGGAGCTAGCACTTCCAGATATGTCAGTAAGGTGAATATAGGACACATGACTTTAGATCAGTTGAAAGATAGGCTTAAGTTGGTTGAGGATAAGAAGGAAACTAAAAGAAAATCTAAAAGAAATGGGAAGGTAGGGATTAATAAACATAACAATTACACACCTGATAGGTATGCTCCTAGAAAAAGCTGTGTACATTGTAAAAGTGTTAATCACCTATCTGATAATTGCAAATCTGTTAAAAATGCTCCCATGCCTTCAAATCCCTCCATGCCTAACATGTCTATGTCACCTCTGCATGCTATGCCTGTTATGTCTCACCAGAATCCCCATGCACATTTTGCAAACATGCCATACATTAACAATCCTTACTTTACTGCATTTAGTATGCCTCAAATGCCATACAATATGCCTATGTGGAATAACATGTTTGCACAACCTATGCCTTATCAAATTCAATCAAATGTGTTAAATGATTCTGTGACTAACCCTACACTTCAACCAACCACATCTGAGACCAAGGTTGACCCAAAGTTATCTAAGTCAAAAGATGCAGGAGGAATGAAGTCTAGGAAAAAGACTAACAAGGCTGGACCCAAGGAAACTTGGGTACCAAAATCAACTTGATTGATTTTGTTGTGTGCAGGGACAAAGAAGGAATCTATGGTACTTGGACAGTGGTTGTTCAAGACACATGACAGGAGATTTCACCCTGTTCACAGAATTTAAGGAGAGAGCTGGCCCTAGCATAACCTTTGGAGATGACAGCAAAGGATTCACTATGGGATATGGCTTGATTTCAAAAGAAAATGTCATCATTGATGAAGTTGCATTGGTTGATGGTCTCAAACACAATTTATTGAGCATCAGTCAACTATGTGACAGAGGGAATACTGTTTCCTTCAATTATGAAGCCTGTATTGTCACAAGTAAAAAGGACAATAAAGTGGTTCTAACTGGAGTTAGAAAAGGAAATGTGTACTTAGCTGATTTCAACTCTACAGATGCAGAATCCATTACTTGTCTTCTCAGCAAAGCAAGTCCAGTTGAAAGTTGGCTATGGCACAAGAAGCTGTCCCATTTGAATTTCAAGACAATGAATGATCTAGTCAAAAAGGACTTAGTTAGAGGAATGCCTCTAGTGGAATTCACAAGAATTGGACTGTGTGATGCTTGTCAGAAAGGAAAGCAAAAGAAAGTATCATTCAGTAAGAAGCTTGAATCTGTAATTGATGAACCACTGCAACTTCTACACATGGATCTTTTTGGACCAGTCAATGTATTGTCAATTTCAAGGAAAAGATACTGCCTAGTGATTGTAGATGATTTCTCAAAGTTTTCATGGGTTTATTTTCTTGGATCAAAGGATGAAGCTAGTGAAATCATCATCAATCATATCAAGCAAGTCAACAATCATCCTGATTTCAAAGTAAGGAATATTAGGAGTGACAATGGAACTGAGTTCAAGAATTCAACCATGAAGATGTTCTGTGGAGTAAATGGGATCATGCATGAGTTCTCAGCTCCAAGAAATCCACAACAAAATGGTGTGGTGGAAAGGAAGAACAGATCACTAATTGAAGCTGCAAGGACTATGCTTGAGGAGTCAAAGCTCCCAACTTATTTTTGGGCTGAGGCTGTTAACTGTGCATGTTACACTCAGAATATTTCTCTAATCAATCAAGCAAAATGCATGACTCCCTATCAATTATTCAAGAGAAGAAAACCAACTTTAAACTTTCTACATGTCTTTGGTTGCAAATGTTACATCTTATGTAATAACCCCAATTTTTGAGAAATTTTGAAACCCTTATGAATAGTGTTTTTGCTGAACGAGAAAACTTTTCATGCCACGCTATGTAGGGGTTCTGTTATTGATCTTATGGGATATTATTAGTACTCTATGTGGTATATAAGTGTATATAAAGATCGTCAGAATCCAATTCTGAACACTTTGATTTTCCCGGAAATCCACAAGATACGGAAAGAATTAAGAAAAAGGTAACATGATAAAAAGGATTTAAATTAAAGGATTATAAGAGAGGATCATAGAAGGAATACAATATATTGAGAAAGGTTAAGGGAACCTAAGTAATAAGATCCCGGGTATGATCCCTCAAACGATAAACGAGAACGAAAGATAAGCGAACCGTAAAACAAATAAGTGACCAAGAGACAAGCTTGTACAAGAAGCCAGGGATTGTGACATCATCAAACCACAAGGTGTGGACAAGTGGGAGCATTATGACATGTGCAAGGTGACACAAGCATGACATGGGAAGGAAGGAGGTGTGGTGGCTTTTTAACCACACAAATTCAAGGGCAACAAGGTAATTAACTAAATCAAACACAAAAACAAGCCAACCAAGCCAAGCAAAATCATTTTCATCAAAATCAAAAAGAAACCAAGGCATGGTTCATCATGCTCTCGGCTTTTTACTATTGCAAATGGGCAAGAATTCAAAAACTCAAGATCCAAGCCTCCTAAATTGGTGAGTTAATTCCCTAATCATCTTCATGCTTAGTTAGGGCTATATCATGAGTTTAAGCCATCAATTCCTTCTCCATCTTCTCCATTTAATCAAAGAAGAAGACTATGAATAGTGTTTTCAAGTTTTTAACTTGAAGTTTTTCTTGTTTTTCTTGAAGATCCAAGCATTCTTAAGACTTCTCAAAGCTTCTTAAAGCTTCCTAGCTCCTCCCACCACTCAAAGGAAGGTATACCATCTCCAAACCCTAGATTCCTATATATTATAAGATGATTTTGATTAGTAGGATGATATTGTAGCTTGTTGTTGTGATTAGAGTTTGGGATTTGAAATGGTAGTGAAATGGAATGGTAAATGTTGAGGTTTTGATGAAAAGAACTTAAGTATGATTAAAGTTAAGCTTAGGCATAAGTATGAATGATTAAATTGAATTGGTTGGGGTTGTTATGATGTGATAAGGATGGATGTTGGTTGTATGTTGGATTTGAGGTTGAATCGGGTTGTGATTGTGAGATGATTTGGAGTTGTTTAAAATTGGGTAATCGCGTAAACATAGCCGTCGTAACGTCCGATTTTCTTTGGACTGTTCTTGTGCATAGCATTAGGACCCGAGAACCCCCTGCTAGATTATGATCACTGCCATGTTTAGATAGCTCATGTTACGAGCTTCGTTTTGATATGTAGTTCGTTCGATTCCGATGCACGGTTTAGGAGAAACGACCGTTTCAAGTAACGGCGTTTCGCGAACGAAACTTTTCCCCTCGCCTTACTTTGAAACATAGGTTAAAGACCAAAAAGGGTTAATTAATGTATGAAACATTTATGGTAAGTGTGTTAGGCAGTTGGTAAGACACTCGCGAAGGAATCGCTTTGAAACTCGTAAAGGTTAAATTATTAAAAATGGTGGAGCCGAGGGTACCCGAGTGACTTAAGCGAATCAATGAGCGCAAAACAAGCGTTAGAGTCTAAGTTAGTTAAAGTATAGATTTACAAGTGATTTTGGTTTAATTCCAACTTACTTGTTGTTTATAGGTTACCAGACTCGTCCCGAGCCTTTTATCACCCCAAGTCGCTCAGGCAAGTTTTCTACCCGTTATACTGTTGTTGTGATGAATATGTGTATATGCATGATCTTGCGATAAATGTATATTGGTTATTAGCAAATTCTTGCGTTATATTGTAGCATGTGATATGGTATATATGCATGCCTGTTTCATATTCTTGATTTATATATCTGTTGGTTCAAATGCTTATAGTTGCATAATACCTATGCTAGAGGATAGCGGTAACTTGCATATACCCTTAGTATAGGGACCCAAAGGTGAAAATATTTTCTAAAACCGGGAGTCGAGGATCCCGAGTAGATTTTGTATATATGGATATGGATATATATATATATATATATATTTATATATATATGGTTATAGTTTTCCAAACTATTAATCGAATAAGGGTTATTCGATAACTTTATATTAATTATTGAATATTATTTCGAATATTATTCGAGGGCTTATGACTCCTTTATATTATTATTGAATATTACTTGGATATTCAATCGAGGATGTATGACTCCTTTATTTTTTGAATATTATTTATAATATTCATTCGAGGTATTATGACTCCGCTTATTACTAAAATATATTCTTTATTTTATTAAAGAATAAGGTGTCAATAATCAAACTTATTTTCGATTATTCAAATAAAGATAATACTTTCATATAAGTGTATCTTTGGTTATTTAATACTTGTTTCAAGTATAAGTTTTAATACTTCTACTTCAATTATTTTCATAAAGATAATTCTTTATGAGAATATTATTTAAATAATAATATTCAGATATTTTCTAATATATCGGGACTGATTTATTTTGTTAAATCAGCATCACTCCAAACATTCTTAAAAATGTTTTGCGAGTCTTCAAAATGATTTTTAAAAGTTAGAGCGGATCCCAAAACTCATTTTTATATTTAAGATCCTCCTTTCGAAGGGGATTTAAATACTCGCTCAAAACCTGAGGGATCCGGCTATATGGTGTATTTTATATTCGCAACAAGGTTGCTGTTTTGATAAATGAATTGATTACTTGCCCAATGTTCGGGAAGTAAGCCCATCTAATTGAGTCGGCATAAGCGACAGGCCGGGGTACAGTCTATCAAAGTGTAAGTGGCTGGGTGGCAGTCCATCAACGCGTAAGAGGCCGGGTGGCGGTCCAGCACAAGGTCCTTATGTGGCCAGGGTGATGACCGGTGGGGGATTCATCCATCTACTAGTAGAAAAGGTTACTTATTGGTATCTTTGCCTGATCAGCAAGATATCTGGTTTATGCCAAAATTCTTTTCCTTTCCAAAATTCATTGGATGTTTCAGACTCTGTTCATACTTTACATAACAGAGGTTCCAGGAAATGTTTAAGAGATATATATATGTGGATATATATATATCGGGACTAAATAAAGTATCTCGTAACTTTATTTCATTCAATAATTTTCAAAGATTGAATCTATTCAAATCTTGTCTTGTAGTCTCATCTATGTGATGAACTTTTGAAACTGATTATAACTTGAACGGTGGTAGTTCAAGTAGTATTGGGAAAGATATAAGTATATTGGGGTATTTGGTAACCTCATCTTTTAAACTTATATCTAATTAATAATTGTCTTATGAATGACAAAGATTTTCAGAAAAACGTTGAGACAAGGTTAGATATATGAGATCACCTTGCAACGATATTTTTATACAGTTATACACTGGGACTTTGTGTATATTATGCATGGAAGAGGACTTCCAATATTTTGAAAAGTATATATATATACTGAATATTTTGCGACTTCATCGCATTAAGATATCAAACTTGGTTCATTTCTTTTGACCAAGACTTTCATGAGTATTATGAGTAGGCTCATATACTATTAATCATTATACATATTATTTTGGTGGGCTTGCTGCTCACCCTTGCTTTCTTCTTTCATCACACAACAACAGATAGAAAAGATGAACAAAACCAAGCTCCCGATTCGCAAGCGATTAGGAGACGTTCCACAGTTTTCTAGAAGCACTGATGCCGCCGTAGCTGAGGTAGGAACTACCAATAGGCTAGGCTTTCAACTTTTGATGGACCAGATTTATTTATATTTATGAATTGTAATAATGGCAAAGAAATGTAAATTTATTCAGAAAACCTTTTAAGGTGTATTGGCAGATAATTGTGGAATAAAATGACTTGTGGTTATTTTTGGATGTTCATCTCTGAGACTATAACGTGTGGTGTGTGTGTTTATTGTGGGGTCACAGTACAGAGTAGTTGAGTAATTATTAAGATTGGGTGTTATTAAGGGAAATGGAACTCGTGACGACCCGGATCCCCGACCTCGGATCTGGGGGTGTTACAGAAATGGTATCAGAGCTAAGCGTTATAAACCTCAGAGATGATGGGACGTTAAGATAATAAGTTCACTAAGATAATAAGAACTCTTGCCAAGTTCATAGTCGGGCTACCTAACGTAGTACTGACAGTTAAAACCCTTATGGGAACCCTTATAAATATCGTGATAGGAGCGTAGTTCGTTATCGTATATGGTAGCGGGACTCCGAACCCTGAGGTTGAGGAGCAACATCGCGATGATATTTTATTACTAATTGGAGATCGGATTGTGGATCTGATAGAGTGTCCTAATGCAGGACCGGATGATGTTGATATTGAGGATGTAGCGGTTAAGGATGTTGTCCTAGAAGGGATAGTTGTTGAGGAGGATCCCATGGAGGATCCTGACAGGATTGGATAAAGGACCACTGATGAATTGATGACCATGGTTTGGTCGACTACCAGAGGTAGGATTGGCCGGTCACTACCGGAGGTTCGTTCAAGTTGTAAAGATAGTAGCCCCTTTAACGCGGCTTACTCGTAAGACTGAGAAGTTCGAATGGACAGAGAAATGCGAGAACAACTTTTAAGAACCGAAGCAAAGGTTGGTGACGTTCCCTATGCTGGCATTGCCAGATGGAAAAGGAGATTTTGTGAAGTGTAGTGACGCTTCGCACAAGGGCTTAGGGTGCGTGCTTATGCAGCACGGTAAGGTAATCGCGTACATGTCAAGACAATTAAGGTAATATAAAATTCGATATCCCCACCCATGAGTTTGGGCTCGTGGCAATAGTTTTTCCCTAAAGATTGGAGGCACTACTTGTATGGAGAGAAGTGCAAGATTTACACAAACCATAGGAGCTCTAGTACCTTTTTACGTAGAAAGAGCTCAACATACGCCAGAGGAGGCGGTTAGAGCTAATCAAGAATTATGATTGGGAGATTCTTTATCATTCGGGGAAAGCCAATGTGGTGGCTGATGCCCTTAGTAAAAAGGAGAGACTCAAGATGATAATGACTTTGGGAGGGTTGATATGAGATTTTGAAAAAAAAAATGGAAATAGATATGAAGGTAACCGGAGCCGGTACCGAAAAGTTATTTGAGATTGCAATACAACCCGAATTATTGGAAAGGAACATATTGTGCCAGAAAAAGTGATGAATGAAGGTAGAGAGCCAACAATTAGATAAAAGATTTATATCGAGAAAGATGATAAGGGAATAATGAGGTATTCCTATAGAATTTGGGTTCCGAAAGTTCAAGAGCGTAAGGATGAGAACTTAGATGAGAGCCATAGTTTGAGGAATAAGATTTAGAGCAAACCCTGAACATGATAGTCAGGGAGGTCGCCATCAAGATAGAAGGAACCCATGACATAATGGAGTGGAAAATGAGGATTTTAAATTAAAAGATGACCCCAATTATGGGGAGTAGGATGAAACATTTCATACTAAGGAAGCAGAAAGTCGAGTAAGGAAAGGAGACCCGAGTCGGTACTCCTATATGGCAATTCATGGACCTGTCTAAAAAGAACTTAGACTATTATCCCCAACCACCACCCTGAGGAGACAGTGCGGTGAGAAATTCTTTCAGGACCTTTAAGTCGCTAAGCTCTCAGAGTTCCATGGAACAAGCTGACCCAGCCGAGGCAAGAGCCTGGCTAAAGGAAATATAGGAATTATTTGAGATTCTAAATGATTGACGAATCACAAAAGACTGTTTTTGTCACTTACCCTCCTAAGAGAGAGACCACCCGCTGGTGAAAGACCAAGAAAGGCACGGAGCCAGAGGTTATAATAAACTGATTAAAGTTCAGCCAATTGTTTTCGGGAAAGTAATTCCCAAGGTTATGGAATAGTGTAAAAGCTTTAGAGCCAGAACAAAGGCAGACGAGTATGATGAATTATGAATCTAAGTTGTAAAAGTTATCAAGATTCGTTCTGAAGACACGAATCCAGAATGACGGGATGTTTGAAATCAATGCTTATGTTGTGTTGGTTCATGAAATAACGATAAGAGAAAGGAATATAAAGGCAAGAGAGTTTGAGGAATGATAAGGGAGTTGGGTATGAGGAAACCCTAAAGACTCGTAGAAATAGAAATAGAAGAGTATGTAATCGTCAGGATGAGGGTGATTCACCATGAGTTAAAATTGATGGTTGAAGGCATAAGAGTTATGTATATTTTATCCCCTTTAAGTTGGGAGGATTCGAGGAAACCTTGAGGTAATTCGAAGGATAAATAATGAGACGCGGATAGACTGAGGAGACAAGAAAGTAAGAAATTAAGAAAATTGGATGAAGGAAGTGACCTTCAAGAATGGGAAGTGTAAGACCGGTGGCTTGATACCCAGGAAGGGAGATGCCAGGTATGAAAGATATCCCAACATTGAGGTGACTGTTGAGATAAACAACAAAAGTAAATAAGGAATTATTAAGAAGTTCACGTTGAACACGACCAATATCTTCCAGAACATCCTTGTTATCGTTACCAAATTAGGCAAGACAAGCAGATAACCGTTGTTATCTTTTAGAGGCCATATGGATTGACCTCAATTTGAATAAGGATGCTATTATGAAGTTAGGTATAGACTATCGAGGTGGGAATGATGAATATGATAATCTATCAAGGAAATATGACTTGATTTATTCGTGGAAGGATGCAGGTACCTTTTAAAGGTGGAATTAAGGATAGAACATTGGTAACTTAAAATGAATCCTAGGGGACTGCATAAAGGTTGGCATGTCACCCTTAATAGGGACAGTATGAGTTTTGACAGTATGATTGGGAAAGGGTTAAGGTAACAACAACCTTTAAGAATCAGTGGAGAAATTTTGCAGAAGTATATAGACAATGGTTCTACTATTAGTAAATGGTATTGTGATATGCCCTGTATCTAGGGAATACAGGAGGAACGATTGAAGGATAACCTTAGAGGTTTTACAAGGAGAAAGGAAATATTCGAAATTCTTAAAAATAAAAATGTTGATAAAGGAAATATGAAATAATTATAATGATGCCAAGTGGGGCACGTGTTAAACCACGAGAAAGTATGGATCGAACCAGTAAAGGTCGAAATTGTTCAGGGCAATTAGGACCTAAGATAAAAGATGTTCTAAGTATGATTGAGAGTCAGTCGTGACAGTGATTAACCTCTAAAGATTGAGGCAATAACTTATGGAAAAATGGTGATATTTTTTTTATTTACTCATCAGATATTAAAGAAAAGTATTTTCACATAAGCTGTGATTGAAATAAGGTAGAAAATTTATTTGGAGGTGGTTAAAATGACATTGACTGTAAGGAAATTTTACTATCAGGAAAGGCCAAAGAGGTGGCCGACACTTTAAAGGTAAGAGGATAATTATAGGCGCTTGTGCCAAAGGAATACCGTGATGATGGTTAAAGCTATGAAGGTTGTATTATGGTTTGAAAGATTGACATTCCTTCTGATGACTGTGCAATACCCAACCGTAATAGTAGTTGGTAAAGGTTTGATTCGTGTAATCGCCATGAGCGGGCTATCTATCTCAGGAGATACTATCTTGAGAATGAGCCTGGACCATGTTTCAAAAAAAAAAAGACTAAACAAACCTTTGAGTTAAGTCTTCTATTGAAGGTATATGATTAAGAATGGTATTAACCTGCTATCATTGCTTTCATTGAAACTCTTCTGCAATTTTATCTGCTTCACGTCATGAATGTACGTCAGGATCAGGAGTGTTCTTCATGAATCAAGAACGGTGATCATGTTACCTCCTTAGAAGAATTCGATATGATATGAATGGACTCCGTATGGTTAGCTATTAAAACTTCATGGAAAACGAATGACTACAGTAGGTCAACGGTGGGCCATAGTAATGCAGGAATGATTCTGAGAGTAATGAGCTGATTACATACAACCGTGAGAGTTGTATTGGAATGGATGTTGAGAGTAAGTACCACTAATCGGGTCGTGGGGGTGTATAAGTTATCATTGATAGACTAATTAAGTCGATTATCTACCTATGATATATTTATTCCTTCTTATCGATAAAGAGTAGTATTACCCATACGAAGAAGGTTGCGGTATAGAAATGGATTCTAGTAACGATGAGGTCTAGAATGAGATCCCAGATTCGATTTTCGATATCGAGGGAGTTTCAAAGGTGATTATGTATAAGCTCGAGGAAGAGCATGGGTCCATAGAATGATGGACGGAATGGCGAAAATATTTAGGCATGTGAAATGCGATGCTATAATACTTGATGTTGATATAAATACATATATGTTTTGTTCTCCTATGACAAACCTCTATATTTCAGAGGTAGGTTCCAAGCCAGATATTTTGTGGCAGTATATTTTTTCATATATGCAATTCTCTTCAATTCGTTCTTTTCTCTTCTTTTCATTTCATGTAAGCTGAGAAGAACAACCCTTCCAGAAAGGGGAGGTATTGCCGAATGACTATCTATCTGTGTGATAGAAGCCTAGTAGGATACCATCTATTGTTTAATTGCTTGTCAAGTACTAAAGGCTGGCCACCTTCTGTACTAACTATGAGATATAACAAGTGTTCATGATCATAGTGATCTCTCAATAAATTCTTTTACTTCTATAAGAAGGATTAAGCTTTCGAAAATAAAAACAGCTGAAAAAGGAGTAATAAAGTTGTGGTAGTATTCGGAATGGAAACACATTCGTGATACTAAGGTTGGCATGGTTATTAAAAGGTTATAGAACGCTAACGAGCAAAAGTATAACCAGTATAATATTAGGAACGGAAGGTAGTAGAGATTACGAACTGGAAAAGAATGGGTATTGAAAAGCAAAAGCTCTAATGTTAAAAGCTATAATGAGAGTCTGTGCAATAGACTTGAAAGAATTTGGAATGATCACTTAACACGGATTGAGTTTTCTTACGATAATAGATCATATGTCAGTATTGAGATATCGCCTTATGAGATCCTTGAGGGAAGACAATGTCGATCTCCCTTATGTTAGGATGAAGTTGTAGAGCGCAAGATGCTCGGACCCGCAGTAGTCCAAAGGATTTCAAGGATATAATAGATTTTAATCAGAGGACGGCTGGTAGTAGCCCAAGATGGGAACACGAAGTATGTTGATTTGACACGAAAGGACAAGGAATAGGAAGTGGGGGACCTAGTGTTGTTATAGGTATTCCCTTGGAAAGGAAGGATGAGGTTCGGAAAGAAAGGGAAGCTAAGTCCACGAATTGTTGGACCCTTGGATATATTAAGACGTTTGGGAAGTTAGCATATGAGCTAGCCCTAACCCCGAACATGTAGCAGGTCGTAACGTGTTTCACGTATCAATGTTAAGGAAGTGTAATTCAGATGCCAGATAAATAGAGGCATATGAGCGCATAGACATGCAACCAGACGTAACCTATATGGAGCAACCAGGAAGGGTATAGATTAAGAAGGAACGAGTATTTAGGAGAAGGGTTATCAAACTAGTAAGAGTTTGATGGTAGAACCACAATGTGGGAAAATTGACTTGAGAGTTAGAAAGTACAATATTAAGAAGGTATCCCTATTCATTTCTATCTGATTCCGGGACGGAATCCTTTTAAGGAGGGGAGACTGTAATAACCCCAATTTTTGAGAAATTTTGAAACCCTTATGAATAGTGTTTTTGCTGAACGAGAAAACTTTTCATGCTACGCTATGTAGGGGTTCTGTTATTGATCTTATGGGATATTATTAGTACTCTATGTGGTATATAAGTGTATGTAAAGATCGTCAGAATCCAATTCTGAACACTTTGATTTTCCCGGAAATCCACAAGATACGGAAAGAATTGAGAAAAAGGTAACAGGATAAAAAGGATTTAAATTAAAGGATTATAAGAGAGGATCATAGAAGGAATACAATATATTGAGAAAGGTTAAGGGAACCTAAGTAATAAGATCCCGGGTATGATCCCTCAAACGATAAACGAGAACGAAAGATAAGCGAACCGTAAAACAAATAAGTGACCAAGAGACAAGCTTGTACAAGAAGCCAGGGATTGTGACACCATCAAACCACAAGGTGTGGACAAGTGGGAGCATTATGACATGTGCAAGGTGACACAAGCATGACATGGGAAGGAAGGAGGTGTGGTGGCTTTTTAACCACACAAATTCAAGGGCAACAAGGTAATTAACTAAATCAAACACAAAAACAAGCCAACCAAGCCAAGCAAAATCATTTTCATCAAAATCAAAAAGAAACCAAGGCATGGTTCATCATGCTCTCGGCTTTTTACTATTGCAAATGGGCAAGAATTCAAAAACTCAAGATCCAAGCCTCCTAAATTGGTGAGTTAATTCCCTAATCATCTTCATGCTTAGTTAGGGCTATATCATGAGTTTAAGCCATCAATTCCTTCTCCATCTTCTCCATTTAATCAAAGAAGAAGACTATGAATAGTGTTTTCAAGTTTTTAACTTGAAGTTTTTCTTGTTTTTCTTGAAGATCCAAGCATTCTTAAGACTTCTCAAAGCTTCTTAAGGCTTCCTAGCTCCTCCCACCACTCAAAGGAAGGTATACCATCTCCAAACCCTAGATTCCTATATATTATAAGATGATTTTGATTAGTAGGATGATATTGTAGCTTGTTGTTGTGATTAGAGTTTGGGATTTGAAATGGTAGTGAAATGGAATGGTAAATGTTGAGGTTTTGATGAAAAGAACTTAAGTATGATTAAAGTTAAGCTTAGGCATAAGTATGAATGATTAAATTGAATTGGTTGGGGTTGTTATGATGTGATAAGGATGGATGTTGGTTGTATGTTGGATTTGAGTTTGAATCAGGTTGTGATTGTGGGTTAATTGTGAGATGATTTGGAGTTGTTTAAAATTGGGTAATCGCGTAAACATAGCCGTCGTAACGTCCGATTTTCTTTGGACTGTTTTTGTGCATAGCATTAGGACCCGAGAACCCCCTGTTAGATTATGATCACTGCCATGTTTAGATAGCTCATGTTACGATCTTCGTTTTGATATGTAGTTCGTTCGATTCCGATGCACGGTTTAGGAGAAACGACCGTTTCAAGTAACGGCGTTTCGCGAACGAAACTTTTCCCCTCGCCTTACTTTGAAACATAGGTTAAAGACCAAAAAGGGTTAATTAATGTATGAAACATTTATGGTAAGTGTGTTAGGCAGTTGGTAAGACACTCGCGAAGGAATCGCTTTAAAACTCGTAAAGGTTAAATTATTAAAAATGGTGGAGCCGAGGGTACCCGAGTGACTTAAGCGAATCAATGAGCGCAAAACAAGCGTTAGAGTCTAAGTTAGTTAAAGTATAGATTTACAAGTGATTTTGGTTTAATTCCAACTTACTTGTTGTTTATAGGTTACCAGACTCGTCCCGAGCCTTTTATCACCCCAAGTCGCTCAGGCAAGTTTTCTACCCGTTATACTGTTGTTGTGATGAATATGTGTTTATGCATGATCTTGCGATAAATGCATATTGGTTATTAGCAAATTCTTGCGTTATATTGTAGCATGTGATATGGTATATATGCATGCCTGTTTCATATTCTTGATTTATATATCTGTTGGTTCAAATGCTTATAGTTGCATAATACCTATGCTAGAGGATAACGGTAACTTGCATATACCCTTAGTATAGGGACCCAAAGGTGAAAATATTTTCTAAAACCGGGAGTCGAGGATCCCGAGTAGATTTTGTATATATGGATATGGATATATATATATATATATTTATATATATATATGGTTATAGTTTTCCAAACTATTAATCGAATAAGGGTTATTCGATAACTTTATATTAATTATTGAATATTATTTCGAATATTATTCGAGGGCTTATGACTCCTTTATATTATTATTGAATATTACTTGGATATTCAATCGAGGATGTATGACTCCTTTATTTTTTGAATATTATTTATAATATTCATTCGAGGTATTATGACTCCGCTTATTACTAAAATATATTCTTTATTTTATTAAAGAATAAGGTGTCAATAATCAAACTTATTTTCGATTATTCAAATAAAGATAATACTTTCATATAAGTGTATCTTTGGTTATTTAATACTCATTTCAAGTATAAGTTTTAATACTTCTACTTCAATTATTTTCATAAAGATAATTCTTTATGAGAATATTATTTAAATAATAATATTCAGATATTTTCTAATATATCGGGACTGATTTATTTTGTTAAATCAGCATCACTCCAAACATTCTTAAAAATGTTTTGCGAGTCTTCAAAATGATTTTTAAAAGTTAGAGCGGATCCCAAAACTCATTTTTATATTTAAGATCCTCCTTTCGAAGGGGATTTAAATACTCTCTCAAAACCTGAGGGATCCGGCTCTATGGTGTATTTTATATTCGCAACAAGGTTGTTGTTTTGATAAATGAATTGATTACTTGCCCAATGTTCGGGAAGTAAGCCCATCTAATTGAGTCGGCATAAGCGACAGGCCGGGGTACGGTCTATCAAAGTGTAAGTGGCTGGGTGGCAGTCCATCAACGCGTAAGAGGCCGGGTGGCGGTCCGGCACAAGGTCCTTATGTGGCCAGGGTGATGACCGGTGGGGGATTCATCCATCTACTAGTAGAAAAGGTTACTTATTGGTATCTTTGCCTGATCAGCAAGATATCTGGTTTATGCCAAAATTCTTTTCCTTTCCAAAATTCATTGGATGTTTCAGACTCTGTTCATACTTTACATAACAGAGGTTCCAGGAAATGTTTAAGAGATATATATATGTGGATATATATATATCGGGACTAAATAAAGTATCTCGTAACTTTATTTCATTCAATAATATTTCAAAGATTGAATCTATTCAAATCTTGTCTTGTAGTCTCATCTATGTGATGAACTTTTGAAACTGATTATAACTTGAACGGTGGTAGTTCAAGTAGTATTGGGAAAGATATAAGTATATTGGGGTATTTGGTAACCTCATCTTTTAAACTTATATCTAATTAATAATTGTCTTATGAATGACAAAGATTTTCAGAAAAACGTTGAGACAAGGTTAGATATATGAGATCACCTTGCAACGATATTTTTATACAGTTATACACTGGGACTTTGTGTATATTATGCATGGAAGAGGACTTCCAATATTTTGAAAAGTATATATGTATATATACTGAATATTTTGCGACTTCATCGCATTAAAATATCAAACTTGGTTCATTTCTTTTGACCAAGACTTTCATGAGTATTATGAGTAGGCTCATATACTATTAATCATTATACATATTATTTTGGTGGGCTTGCTGCTCACCCTTGCTTTCTTCTTTCATCACACAACAACAGATAGAAAAGATGAACAGAACCAAGCTCCCGATTCGCAAGCGATTAGGAGACGTTCCGCAGTTTTCTAGAAGCACTGATGCCGCCGTAGATGAGGTAGGAACTACCAATAGGCTAGGCTTTCAACTTTTGATGGACCAGATTTATTTATATTTATGAATTGTAATAATGGCAAAGAAATGTAAATTTATTCAGAAAACCTTTTAAGGTGTATTGGCAGATAATTGTGGAATAAAATGACTTGTGGTTATTTTTGGATGTTCATCTCTGAGACTATAACGTGTGGTGTGTGTGTTTATTGTGGGGTCACAGTACAGAGTAGTTGAGTAATTATTAAGATTGGGTGTTATTAAGGGAAATGGAACTCGTGACGACCCGGATCCCCGACCCCGGATCTGGGGGTGTTACATCTTAAGGAATCAATCTGATCACAAAGGAAAGTTTGATGCAAAGGCTGATGAAGGAATATTTGTTGGTTATTCTGCTGGAAAATCATATAGGGTCTACAATCTAAGAACCAACATTGTCATGGAATCTGTACATGTTGTGTTTGATGATAAAAAGATTGTTGGACTAACAGATGAGGGACATCATGAAGGACTCAAATTTGACAATATTGAGATATATTGTGATGATAGTGAAGATGAGAATGATGAAGAAGGCATCTCAAGAAGAAACCAGAGTCTGCCTTTGGATAATGCACAGAATGCTGCATCCGTTGAAAGTCAAAATTCAGCTTCCGTTGAAAGAAGCAATGCAGCATCCGTTGAAAGACAAAGTGCATCATCCGTTGAAGTTCATAACGAAGCATCCGTTGATCATAGTCTGTCAACGGATAATCACTTCACCTCATTAGTTGATAGAACTCCCAATTCCTTTCAAAGGATCAGCAACTCAGGGGGAGTTTCAACAAATCAACATTCTATCTCACATCATGACAATACTGAGGCAACCTCATCAAGGGCTAATCTACCACCTCAAAGGAAATGGACCAAGAATCACCCTTTTGAACTAATCATTGGTGATGCTACATCTAAAGTACAAACTAGAAGGGCTACTCAAGATGAATGTCTGTATAGTAGCTTTCTATCACAGGAGGAACCTAAGCGAGTGAAAGAAGCTCTTTTGGATCCAGATTGGATTTTAGCTATGCAAGAGGAGCTAAACCAATTTGAGAGGAACAAAGTGTGGAAGCTGGTACCCAAGCCAAAGAACAAGAGTTCTATTGACACAAAATGGGTATTCAGAAACAAGATAGATGAAAATGGCATTGTCATAAGGAATAAAGCCAGATTGGTTGCCAAAGGCTATTCTCAACAAGAGGGAATAGATTTTGATGAAACATTTGCTCCAGTTGCAAGACTTGAAGCCATCAGAATTTTTCTAGCCTATGCAGCTAATGCCAATTTCAAAGTCTATCAGATGGATGTCAAGAGTGCATTTCTAAATGGGGAATTGGAGGAAGAAGTTTATGTAAGCCAACCTCCAGGTTTTGAAGATCCAAATTTTCCAGACAATGTGTATTATTTGTTGAAAGCACTCTATGGACTAAAGCAAGCACCTAGAGCCTGGTATGAGACTTTATCAAAGTTCCTTCTAGATAATCACTTCACAAGAGGTACTGTTGACAAAACCCTCTTCTTTAGAAATGTTAATGGCTCTAAGATACTTGTACAAATTTATGTAGATGATATTATATTTGGATCTACAGATGATTAACTTTGTAAAAAGTTTGCTAAATTAATGCAAAGTAAATATAAAATGAGCATGATGGGAGAGCTAACTTACTTTCTTGGTTTACAAGTTAAACAAGTTATTGGTGGAATTTTCATTAGTCAAACTAAATATATTTATGATCTTTTAAAGAAGTTTGACTTAATGGATTGTTCACCTGCAAAAACTCCCATGGCCACTGCCACCAAGCTTGAATTAAACAAGGCTGAAAAGTCTGTGGATATTACAAGTTATAGAGGCATGGTTGGCTCACTTTTATATTTAACTGCCAGTAGACCTGATATTATGTTTTCTACATGTCTCTGTGCTAGATTTCAAGCTGACCCTAAAGAATCTCACTTAGTGGTTATTAAAAGAATTTTCAGATATCTCAAAGGGACTCCAAATCTAGGAATTTGGTACCCTAGAGAGTCTGGTTTTGATCTAATTGGCTACTCAGATGCAGATTATGCAGGTTGCAAATTAGACAGGAAAATCATAACAGGCACCTGTCAATTTCTAGGAAACAAGCTTGTATCATGGTTCAGCAAGAAGCAGAATTCCGTTTCCAGATCAACAGCTGAAGTTGAATATATTGCAGCTGGTAGTTGCTATGCACAAATACTGTGGATGAGGAATCAGTTATTTGACTATGGTATAAATGTTGACAAAATTCCAATATTTTATGACAACACAAGTGCCATTGCCATTACTGAAAATCCAGTGCAACACTCAAGAACCAAGCACATTGATATCAAGTACCACTTCATTAGGGAACATGTGATGAAAGGTACAGTGGAACTTCATTTTGTTCCAAGTGAAAAGCAGATTACAAACATATTTACCAAGCCACTTGATGAATCAACATTCATAAGATTAGTAAGTGAGTTAGGTATGCTTAACTATTCATAATCTATGTCATCTATGTAATCTGTCTTGTAGCCTGAAATGAATTTACTGCAAGAACAAAGTTGGCTTTAATCAAGACTTATCCTATCAACGGATATTCCCTATCCGTTGAAAGCCAAAATTGTTCTATCAACGGATATTCATTATCCGTTGAAAGACAAATACATTTCTGGTAATTTTATCCTTCAACGGATAAAATAGTGTTGTTCATCAACGGATAACTATTTACCTTATCCGTTGATGTGTCACGTTAGTGAGTCACAACCGTTGATTCTTTTACTCAACCGTTGATACAGATATACAGTGTTGTATGTATTTGTATTTACGGTAGTTTTCAGAATTTCTACAGTTTCATTTATTCCTGAACGGCTTTCACTTACTTAAAAGTATCATTTAATTATTTTAATTTGTGTTTTAATTCAAGAAAGTATAAAAGCCCAATTGAATTCTTATTTTCACTTTACGCTTTCTTGCAATTATCATTCTCTTTCTCTCTCAATTCTCAAGTTCTTCTCTGCAACCTCTACTCACAAAAATGGCACCACTAGTCAAAATTATGTCTCAAACAGGATTTGTTTATGAAAAGAATAATTTCATAGTCTTAGTTGAAAAGAAGGAAGCCCATTCTGATTATCACAAGATGATGGACTTCATCAAGAACTGCAAACTGAGCTATGCAATGCTGGAAGCCCCAACCATCTACTGTGAAGTGATTGAGGAGATTTGGACAACTGCAGAGTTCAACTCCACAGATATGACTATTGCCTTCTCTCTCAAAGGTAAGGACTATTGCATTAATTGTGATGATTTACAATCTTGCTTTAAGTTGCCTGAGAATAATGCCATGACACCACACACTGATAAAGATGTCTCTGCTATGCTAGATTCCATAGGCTATCCTTTTGATTCTGCTAGTTTAGGTAGTATTAGAAGGAAAGGCCTTAGAAAAGAATGGAGTTTTCTTGGAGATGCCTTTATTAAGGTTTTCTCTGGGAAGATTAGCAATTTTGATGCTATCACTTCATCTCTTGTTAATATGCTCTATATGCTAGTTTCTGATAGGTACTTTAATTTTAGCAACTGTGTTATGCTAGAATTAGGTTCCAGATTAGGTAACAAAGCTAATAGACCACATAACATCTACTTTGCTAGATTCTTTATGTTATTGGCTAACCATGTTGCTGAAGGTTTGGTTATATCCAATGAGGATAATAAACTCAAATGCTGGGCACAAGAGAAAAGGGTCCTTGCAGACCTTTTGAGAATGAACCTCAACAGCCAGGTGCCATTGGTATACTTGCCAATCATGAATACACCACAGGTAAGTGAGGTAAATGTTTTTATAACTCCTACTATTTCCAACCCCAATGTTTCTTTGCCTTCTAGTGTGGCTATGGAACCTGTGTCATTGTCCAAACAGGCTCCTACCAAAGCCACCAAATCTAAAATCTCCAAAGTCAAGTCAAAGAAACCTACCTCTGTTGTTTCTCAAAAGACAACAATTGTAACAACTACCATAAACCCTGAAGGGAGTGAACAGGGTGTGAGTGGTGAGGGGAGGGGTGATCATCAAAAAGCCCCCCAGGATAAGGTGGGAGAGGTGAGTGGTACCCATTCCAGCCAAGCCACAGTCTCTCAAAAGACTGTAGTGGTTCAAAAGGAGTCCAGCACATCCCTAGTTGCATCCTCCCAAAAGGATGTAACTATTGAAAATAGTCCCCATCCAGGGACACAGAACAAAAGAGGGAGGGACACTGCAGCTACACATTCACCAATTCAAGCCTTTTCAAGGAAGAAGAAGGCCAAAACCCTAGTTTCCACAAAAGGGACACACACAGCACAGATACACCCACCAGTATCTGTGCCTTCTCAAATTCAGCTTGATGTGATTCCAGCAAATGTGGAATCACAGCCCCATTCTCTCAATATAGACACACACCATTCCTCAAACTCTCCTACACCCTCTCTGGATGTGGATATGATATTCACATCAATTCCTGATTCTCCCTCATTAAAACTCAGGGAGGAGCTCCACTCAAAACCTGGTGATCATCATCTTTTAGATGATTTGTTGGATCATCAGCCAATTCTTTCAGATGTAGTTGCAGAATCTGTGTCACCTCACTTAAAATCAATCCACACAGATTCAACAATTATATCACTTTCTATCTCTACATCATTTCCTTCTTCAACGGATATCTCTCATCCGTTGACAAGTGGTTGTTCTTCAACGGATAAGCTTAACAGCAGTTATCCGTTGATACCATCAGTTTCCACTTCAACGGATACTCCCTATCCGTTGATGGCCTCTACACACTTAACAGAAACAACTCCAACTGTAGAGGACATGGCAACTGTACAATCACTTTTAGGCTTGAGGGAAGGGAGTGATTTTTTGAGTGAGAGGCTGGGTTGCTCCCAGGAAAAAGGAGAGGTTGAGAGTCACCAAATGCATGCTATTTCTTCCAGCATGGCAAAAGTAAGTGAGAGGAGTGCCACCTTAGAAGGTGAAGGTGAGGGTGTGAGGGTGTGTGTGAGCCAGGGGGAGCCCCTGATGCAAGAAATGAGAGAAATTGAGAGAAAGGCAGGTACAGAAGCTATAAGGGTGGATCCAACCATTGCTAGTGAGTTAATGAAAGTGGATGATGCAGATAAGGGAAGACAATTTCAGCAACACTACAAAGCTATCATTGATAACATTTCCTTGGATGCTGACACTTTTACTCACCCTGTTTCAGCCTATCAATTATTGGCTGCACAGGGCAATGTGGAGGCAGAACAGACACAACACATTGTACACACTTCAGAATCTCTTCTTAGAGACAAAGCTGCTGTCAACATGCTGCCTTCTCAAGCTGGTGAGCCATCTGAAGAATTTGGAGTAAATTCTAATGATGATGACTCTAATTCTTTGAATGAGAGCATGAACTTAGGGGGAGTAGCAGGCCCAAGTTCTGTTCCTAATCTTCCTGCATGGGCATGGGCAAAACCATCAACACCAGGAGAGTTTGGTGTCACTTTGGTCAAACAAGTCATGACAATTCAGCAGGCCATTCAGGAGACTCATGATGCTGGTACTAAGGCAATTCTTCAAGCTCATCTGGAATCTCTGCATCTCTTGCAGTTGCAGCATTATCAGCAAAATCTAAGTGTGGATGAGCTCAAGCTGGACATTGCTGATCTGAAATCCTACAATGCTGAGAAATTGGATTCAGTTATACCCTATGGTACTATGCAAGATTTGTTGGGGAGACTAAGGAAGACCTCTGATGCTGACAAGAGGCTGGCCAGATTGGAAGATAGGGTTCAAATCATTGAAGACTCTATGGTCACCATTCTTCAGAATCAACAAACTCAAACAAATCTACTCATGCAGCTGGCACAAGCACAAGGCTTGACCCCTACCCTTGATGATAACAAAAAGGGGGAGAATAAAGGGGAAGGGGAAGGAGAGCCATCTACAACAGTTCAGATTTCTCAAGTGCTAGTTCCTGTCATCACAACTTCTCCACCAATTCAAGTCAAAGGAAAGCTAGATGGAATTGATCTAATCCAGATAGCAGCAGCTGAATTGCAAGTGAAAGAGCAAAGGAAGAAGATTGATGCAAAGATGCAACTAATATTTGGTTCTACAACTTCTCAATCACAATCTGTGAAGCACAGCACAAAAGTGGAATCAATTATTATGGAACTCAAGCCAGTAGGGAGGCATAAGGATGGAGAAACTTCTTCCAAAGATCTGCAACCTATGGTTCTCAAGCCCAATAACAGATCCAATAAGGACTCTACAAAGAATCCTCTAAAAGAGGTGGATTTTCCTCTTCCAAAAGCAGATGAGGACAAGCTTTTAGGAAGAAGTATTGCATATCTCAAAGAGACCATGGATGAGGCTGTAAGGAGAAACATGGCTATTATTTTCAGAGAGGGAAAGAGCATATGTGTGATGCAAGGACATCCCAAATTCTCAATAGCCAAGAAGGAAGAAACCAAAAGGTTGAAGGAAGAAGCCAAACAGCTAAAGGCTGACAAAAGAGCACAAACAAAGCTTGTAAAACAGCTAGAGTCAAGTCAGGCTGAAGATCAGAAAGAAATTGAAGACAAAGGTGAAGATGAAGCTATGGGGGACATGGTTGGTACTGAGATGGAGGAAAGAAGTAAGGAAGAATGGCAGAAAGGGAAAAGAAAGAAGGTCAATGCAAAGAGAAAGAAGGTAGATAAGACTGAAGAAACCCAATCAATATCCAAACCACTATCCTCTATTCCTGAACCCATTGTACCTGACCCCTTCATGAACATTGATGGTGAAACAATCATTCCCAAGGAGGAACCAATTGATTGGGACACCATCAAATTGCCCACCTTCCTAACCTCTTCTCCACCATCAAAGAAGCAGAAAAGAAGAATAAAATCAACACCCTCTAAAGCCTCAATCAAATTCACACAGAAGCCTAAGTCCAAACCTCAAAACTCTAAAGATGATTATGTTCACATCTGTGACATAAAAGAATTTTCAGACATTGAACTCTATCTGGATGAGCTGGAGGATGTAAGGGGAATAGCTGCCTACAGACAGCTACCAGAAAGACTAGTGTTCAAATACAAAGGAGCTGGGGAAAAAACATGGCCTCTTCACAGAATTCTGAATGAAGGCTACACTACCTTGATTAGAGTCTACTCAGCCATACATAAGGATTCTGGCTTTACCAAAACTGCCAGGACTGAGATTCTCAACAAGATTGCCAACATAAGGAAAACTTGGAGGGAGCCCAATGCTTTGCCTAGAACTTTACTCATTCCAGAGAGAGGTATTACAATTCATAAATCACCTCATTGGTTGATGGAGTTCAGAGACAACAAAGGAGTCAGAAGACTTTTCAGAATTGAAGATCAGCTAAAGATTGCCAGTAATGAAACTCTCAAGGATATGCAATCTAAGTTAGATATCAATGAAGAAGATGAAGCTGAATTCTACAGATAACTTCAACTTCAAATAGAGGAGAATGACAGGAGACTAGGAAAGAAAACCAGGGATCAAAGGAAAAGAAAGTAATTTGCTCAGGCTAAAGGAGCACCCTTGGAAACAATGTATTTCTTCAATTTCATCTCAGCATATACACTTTTGCAGCACTTTTGAATTTCTGCTTTGTTACAGTTTATATATTTGTTAAGTGTTTTGTTATCATCAAGCTAAACCCAAATTTATGCCTACAGTTCTAGTAGACATAAATAGGGGGAGATTGTTAGGAATATGTGTATTAGTTTGATGATAAGTTCAGCAAAACACTTAAGTAGAAATCTAGTGTTTGTAGCCTCAACGGATAAGACCATCTTGGCTATCCGTTGAAGGAGTAGCCTTACTTAGCAATAAGTTTGGTATTGTAGTACATCTCACTCTCTGGTTTCAAGCTGTAATTCTTAGATGTTGTTAGGAGATAATCAGTCATGTTGACTACTAATGGATGTACAAGTAGGAGGGCTAATTGTAAATATTTCATACCTTGTAATTTTGTATAAGTGAAGAAGTGTCAACGGATGTCTCTAACGCTTCAACGGATAAGTGCTTCAATGGATAAAGCTTCAACTGCTAGAGCATCAACGGATAAAGCCATCAACGGATGAAAGCTTCAACGGATGAACTGCTAGAGCGTCAACGGATAAAGCCATCAACGGATGAAAACTTCAACGGATGCACTTCTAGAGCATCAATGGATAAAGCAATCAACAGATGAAAGCTTCAACGGATGCTCAGTCTTATAGCAGTTGATAGTGACAGTTAACAAAGCTGACAGAGGCACATGGATTGACAGAGATGTGGTAGCCTATTTCAGGAACATCAGAAAAAGCAGCCGTTTTTAGTCTGGTTCATAATGGAAAGTCAACATATAATTCCATATTACACTGGATAAAAATGGAACAGAAACAAGTGGAGAACTATTGTCCTATTATACTTTATCTTTGTCTTCACTTGTAAACTTGGTGTTATATAAACCAAGTAGCAGCTAGTAATTAGATGTGAATTTTCCCTGAGCTATTTAGAAATATCAAGAGAGAAAATCATCTAGTTTGTACTAGGAAGTAGCTGTGATTTAATTTTGAATCACAGATTTTCTGAAATAACACATCTCTGGTGGAACAACAAATCCACCAGAAAAGTTTTTAAGTTCTTTGTGTTCATTACATTTGTGTTTACATATATATCTGTCTGCATCAGCTCCAAGCAATTTACACACATTTGATCACTCAAACACTTAGTCTTACAAATTGCTCAAAACTTGAAAAAGTTTTGAGATTTACATTCAACCCCCCTTCTGTAAATCTCATTGTTAGTCCACTGGGAATAACACATACATAATATCTGGTCTACTTGCAGTAAGATAGAGTAACGAGCCAATCATACATCTGTAGCTTGTGACATCTACCTTAATGGAGTTTTCACATGGTCCAAGCTTGACAGCTGTAGTTGACGGAGTCCTTGCTGATGCAGAATCCTCTAGATTGTACTTTTTGAGGAGTTCCTTGAGATACTTGGATTGAAAAATAAAAGTTCCATCTAACCTTTGATTTACTTGTAATCCAAGAAAGAACTTCAGCTCTCCCATCATGCTCATTTCAAATTTGCTGTGCATTAACTTAGCAAATCTCTTACAGAGATTATCATTAGTATACCCAAATATTATATCATCCACATAGACTTGGACTAATATTGTATCATTCTTATGCTTTTTAGAAAAAAGACTTTTGCCTATGACACCTCTAATAAAGCTATTTTTAATAAGAAATTCAGAGAGAGTGTCATACCATTTTCTCGGAGACTGTTTGAGTCCATAGATAGCCTTGAACAGAAAGTAGACAAAATCCAAATGATCTGGATCTTCAAAACCAGGAGGTTGCTCTACATATACCTCTTCATCCAGCTTTCCATTCAGAAAGGCACTCTTGACATCCATTTGATAAACTTTAAAGTTAGAGAATGCTGCAAATGCCAGAAATATCCTGATGGCCTCTAGTCTAGCCACTGGAGCATAGGTTTCATCATAATCAATGCCTTCAGCTTGAGAATACCCTTTAGCTACCAGTCTTGCTTTGTTTCTTGTAACCACACCATCTTCATCTAGTTTATTCCTGAATACCCATCGAGTACCAACAACTTTCTTGTGAGTAGGTCTAGGTACCAGTTTCCAGACTTGTTGATGTTCAAACTGATTGAGTTCATCTTGCATAGCAATCACCCAATTTGGATCAGTCAGTTTTTCCTCAATCTTCTTAGGTTCCATCTCAGAAAGAAATCCTGAGAACAGACACTCATTTTGAGTAGCACGTCTAGTTCTGACTCCAACATCTGGATCACCAATAATCAACTCAAAAGGATGAGCTTTATTCCAGACAGTCTGTCTTGGAAGATTTGATCTTGATGATTCGCCTTGAAATTCATTGGGATGTTGTGTCCTACTAGTTGATCCTTCAGCATCTCCCCCTGAGTTGTTGCCATGTTGACTTGAAGATTCTCCGTCAGTAGCAGTGGTATCTCCATTGTTGCCAAAGTTTCCATCACCATTACCTTGAGTATCATCATGATTAATAGGTTCTTCACCAGCAACAACCTCAGGTTCTTGACCATGTTCTGATTCTGAATCTGACATATCATCAAACTTCAGTTTCTCAGACGGATCTTCAGTTTGGATACTAGGGAGTTTAGTGTCATCAAATGTAATATTGACACTTTCAGTTACTTTGTGTTGATCAATGATATACACTTTGTATGATCTTCTTCCATATCCAACAAAAATACCCTCATATGCCTTTGCCTCAAATTTACCACGACGATCATCTCCATCCTTGAGCACGAAGCATCTGGCACCAAATACATGAAAGTATTTGATAGAAGATTTATGTTCATTCAAAATCTCGTAAGGAGTTTTCATGAAGTCTTTGTTGATTAGAGTTCGATTCTGAGTATAACATGCAGTATTGACAGCTTCAGCCCAAAAGTATATTGGAAGACCTGATTCACTTAACATCGTTCTTGCAGCTTCAATCAATGTACGATTCTTCCTTTCTACCACTCCATTTTGCTGAGGGGTTCTAGGAGCTAAAAATTGTCTGGTAATCCCTTTGTCTGTACAGAATCCATTGAGAAGTGAATTCTTGAATTCTGTTCCATTATCTGACCTTATTGCTCTAACAGGGACTTTAGAATCTAACTCGATCAACTTGATATGATCAATCATAACTTGTGGTATTTCATCCTTAGAGTGAAGGAATAAAACCCACGTATACTTGGAATAGTCATCAACTATCACAAGACAGTAACACTTCTTTGACATCGAAAGGACATTAACTGGTCCAAATAAATCCATGTGCAATAATTGCAGAACACCAGTTATGGAGGATGTGTCAGTGCCTCTGTGACTTGCTTTCTTTGACTTTCCTTTCTGGCAAGCCTCACATAGTCCTTCTGGGGAGAATTCCAGCTGAGGCAGACCTCTGACCAATTCTCTTTTGACAAGAGAATTCATTGTTTTGAAATTGAGATGAGAAAGTCTCTTGTACCATAGCCAACTCTCATCTGACGATGCCTTTGCATAGAAACAATTGACTTCAGGATTGCTTCCAGAGTTCATGTCAGCTACGAACATATTTCCTTTCCGGATTCCCATCAAGGAGGGTTTTTCATTTTTCTTGTGCAGAATCTGACACTTCAGCTTGTCGAATAAAACATTGTAGCCGTTGTCACAGAACTGACTAATGCTAAGCAGATTGTGTTCAAGTCCTTGCACAACATACACATTTTCAATGATAACATTTCCAGCTAGCAAACATCCATATCCCTCCGTTAAACCTTTGCTGTTATCTCCAAAGGTAACCACTGGGCCAACTTTCTCAACCACATTTGATAGCAGGGCTCTATCTCCGGTCATATGTCTTGACGATCCGCTGTCAAGAATCCACACTACCGGTTGTACCTGTTTAATGCCCTACAATACAAATGGATTAGACCTTCTTCGGAACCCAAGCTTGGCTGGGTCCGACATACTTGTAAAATTGGCCTTTATCAGGCAAAACAACATTTTTAATTTTAATGTTCTCAACTTTCTCAATGACTGGACATTTGACCTTGTGAACAGCCTTGACAAATTTCTGTTTAGGCTTAGGCACAAATGTCTCCTTTCTAGCTGTAGGAGGACTAGCAGTCTTAGACCTATCATGCTTCCTATTATTCACATGCTGACGAGGAGTAGTCTTATCATTAGAAACATGCTTACCATTAAAATAAGCATACATCAAATTAAAAGCACAAGACATACAATCAGGAACACCACATGCTTTATGAGAGGGATTAATAATAGGCAACTTATGCATGGAAGACATGGCATTTGTGTTATCCAACTCATATGTGTCTGAGTTAGTCTCAGTTGCTTTCACAACTTTGACTGGAACCTTTGACACACTTGACTTGGAGACAGCTTTCTCATTAGCATGATCTTCAGCACGGATTTCTTCTTGAATAATAAATGAGGTCTCATCAAATGGTTCAGCAATTAATTCTTTATAGAGGGGTTCATCAACACCCTTAAGCACATGTGGTACTTTCCTGCCTTTAGCACAAACATGAGGAGGGGAGTTTATGCCTAATTTTCCAATAGCAACATTGTAATCATAACCTATTCCAGATGTTTGATTAACAACTTGCTTATTGTAAAACTCTTTGGACTTCGAACAAGAATTAAAGTAAGCTTTAACCTTAGCCTCAAGACCGGTAATCTTGTCTTTGAGAATAGTTTCGAGTTGTCTATAATAGTCAACTCTATTCTCTAGAAAAGATACTTGTTCTTTTAATTTATCTTGATTAATGTGCACAAGTCTTAATTCATTGACCTCTTTCTCAAGGTCTTTGATTTGTTGATTTAACAATTCATTATCACGACGAGCACAATCTAAGGAACCTCCTAGATGATAAACTAATTCAGCATCAGTAAATTTTACTTCTTTTCTTGACGATGAGGTGTTTGCATCACTAGCCATGAGAGCAAGATTCCCAACTTCTTCATCTTCACTGTCAGTATCATCCCAGCTTCTTCCCTTTGCCAGGTAAGCCCTTTCGGATTTACTCTTCTGATTAGAATCGTAAGAGTTCTTCCTAACTTGTTTTGGCTTCCTGCATTCTGTGGCAAAGTGTCCCAACTCATTGCAGTTGAAGCATCGAATGGTGCTTCGATCAACCATCCCTGTTTTGTACCCACCACTGCTGGTGTTAGAGGATGAAGATCCACCTTTCTGGAATCTGTTGTAGTTGGACTTGTACTTGAACTTGGGATTCCTTTTGAATCTGACATTTGAGAATCTTTTGACAATCAGGGCCATTGACTCATCCTCCAATTGCTCCAGTTCTTCCAAGGAATAAAAATCATCTCCTGATTGATTTGTAGTAGGAGGATCAAATTCTGCTACTATCACATTTTCTTCAACCTTGGAAGACTGTACCATTCTTTCTGACTGTTGAGATTGTTGTTGATATTGTGGTTGTTGTTGTTGTTCATCAGCTACTAGAGCAGTAGACGTGCTGACCACTCTTCCTTTCCCGTGAACTTCCTTCTGCTAAATCTGCTCCAACTCATAAGTCTTTAACACACCATAGAGCCTTTCCAAAGAAATCTCACTCAGATCTCTTGCTTCTCTTATGGCAGTGATTCTATGTTCGAGATGAGTTGGCAGTGTTAAAAGGAACTTTTTGTTGACCTCCCTGATCAAATAGTATTTATCATTAATGTTCAGGTTGTTGATCAATGCATTGTACCTCTCAAACACTTCAGTGATTCCTTCTCCTGGATTGGATTTAAAGTATTCATACTCAGATGTTAGGATTTCTAACTTGTTCTCCCTAACTTCCTCTGTGCCTTCATTAATAACCTCAATAGTTTCCCAGATATGTTTGGAATCTTTACAGTTCATCACATGTCTATTCATCAAGGGATCAAGGGAATCTACTAAAATTAATTGAAGGCTAGCATCCAGGGAGGCTTCTTCTTTTTCAGCAGGAGAAAAATCCTCAGGATCTTTCATATAAGTTCTTGCTTTGGTAATCACCACATCATTTTCTATTACCTCTGGTTCAATAACCATCGGAATTTTAGGACCCTTCTTTAACACTTCCAGATATTTGGAATTTGCAACTTGTAAAAACAATAGCATCTTCTTCTTCCACATAACATAATTTTCTTTATCGAATAGTGGAATTTTAACGGTTCCAACTTTTTGTGTAGTCATTATGAATTTTTGAGTAAATAAAAATTCAAGGAGTGAAAGAAACACAAAAGTCTAGGATCTTGATTTGTTCGTTAATCAGAAGGCTCTGATACCAATTGTTAGGTCTCAATATGTTTGTAGAAGGGGGGTTGAATACAAATAATACCGTTTAATCGAATAAAATGCGGAATAAAAAAGGTGAAACAAAATTCAAGCTAAATAAAATTATTATTAAACTTGAAAGGTGTTATAACAATGGTATCGTTTACAAGGGATTAATCTCAAATCAATTATCACAAATCTAGAATAAATTCGACATGAACTTTTTCTATTTTTGTAATAAAAAGATCAAATGCTAAAAAGCGATTTGAGATTAAGTTCTAGGGATTTCGATCCGCTAGATAGTTACACAAGAACAAGAAAAGTATTTCTAGTGGATTGGATTTAACAATAAATACTAGAAATAAATGATCTGTGAATTTGCAATAATTTCTCTGCAGGTTTCTTTTGTTCTGTGTTCTGCTGAATGATATATTCAATGCTCTGCTCCACTTGAAAAAATAGCTGCTGTGTTTTATATTGAATCCTTTGATTTTAATTGGCAAGACAATCCATTTAGCTCAGCATGACAATCCTTTGAACTGGTAAGACTTTCGGTAGGACTATCAATTGAACTGATAGGACTTTCAACAAGATAATCTAAATGAACTGGCAAGACAATCAAATGAACTGGCATGACTTTCGGTATGACTATTGATTGTCATACCGATTGTCTTGCTAATACAAAAGAAAGTCTTGCTGAATTAATATAGATATTAATTCAAAATCAATTCTGAAAATACATAATATTAATTCAGAATTAATTAATCAATTAATTCAATTAATCAATAAATTAATCTTTGCAGATATAATTTATTTTTTTAATTAAATTATACGACTTAATTAATTAATAGAGAATTAATACTACTCTTGAGCAGCAACCATTCTTCTGAAAATCACTGTCAATTATGAATCAATTCCACCACTTCAATGTTGACACTCGATGTACTGTCTGGTTCATGAGTGACTAACTTTCGTGACGTTTCTTCATTCCTTGACCATGATACTCTTGATTTTCTTCAGACTAAATCCTTGTAATTAATTGATACCCTGACGAGATCTCTGTCACTTGATTAAATCCACAATCTTGATTTATATCACTGAGGCTTGATCAATTTCTTGAGCTTCTTCCAGTGAATTAAGTCATCAAGTCTGTAGACGAACAATGTTACTTAATCCTTTGACATATGTTACTATGAGAGATCTCTCTGACGATAGAACCACTATTTACTTGTTACATCCTTATTTGAGTTGAGTTAAATCCTCGAATAAACAAATAGGCTATGACATATGCCTTTCAGTCCAATACGTTTGTTTCTTAATGTTGGTTGTAACCAAAGTAAAAGTAAACATGTTTTTGTGTAGTTTACCATTTCATTGCATGTTTTTTTTCCTAGATACATATTACTCCATCCGTCCCAAAATACAAGTCCCTTTGACTTTTTACGCGTATTTTAAGGTAAATAAAAAGGATAGATCTACAAAATATTTTTCAAATTTCTCTTTCTTAATAAAAATATACATATTAAATTTTAATTCAAGAAAAGAAATTTTAGAAAAAATTATACGGGACTATGACTTTTATACACCTTAACATACCCGTAAAATGTCAAAGAGACTTGTATTTGGGACGGAGGGAGTATATACACATTCATGTTTTTATATATAATTTTAACAATATTGTTGTAAGACCAGACCTCTTCAATGAAAATATGGATCATTCGTAATGGCATTACCTTACGCGTTACCAAGAACTTCAATAAGAAGGTCATCCCAATTCCCCATGCACATCATCTCTTAGCATCATCTAGTTAGAATCTAGTTATTATGAAATATTACATAATATGTTCGATTCAAACGCAGTCAAAATATATTACAATTGTCAATGGGCATGAAAATGTTGATAGTGAAAAACATAACATTTGCATAATATGCATGTACACTCTACACTAGGTTGCTACTTGAATAACTAAATTTAAGGTCATCATGTGAAATAAAGCAAATGAATACAACAAATTTATCTTCAAGGCTAATTCTGGTATGTAATACAAAGATAGAATATGAAACAAGAAATCTGGCAGCAAATGTCATGTTATTTAAAATAGAATAAAACATGGGTAGAGCCTGGATAACTTACACAGAGAGAAAGCTAGAGCTAAAACTCTCCTTGTGTTAAAGAAAAAGGCTATAGCCTTGCATTCAGAAAAGAAATGTCTTAGCAGTTTGTTTAAAAAATAAAATACAAGTTGTGCATTTATCTAATCTTTACATATTCCATAATACGTATATGAATATATCAAAGTATTTTAAGTTGTAAATTTGGTTAAAAGGTTATCACGTCTCCCAACAATATTAAGTGCATGTAATCAACATTGCATAATGTAATAAAAATATGACTTCTACAAATGTAATTCCCATAATTATATTAATAACATAATATTATAAAAGAAACTAACTTCTAATTCAAGTTCCTTAATATTTGTGAGGTTGTTTGTAATTTTTTAAGTTGTTTTTTGGTCTACAATAATTTTCTTATCAGTATATTTGTGGTGTTGCCCAATAATGATGCCTTGCTTTCGAATGAAGGCAACACCCTTGAGGCCCTAGCCAACAGCCTCCTTTGACGTGAGAAACGAAACAAAATGGAATGATGAAATACCTGGTGTATATGTGCTTGTGTGTTAATTTTCTACTAGGCTTGTTTACTGCTTTAAGGGCTATTCGTGACATTGCCCCAATTGGTTGTGGAGGGCGATGAAGGTCTCTATAAACGTGTGTATCAGTTTCAACATACAGGTGTATCAAGCAGTATGAATGTGTATAGCAACATGTGTTTATAGAAGTATGTGTATATTTCTGAATGTGTATAGCAACATATGTTTATAGAAGTATGTGTGTATTTCTATATAAATATGTAAGTCTTTGACACAACTTCTCTCATGATGTTAGTCTAAACTAACGGGTAGTGCACTAATTGCGGACTTATGTAAACTAAAGATGCGTAATTTGCATTTGTATGAACTTCAGGTACAAATGTTGTATGAAGGCTAAACTTCAAGTACACACTGTATATTTTACTTTCAAATCAATGTGGTTGGTCTCTGGCAAACATTTATCAGTGATGGTTTAACAACAAACAATTTTTGAGCCATTGGATGCTTTATCCAACGGTTGATATTAAAAAAATATACAAGGGACCGCTGACATTGTCCGCGGTTCGCTGTAATTACAAAAATTCCCTCGTCCATGGACCATGGACAATGTCAGCGGTTGGGGTCATTTTTTTGATAATACCTAGCAAACCACACACAACCCACATAAAACACTCACACTACGGAGAAAACACAGAAAACACACAGACGTAAACACATAAATTGGGAGGATAGTGGAACAACACAGCGAGATTGAATCGGGGAGGATATAGAAATGCCACTCGAGATTAAATCGTGCCCTTCTTCCTAATTATGGTATATAATCGATCCCCTTTTGTAACAACCCAAATCCGGGGTCAATATTTGGTGTCACTAAATATGACGCCCTCCAAACCCGGTCAGAAGTTTGGGGCTCACAATCCACACCATAATATTTAAACCTGTATATAAAGTATTATATGCATTGACCCTTCTGTACACAACCACGGATTACAACAGGTTAAAGTATGAAAACAAGCCATAATCTTAACTTTTCTTATATCATACCAAATCCCAACTAATTCAACTTACAATGGCTAATGATATCGTACTTACAATCTTACACAACTCATCTATAATATAAAGCTCCTGTTAGCTCAATCCAACTTAAGCGGAAATCCTAGCTCGCACACTGGACAGGGAATCCTCGTTACCAATAATTTCCTTTCCAACTGTTGAAAACATAATTTTTTTGCAAGAGTGAGCTTACTAGCTCAGCAAGTAATAGTAACAATAATTGAGGTTAAACAATCACTAATTGAAATGATTCAGAAGAATCAAGTTTCTGAGTAAGCGATGATTAGAATTGGATATTCACTTTTCATTTTAAAAACCAAGGTTAGGTTGCTGATCAGTCACGCACTAACCCCGAGCAAGGCCCCCAGCTTTGCTCTATATACTGGATCCAAGGCACGCATTGGCCTATTATGACCACGAATCTGGTATGACCACGAATCTGGTCCATATTTATAAAACCATCAAATTCTAAAACCATTCAATATGATAACCAATGTGAATCAATAAGCTGAATCATAAACAATATTTATCCTGAAGCGTAGGGTGATTCATAACACCATGAAGGCATAACAGGGAATTCAAAAAGATTGGCTTTCAATCAAGGAAAAATTCAGAAAGTAGAAGACCAAGGGTTCAAGGGTTCCAAGAATTGGTCTTCTATTAAACAAGGAATAAGGGTTGGTATGTTAAAAACCGCAATATCAGAATCAGTATATGGTAAATATGTACTTGTGGAGTAGTATCGTATGTGTATGGCTCGTATCTGGGAATTCAACAATCAATGGTTTATGAAGAATAAGGCTTATGGCTCAAGATCAATAAGAATCAGGGTTCAAGGTTAAATAGTTTAAAGTGCTTGCAGTATAAAACATGAGTTATTTTGAATAATAGCGACATATTATGAAACAGTTCAAAAATATTTGCAATATATCTTGAAAAAGGTTCAGAAGTACTTGCCTTATCACCGAATATTTCCACTTTTCTTGTACTCATCTAATAGTTTTACTCATCTAATAGTTTTACTCATCAACCACTTTCCTTCTCTTTCTATGCCTTTCTTCTATTTATCAATCACTTGCCTTCTCTGTCGACATTTCGATTCTATTTATGGATCACTGGTTTCCTTTCCTATGCCTTGCTGACTCTGCTAGGCATCACAAGTATCTATCAATTATTCATACTCGTATTATTCTAATTGTCACATAGACGTCACAAGCTTTTATCTACCCTTCGTTTTACCCAAATCCGACGTACGGATTGAAAGTTATGAATAAAACAGTCAAACCATAACTATATAGGCATATAACGCATCAATCAGTGAACACGTAGCACATAATATGCAAGGTATTTGATCAAAATAAATTTTCAAAGAAGATTCGTGGTTAAAATGATTTTCCAGGTATTTATTACGAATTTTTAAACATTTTTCAGAATTTAAACGGGACTCCGAATCATTTTATAATTAATAATAGGATTCGAACATCCGAATCTGGCTTTAAAATAATTTTATGATAATCATCGAGCCTTGAAAATAATTTAAAATAATATTTGAAAGCTCGAAACTATTTTTCAGGATATTTAAATCAAAAATAAATAATTAAATCTAATTAAATAACTAATTAAAATTAATTAATAAATAATTAAATTTATTAATCAATTAATATTTAAATTAATTGACTAATTAAATAATTAATTATTAACTAAAATTAATTAATTAAATAATTAAGATTTATTTTGTAATTAAAATAATTTTCAGAAAAGAAATAATAAATTTTTGAAATTTTAAAATAATAAAAATCAATTTCTGAAAATTTTATAAAAAGAAAATATAATTTTTGAAAATAAACAAAACAGAAATATGATTTTTGAGTATTTTTAAAACTGAAATCTGATTTTTAAAAGTTTTTAAAACGGAGGTATTAAAGACGCAAAGTTTGCAAAACTTGGGGGACTAAACTGTAACTTTTACAGTCGTCTCCCCCAAGCTCGCCGGAAGCAATGGACGCCGTCCATAAGGTTTTCCGGCGACTGCAAAACCACCCAGAAATCGTTCGAATTAACAGGGATTGATCGTTACTTCGCCAGGAACTCATCCATGTGCTCAAAATTAACATAACCCCTCAGGAACGGCCGTAAACTTTGACGGAAAAACACGCCGCCGGTGGGCTCGTCTTTCCGGCGAAGTTGACTCCGACTTCCCCTAACAACACGAGTACCATAATTCGACTCCCTTTAACAAGATCTATCCGTTGGTATAACTCTTTTCAACCAAGAATCATCACAATAAAAAGCCCCAAATTTTGGATTAAGAACATTCAACCCACTCCCTAATTTTAATTTCCAGAATCAAACACCCTTTTCTATATGTTATTGAACTCGGTTTTTGACATATAATATACCAAAATGACCAGGAAAATATTATCTACACGATGGAATCATCAAATCATATCAAAAATATCAAGAACAAAAATTCATAATTTAATCCATATTTAATTCGAATTAAAATAATTAGACATATGGTTACCTGATGTTTCTGGGTTTGATTTGATGATTGATTATGATTCTATATTTCGAGAGCTTCGTTTTGATATATTGTACGCTTGAATCGGAGTTCGATAACGTCCTCGTTCGTGCGTTTGATTCTCAGGAACATATCGGTTTCTAGGATTTTTCTCTGTATTTACTGTATTCGTACTAGTTGCAAATGAATAAACGAATAAAATGAAATAATAAATAGGCTATTTATATTTACGGAATATTAGTTTGTTCTGGATCATTTTGGATCGTCAAATTAGTTGCTTAGCCGCTAGGTAACTGCAATAATGATCCGATTTGATATCAGTTTTGGATAATTATCCCAACCGGGCTTTTTATAAAACACTCTATACGAAAATAATGTAATAATATCTCATCTTTCGAGAATACGAGTTTCGTCGATTCACCGAAATGATTATCGTATCGAAAATCTTGTGCCGGGCCGCGCATGGGTCAAACCGTAATCCGTATCAAAAAAGTCAAAACATGGGAAATGTCCAAAATTATCAGATTAGGTTAGGAAGGAGTTTTCAGAAGAGTTTCGGGTTGTAAAAACGTAAAAACGGTTGAAGTCGGACGATTCCCGGCTTTATAAAATAATTTTGTAGTTATTCAGAAAATAATGAATAAATTCATAAATCAATATAAAATCATATAATACTCCAAAAATTACCAGAAAAATACCTTAATTATCTATATTTTATTCTGGACATAATAAAATTAACATACTTATACTGTATCACATATAAGCATTCACATCTCCACACCAATTATCAAATAATTCACCAAAAATCACATAATAATTATATAAAAATTATTTATTGATAAAAATAATTACACGCGATATCCCGGATGTTACATTCTTCCCCCCTTAAAAATATTCTGTCCTCAGAATCACTCTAAGGATCCGATTGTGATACCTTCAAGTATTTTCTCGGGTTGATTCCTCAACCTTACAACTTTGCATAAACTTTTACTCGCGGCATCAACCATTACCTAACAACCTCTCGCTGACATCATATTCTACCTGTTGCTCATATAACTCAACTCGAGTCTCTATTTTATATATAATGGAGCTAAATTACTCTTCCTGAGTATACACATATAAATACACTATGAATCTGCTAAACGTGTGGCGATGAAGCCACTTACTTACACTTATCCTGGCTATTTTACTGTTATAGATAAAAAACTAAGGTTATTATTTGCTGTATTTATTACTAAGATTCGGGAGCTCAAGGCCTTTAATGGCTGCTCTCGTGTATCGTAGCTTAATTCTGCCTTTATGAGATGCCTACGTATCTCTGTGAATTAGAGAATCAAGCCAAAAAACGTAGTTCTGATTTGTGGGGTGAGGCCCCTTATATAGATGTGGGAGTCCTTGAATTGGACTTGGTATAGGAGACTTGGTGGACAAGCCTCTGAATTAGGATAGACTTAGGAGTCCTAGGAAGTAGGAAGCTGATTCCTTATCCTTTTAGGTCCCCTTGAGGCTAATCTATAAGGATTTATATCCTTATCGGGACTCTTCTCAATAGCTGATTTTTCCCTTATTAATTAATTACGAAATTAATTAATAATTAGGGATTTTGGGCCTTTTTTATTCCATCAGGCCTGATCTGATCCATCAGGCTTAACCTTTCTGGTCTGAGTATCATATATCTTTTTATTGGGCCTAGCAGCCCACAGCTTGTACAATTAATGCAGTATTTAATTATACAATCATAATTTATTTATCCCTATCATTTGCCCCCCAACTTTTGGGAAACATTGATTAGGTTTCGCAGAAGTTAAGTCTATTTGTTCCCTTACAGGGTTTCGCTTTTCCGTAAAGTATGGAGCGACCTACACATTTATAATGAATTTTTCCTTTTATTCAGGAATTATCTTAATTTCCAGGAATTGTTCCCTTATTTCCGGGATTTTTCCCTTATTTTCTGGATTTTTCCCTAATTTTCTGGGATTTTCCCTAATTTCCTGGAATTTTTCCCTAATTTTCTGGGATTTTCCCTAATTTTCTGGGATTTTCCCCTAATTTTCTGGGATTTTCCCTTATTTTCTGGGATTTATCCTTTAGTTTTCTGGATTTATTCCTTATTTCTGAAAATATTAACATTTTTCAGAAAATATTTAAGGAAATTTCCTTATTTATCTGGATTTTTTCCCTAATTTCTGGGATTTATCCTTTAATTTTCTGGATTTATTCCTTATTTCTGAAAATATTAACATTTTTCAGAAAATACTTAAGGAATTTCCTTGGATTTTTTCCCTAATTTCTAATTAAATGATCAGAAAAATAGAACTTTTGCTGCTCAATACATCCTAGGCGTTGTTGATCCACGCCTAGGAGACAGTTTCCTAACAACGTCTAGGAAACTTGTGTCCTGGGCGTTGTTGGAGGCTGATGCTTCCTGGGCATTGTTGATCCACGCCTAGGAGACGGTTTCCTAACAACGTCTAGGAAACTTGCGTCCTGGGCGTTGTTGGAGACAGATGCTTTCATAGATCCTAGACGTCGTGCACCCACGCCTAGGAGACAGTTTTCTAACAACGTCTAGGAAACTTGCATCCTGGGCGTTGTTGGAGACAGATGCTTCCTGGGCGTTGTTGTACCACGCCTAGGAGCCACACTTCTAACAACGGCTAGGGATGATGCATCCTGGGCGTTGTTGAGGACAGATGCTTCCTGGGCGTTGTTGTACCACGCCTAGGAGCCACACTTTTAACAACGGCTAGGGATGATGCATCCTGGGCGTTATTGAGGACAGATGCTTCCTGGGCGTTGTTGTACCATGCCTAAGAGCCACACTTCTAACAACGGCTAGGGATGATGCATCCTGGGCGTTGTTAAGGACAGATGCTTCCTGGGCGTTGTTGTACCACGCCTAGGAGCCACACTTCTAACAACGGCTAGGGATGATGCATCCTGGGCGTTGTTGAGGACAGATGCTTTCTGGGCGTTGTTGAGGCTATTCGAGCCTTGATTCATTCAATGAACTTTGATTTTAAACCTTTTCAAAATTCAAATCTTATGGGCTTCCCGCCTTTTTCTTAGGCCCAGGCCCGTTTGTGCATCTTTGAGCTCCTCTATATAACAGGTGGAGTGTGAGTTCATTTCTCACACTTCACTTTCACAAAAATTTCTAAACTTCAACTCTGCAATTAGTCTCTCAAGAATCGCCACCTCCAAGCGATTTCCGGCTTTCTACTCCGCCGCTTTCTGGGCTTATTTTGAAGATTCTGTTTGAATCTTCATCTTCTTTACTTACTTTCAAGAGCTTCCTGGGTTTTTGTCTTCATCCATGGCGGATTCTGATTCATCTCACTCCCATATCCCCCAAGCTGTTGCCCGTCCCTCTAGGGCCAGCCGAGGTAAAAAATCTCTTGTACATTCCTCAGTTATTTCTCTTAGGGACCTTTTAACCGAATTTGGGCAAGCCTTTCCTAACATGTTACACTTAGATGCATATAATTATCCTTCTAGATTTGGTCCAGATCAAGTAGGTACCATAGCCCGCCTTTTTGGCATTTCTCACCCTTATAGGGCGGAGGCTCCAGGCCCAAATGATAGGGCCTGCTACCTAAAACCTGGGGCCATTCGGGTCTATAAGGAAACCTTCTATGCTGGTTTTCGCCTACCTCCTCATCCTTTTGTTTTTCGCCTTTTGGCTGAGGCCCGAGTCTGTCCGACCCAACTCACACCCAACTCTTGGCGTTTTATTCACTGTTATATGGCCCAATCTCGTAAACACGGTTTTGAGCCAAATGTTTGTGTCTTTCGTTATTTATTTAAATTTGTAAATGCTTCTGAGGACCAAGGATGGGTCAAAATAGTTCATAGATCCTTGGCTCGTTCCTGCTTTATTTCTGGCACCAATCCCGACTCGTATCCAACATGGAAGAGCGAGTGGTTTTATGTATTTCTGGATTCCGAGGAAGGTTGGGACCATTTTTTCAGGCCCAACTTCTCAAAAAGTATAGACGGGTCTTTAAGAGACCTAAAATTGGGGATAGATGAGGATGCGGCCATCAAGGCCATTACTGCCGATAACTTGCACCATTGCGCTCTCATCCTTTCAGAGGGTAATTTGCAAGGTTTAGGTCTAAGTGACCTTGGTCCCGAGGGTATTTCTTTCCCCTTTTTGTTCCATTTTCTCCATTCTCTATTTGTCCTTTTTCTTACGTGCTCGTATTTGCCTGCAGCTAGGGCCGCTTTGGACACAATCTTCAAGAAGCGGGAGGCCCGTGCCGCCAAGGGCTCTGCTGTTGAGACCCACCACGACAAGCGGGTTAGGATTGGTGACGGCCCTTCAGTCACGGTTCAGGAGGCCGTCCCTACCTTTTTATCCCAGAGGCCTCCTAGCCTTGATGAAGATACCTCTCCCTTCACCGTTACTTGGGGCCTTCAGAGGAGGGACACGGTGGTAGGGAGTTCCGAGGCTGCCGCCGTTTGGTCTCAGAGTGTGATCACGCCTCGTGACAGGGCTGAGATCGTAGAGTCTTCTGATGACCTACAGATTGAGCGTCTGGGTGCTCAGGCCGTGGCTTCTGTAAGCCTCTTCCTCTTTTAACTGTTTTTTTTATTGCTTACTGTACTTTGATATGTTCGTGCAGATGAATACCTATCTCCAGGCTGCCCTTCACAATTTAAAGGATGTGAGGACCAGCCTAACTATTGCTGAGAGGGACAGGGATAGGTACCTCAAGGCTTCCGAGGCCAACTTCACTCATTTTCGTGAGGTAGAGAAGGAGCTGGCGGATGAGAAGGAGAAAGTTCGTAAGCTGGAGCTGGATGCTCAAAGGGCCCGAGCTGAGGTGATAGCTGAGTATAAGGCATCTCAGGACTTTCAGGATGTCCTAAATGCTGAGTACGATGCTAACTTCCCGGAGACCTTTTCTAGCTGTTGGGAGCAGATAGTAGAGGAGATTGGGAAGAAGATTCCGGAGGTGACTCTCACTGCCTATCCAGTCCCTGATATTCCTGGGAAAGAGCCTCTTCTTGATGATATCCCTCTTTCTCCTATTCTTGCTTCTTCTGCTGAGGCCGAAGCTATTTCTCCTCGAGGTGCTGATCCTGTTCCAGTTCCTTCTTCTGCTGCCGATGAAGGAAACATCGATGATGACTTCTTCAAGGATCTTTGAGTATTTTCTTGTTTGGCCCATTGTGGCTTTCTATGTATTGACTTAATCGTATTCAGAACTTATTACCCTTCGGGGCTTATATTTTATATGTTGCTTTTCTTGCCTCTTTCTGTTTTGACTTTACAATCTTAATATGCATTTGAATCTTAAACATCCTTGGATTGAAATAATTTCAAACTCTTTAATATGAAGTCTGGTTTTTCAAAACCTTACATAGCATGGGTTCGACCCTAATCAATAATAACTAGACAATGTAAATTCTACTGGAATATAAAATCCTACGCAAGCAAAGCTTCCAGGTGCTTTTAAACCTACTTGTCACAATGACAAGTGAGAATCGTACTTCGCCTATCTTACACGTAGTAAACCTTCAGGTTTTGTGTGTGCCAGGTCCTCGGGACTTCAAAACCATCCATAGTTTCCAGCTTGTAGGTTCCTCTACCCTGAACGCTCTTGACTCTGTACGGCCCTTCCCAATTTGGGGCTAGCTTTCCTTTCTGTCCGACACCAGAAGCCTCTATTTTTCTCAAGACTAGATCACCTTGTTTGAAAAACCTCTCTTTAACCCTTAGGTTGTAGTAGAACGAAGCCTTTTTCTAATACTCTACTATCTTTGCATGTGCCTTATCTCGCACTTCATCAATTAAGTCCAGCGCCAACCTTTGCCCTTCCTCATTTTCCCCAGCATTGAAAGCTTGAATTCTTGGAGAAGAATATGATATCTCCACGGGAACCACTGCTTCTGCCCCATATGCCAACATGAAGGGAGTTGCTCCAGTCGTGACTCTACAGGTAGTCCTATAGGCCCATAGTATTGGAAGTATCTCATCCACCCAATTATTTCTTGACTTCTCGATCCTCTTCCGTAGTCCATCCAGGATTATCCGATTTGCTTCCTCCGCTTGCCCATTGGCTTGCGGGTGAGCCAAAGAGGTGAACCGTAACTCAATTTCATTTTCTTCACAATACTTCTTGAATTCCTCATTGTTGAATTGTGTTCCATTGTCAGTGACGAGGATACGGGGAATCCCATATCGGCACATAATGTTTTCCCACAGGAATTGTGCAACCTGCTTAGTTGTGATTTTGGCCAAGGGCTTGGCTTCAATCCACTTAGTGAAATAATCAATGGCTACAATCAGAAACTTCCTTTGTGCTGTGGCCATAGGGAAAGGCCCTAGAATATCCATCCCCCACATAGCAAAGGGGATTGGGGAGTTGATAGAGGTCAGCATCTCGGGGGGTTGTCTAACAACTGGTGCATGCTTCTGACAGCGATCACACTTCTTCACATATTCTTTGGCATCAGCCATCATTTCTGGCCAATAGAAGCCTAAACGGGTTATCTTATGAGCCAAGGCCCTGCCCCCCAGGTGTTGCCCACAAATACCTTCATGCACTTCCTCAAGAGCCAAGCGTGCCTCATCGGGCCTGAGACACCTTAAGTAAGGAACCACGAAAGATCTTTTATACAGAATCCCATCTATCAAAGAGTACCTTAGTGCTCGAATAGTTAACTTCCGTGCTTCAGTTGCATCACTTGGCAACCAACCGGTCTGAATGTGAGCCTTGATGGGATCAATCCATGACGTCCCCAGGCCTATGGGAGCCACAAGCTTAACATCTATGCTTCGTGTCTTCAATACACGGAAGTATACACTTCCTGAACTTTCTTCTATCTCAGATGAAGCAAACTTTGATAGCGCATCTTCCTTAGCATTTTCTTCCCTTGGAATGTGTTCAACATGGCATTCATTAAATTGAGTCATCACAGCCCTTACTAGGCGTACATACTTAGCCATCGTATCATCCCTTGCCTCAAATTCTCCCTTTACCTGGGATATGATCAGCTTCGAGTCTCCACGGACCTTTAAGTTTTTTACTCTAAGTGTCCCAGCTAGACCAAGGCCAGCAATCAGGGCTTCATACTCTGCCTCATTGTTTGTGGTTGGGAAGTCTAGCTTCATAGCATACTCAATTAAGAATCCATCAGGGCTTTGCAAAACCAATCCTGCTCCACTGGAGTTTGTTTTTGATGCCCCATCAAAATAGAGAACCCAATATTCTTTATCATCCTTCTCTTTATCCCCATTGTCGACTCCCTTGTCTTGAGGTATGGTATCTTCCTGCCCCCCGACTTCTTGGTTGGGTATGGTACATTCCACCACGAAGTCAGCTAGTGCCTGGGCTTTTATAGCCGTGCGCGGCTTATACTTGAGATCAAACTCTCCCAACTCTATTGCCCACTTAATCAGTCTCCCACTTGCTTTGGGACTGTGAATGATGTTTCTCAATGGCTGATTTGTTAGCACTTCAATCTGGTGAGCTTGAAAATAAGGACGCAGCTTTCTTGAAGCCATTACCAAGGCTAAAGCGAATTTTTCAATAGTTGAATAATTCAACTCAGCACCATGCAAGATTTTGCTGACATAGTATACGGGTTTCTGGACTTTCAGTTCCTCTTTAACCAACACCGCGCTCAAGTCGCTCTCTGAAACAGCCAAGTACAAGAATAAAACTTCACTCAGAACTGGCTTGGCCAACAACGGGGCCTGGCCCATATATTTCTTTAATTCTTCAAATGCCTTATGATTTTCCTCACTCCATACAAAGTCTTTAATGTTCTTTAGTGACTTGAAGAATGACAAGCACTTGTCTCCTGACTTGGAGATGAATCGTCCTAGCGCAGCAACCCTTCCTGTGAGCTTTTGAACATCCTTGATAGTTTTTGGTGGTTCCATGTCCAGGATCGCCTTTATTTTATCGGGATTAGCCTCAATTCCTCTTTTTGAGACCATTAATCCCAAGAATTTTCCAGATCCTACTCCGAAAGCACACTTCTTAGGATTTAACATCATCTTGTGGTACCTCAGGACCTCAAAAGCTTCCCTTAAATGGGCTATATGATCAGTCTTTACTAGACTCTTGACTAACATGTCATCAACATAAACTTCCATAGTCTTACCAATAAGATCCTTAAAAATTCTATTCACCAACCTTTGATAGGTGGCTCCTGCATTCTTGAGACCAAACGCCATAACAAGATAACAATAAACACCAAAGTCAGTGATAAATGATACCTTTGGAATGTCATCTATATGCATTTTGATCTGGTTGTATCCGCTAAATCCATCCATGAAACTCAGCATCTCATGTCCAGCAGTGGCATCAATCAAAGTATCAATTCTAGGCAGCGGAAAACAGTCTTTGGGGCATGCATCATTCAGATCAGTGAAGTCTATACACATCCTCCACTTTCCATTAGCCTTCTTCACCATTACAGGGTTTGCTAACCACTCTGGAAATTGAATCTCCTCAATGAAACCAGCCTCTAAGAGCTTTTCTACTTCCTGTTTTATAGCCTCTTGTCTTTCCGGGGCAAAATTTCTTTTCTTTTGTTTCACTGTCTTCCGGCTTGGATCAACGTTTAGCTTGTGAGTAATTAACTCCGGGTCTATGCCTGGCATATCACCTGCTGACCATGCAAACACATCACTATTTTCTTGCAAAAATTTCACTAACTTCCCTCTAAGGGGCTCCTCTAATGTGGCTCCAATGAAAGTCATCCTCTCAGGATTCTTGGGGTCTAAAGGAACCGAAACCAATTCTTCTGCTGGCCTTCCTCTATTCTCATCATTTTCTCGAACATCCATATCTTCAATAGGAAGAACCTACCCCCCGACTCCATCTGCCCTCAAAGAGGCCACATAACAGCTTCTAGCCATTTTTTGATCTCCTCTCTCTTCTCCAATCCCGTTTCGGGTGGGAAACTTTATGACTGAATGGTAGGAAGAGGGGACTGCCTTGAAGGCATGTATCCCTGTTCTCCCCATGATAGCATTATAAGTTGAACTAGCCTTTACCACCACGAAATCCAGCATCTGCGTTGCTTGCCTTGGCTCCGTACCTATGGTGGTTGGCAATTTGATTATCCCTTCTACAGGACATTCTACTCCAGCAAATCCATATATCGGCATGTCGGTTGGTGTCAACTGGGAGTCGTTATACCCCATCCTTAGAAAGGTGTCGTGGAGCAAGATATCCACAGAAGCACCATTATCCACAAGGACCCTCTTAACCGGGCTATTTCCTATTATCGGTGTTATGACGAGCGGGTCGTCATGGGGAAACTTCACGCCCTCTAGGTCGGAATCATCAAAATCCAATGTTACTTCTGTCCTGGCCCTCTTCGGGGCTTCGCCAACAATATGCATAACCTCCCTGGTGTATGCCTTTCTGGAATTTTTGGACAATCCAGCAGCAGTTGGACCGCCAAAGATCGTGTTTATCACAGGTCCTCGAGGGCGTCGTGGTCCTCCAAAAATTGCATTTATAACCGGCCCTCTAAGTTGGGGATTCCGCCCCTGATCGTCTTGGTCCCTCCTACGATCTTCAAAGTTCTTCCTTCAATTATTGTTTCTGTCCCCTCCATCTCCAGTATACTTGTTCAACCTTCCTTTTCGAATCAAAAACTCAATTTCATCTTTCAATTGCCTACACTCATCGGTGTCATGGCCAACATCCTTGTGAAACCTGCAATACTTGCTCTTATCTAGCTTGGCGGGATCAGCCTTCAAGGGCTTAGGCCAGCGAATATCTCTATCTTTCTCAATTTCCATCAAAATCTGACTTCTAGGAGCACTCAGCTTAGCGTATTCAGTGAACTTTTGCCCAGGTCCTCCCTTCTTGGGGGTTGAATCAGGGTTTTGTTCGGTTCTAGGATATTTGTCCTTAGCGATATACTCCAAATCAGTTTTTCATTTCTTGCCTCCAGTGGGCTCATTACTTACTACGGTCTTCCTCATGCTTTCTTCAACCTTGATATACTTCCCTGCCCTCTCTTGGAGTTGCAACATATTTTCAGGGGGACGTTTGGCCAAGGAAATCTTGAAAAACTCATCCCTAGTTCCTTGTTGCAGTGCTATCATGGCTACCTTATCATCAAGGTCTGGGACTTTTAAAGCCTCCTTTGTAAAACGATTCAGGTAATCCCTCAAGGATTCTTTAGCTCCCTGCACAAGACTCATAAGAGATGCTGAACTTTTCTCATGGACTCTTCCACTAATGAATTGCTTAATAAAAGCCTGACTTAATTCTCTGAATGATCCAATAGAGTTTGGGGGCAAGCGACTGTACCATCTTTGAGCCATACCCGACAGGGTTTGAGGGAAGGCCCGACACTTTATAGCATCATTCACGGGTTGCAGCAGCAGTGCATTAGAGAATGTCCTAACATGATTAGCGGGGTCACCCGTGCCATCATAGGCTTTGATAGTGGGCATCTTAAATTTTCTTGAAATATGGGCATTCATTATTTCTTCTGTGAAAGGTGGAGTTGGATCATCAGGATCTCCAAGGGGAAGGAGATTGCTTGGATCAGTTCTTGGGACAGCAGCCCTTCTTCTTACCGGACCATCCAGGTCTATGACAGGAGGAGGATTTCTCCCCCTAGGAAGTATCTGGGGTCTGGTGGCCTGGTGAGCCTCCAAATCACGTCTCAGCCTTTGGATTTCAGCCTCATGAGCCCTGATCTTTTCCTGCACTTCTTGGGGATTCGCCCCTGGGGTGCTCTGGGGGCGTTGCTTTCCATCGGCCATTGGCTCTTTTCCAGGATGCCTCCTTCTCGGGGCCACTTCATCATCCGAAGATTCAGAGTCTCTCTCAGTGTATGGACCAGAAAATTCCCGATCCTCAGGGATAGGACCCAAACCTCGTATATAGGGGGGCGACCGCCCTCGTGCTTCGCTTCGCCCAGCATATCCGCTTCCTCCAAACTCAGGGTGAAGGGGCATCCCATAAGGGGGGGTTAGTAGTAATAATAGTTTAATATTCATACCCGACGGGTCGAGAATTCACAGGTATATGTATTTGTTGAACTTAAGAATTCGTACCTTGAATCGGGGGAGTTGTCCCTTGTAGCTGGGGTTGAGTTGCCCCTGTCTGGGCTTCCTCCTGAGTAGATGCATAAGTTGAATGGGGAGGAACCTCCACGGTTGATGAAATCACCTGGGTTGTCTCTGATGGTGTTCCTTCCTCTAGAGCTCCAATTGTTCTCCGTGTTCTCGCCATGGTTGTTGTTGTGCTTCCCACAGACGGTGCCAAATGTTATAGATAAAAAACTAAGGTTATTATTTGCTGTATTTATTACTAAGATTCGGGAGCTCAAGGCCTTTAATGGCTGCTCTCGTGTATTGTAGCTTAATTCTGCCTTTACGAGATGCCTACGTATCTCTCTGAATTAGAGAATCAAGCCAAAAAAAGTAGTTCTGATTTGTGGGGTGAGGCCCCTTATATAGATGTGGGAGTCCTTGAATTGGACTTGGTATAGGAGACTTGGTGGACAAGCCTCTGAATTAGGATAGACTTAGGAGTCCTAGGAAGTAGGAAGCTGATTCCTTATCCTTTTAGGTCCCCTTGAGGCTAATCTATAAGGATTTATATCCTTATCGGGACTCTTCTCAATAGCTGATTTTTCCCTTAATAATTAATTACAAAATTAATTAATAATTAGGGCTTTTGGGCCTTTTTTATTCCATCAGGCCTGATCTGGTCTATCAGGCTTAACCTTTCTGGTCTGAGTATCATATATCTTTTTATTGGGCCTAGCAGCCCACAGCTTGTACAATTAATGCAGTATTTAATTATACAATCATAATTTATTTATCCCTATCATTTACTGTCACAAAAGGACCAGCATAATGCTTACTAATTATCCTTTCTTTGTAATTCTAGTAATTCGTGCTCATGAACGTTTGCAATAGCTACTGGTTATTGAGCCTCATTCCCACATATTTCTTTATTCAATTAACTTAGTTCATAATCACTTCGAATCGCATTCGAAGAACTTTAATCGTTCTTTTAATCTTCTCGTCCATCTGTGAATGATATACCGAAACTATGGCGTATTCGATTTCTAACGTTCTCGAGATTATTCTGGAGTTAAGAATTAACGAGAAAATCTCGACTGAATATGACTGACGCACAGACTTATCACCATAATTTATTTTCCTTGAAGCACAATCTAATATGTTTATCGAGCGAAGATCTTTTACCATTTTAAAGAAAGTACACTAACCTGGAGGCATCACCGACATACTTTTAACCTATATTATCATTTATTTTGGTTCTAAGGAGTTCTCATACGAGACTGACTGCAATGCGTTCCTTGACGTCTAATCACATATAACGTTTATTCTTTCTTTATGCCATACTATCAGAGAGTCTTCTTTGACATCTATGTCTCGTATCATACCTTCAGAGTAGCTTGAATCTCTTGAGTTATCGTTGTTCAACCAAATTCCTATCTTTTTAATTTCGCTTTACTTAATATTCGTTCATCTAGAAGTAGTACATACCATTCTAGTTCGACATAATTTATTGTATTCTGAATACTTCTGTCAAATTTCAAATCACACGATATTGATTATCTACAATTAGTTTCTGGATCTGATGACATACCACCATTTTTTTTAAGCAGCAACTAACCCACTTATGGGATAAACCATTTATTCCTAAATGAGAATGATCAGGTTTAAATAACCTATCAATAATAATGCAATTAACGCTTTCCTCACATTTGGTTCCCAGGTGGCATCACCATGACGTTTCTTGGCGAAATATATCCATCTAGTCTTTGATGTCCCACCTCCTTGATACGTGTAACATTTCCTAATCTATCCCACCATTTCTTTCTTCATATCTGGCCACCAATAATTTTCCTCTATATCTCTATACATATTGGTACTCCATGGATGGATTGAATATCTTGGGTTGTGAGCTTCTTGTCAAATTTCATTCTTCAATTCTGTCACTGGCGGAATCCCATATTCTGAAATAAAATATGGGAATGCCTTCATCATCCTTTTGAGTATATATATATATATATATATATTCTTCTAACGATAATATCTTGGTCTATTATTTCTCCTTGACGTGTCTTTACCTTTTCTAGCAATTCCGGGCGAAAGTCATACTATACATCTTTGCATTGTTAGGTTGCAAACTCAGGCTTTCAAATTTTAACTTTTGAAATTCCTTCTATAATTCTTTTGACACTGTCAACATGTTCGGTCTTTCCTTTCTGATTAATGCATCTGTTACTACATTTACTTTTCCTGGCATCTTATGAAGTTTCTTTATCACCCTTTTTGATTCCACTTCCTTTTCTATCTCCGTTCTTTTATTCTCATAGCTTATTCAAAACCGAAAACCTGACATTAATACTCATTTTGTTGTCATGTCAAATTAGATATTAATACGAACTTTAATGCTCACAACATTCCATTCTGAAGTAAACATCAATCATCTGTATTAACACCACTTTCGATATTTAACAATAATCTAAGTACCAACATCAATCAGAAACTGAATTAAAATTGTATCTCACACTTTACCCCAAAACAGAAATACTTGACAAATCATTTATTGTATGATTATCACAACCATTTAGAAACAAGATGTCCTTTGATAAAACTTTGTTGCAGATGATAACATCTCATTGACTGTCTAATGACATCCATATTGGTGTAATTATTAATCTCTGCTTTATTCTATCTCCCTTCTTCCTTTCTTCTTATTGCTTCATCTTAAATCTTTAACTCTTGAAAACATTCTTCTCACTTGTCCATACAAATGACTTTTTATTTCTCTTGTCCATTATGAAGGACATACTCATCCAAGTAAAAACTCACACATTTGTAACAATTTCTGAATTCTACCAGCGTCCTTACTTCTCCCCAATTCCTCGTTGTTTTGATTGCGGATTTAAAAGTCACATCAAATTTTGACTTAATCTAATTGGAATCGATCTCCATGTAACTGACCATTAATTGGTACAATTAGCCAATTAACTTACTTAATTGATAGACTGCACCAAGTGATGACTAGCTAAATGAAATCAAAGACCAATTATATATAGTCGATTTGGATATCACAACCTCTTTCGAGAATCGAGATCATAATTAATTAGAGTATCAACAGAATATCAATAACACACGGAAGTATACTTTCTCTCTTTAAAAGTAGGGTAGTTTCTGAAAATTTGGGCAGCATCTCCTTTATTTTATTGACTACCAATCGGACTCAAGCCGACACCAACAATCAATCAAACACCCAATAATCAACTTTCAAATATTCCAGTCTACTTTCACTTTCCAAACTCACCAATTCACCACCTCATGTAATATTAATCAGTACAACCCATGTCTCTACTTCAACTTAAGGTTATAGCGAACAACTCATATTATACCATACATTTTTCTCATATTTTTAGATTATAACAGAATATCACTACGGGGTACAATTACAAATTATTCTAAAATTCTTCTAGTTCATGTTTCAATTCAGGCTTTCCACTTAACAATGCGTCTATCCTTGGCAATATACACTTATTCTTATTAATTAACTTGTTCAATTTCTAATGACCAACACTTGGTCTTAACCAACACTCTTATAATCTTACGAATGAGTTCATTTGGTTTTAAATCTTCACATCTTAAAAATTGTTACAGTAAAACCACCATACCTTCATCTCCTCTTATGTCTTTCCATATTGAACCTTCTT